>NW_003852535.1:246462-284981 GCF_000181295.1 Otolemur garnettii
CATCATCATCACCATCACCACCACCACCACCATCATCACAACTGTCATCAATATCAATATTTCCAGCATAACCATCATCATTACTGCAACCATCACCATCACCACCACCATTACCATCATTACCATGACCATCCTCACCCTCCCCACCATCCCCATCTTCACCACCACCATCATCACAACTGTCATCAATATCAATATTTCCAGCATAACCATCATCATTACCACAATCACCACCACCATCACCATGACTGCCATCATCATCATCACCATCACCACCACCACCACCATCATCCCAACTGTCATCAATATCAATATCTCCAGCATAACCATCATCATTACCATCATCACCGTCACTGTCAACATCACCATCATCATCACCATAACCACCGTCATCATCACCATCACCACCGTCATCACCATATCATCATCATTACCATCACCACCACCATTATCACTACCATCACTATTGTCATCAATATCACCACCGCCATCACTATCATCATCAATATCACCACCGTCATCACCACCACCATCATCATCACAACCATCATCACCTCATCATCACCACCCTAACCACTATCATTACTGCAACCATCATCATCCTTACAGCCATCATCAACACCATCATCATCATTGTCCATGTCATCATCATCAGTCCACTGCATTTCCCTAAATATAGACAGGGTTATTTTTAGAACCTAAATAAAGGTCAAGTAGCCTTTACATCCCAAGAACTAGTTAACCTGTCCAAGAATAGGCATTTCTTACCTGAGCTCAGAAAAATGTTCCCATTATCTGACAGCAATTGTGAGAGATATGAGGTTAGGTCTTCGCCTGCTACATCCATCTGCAAGGTTGACTGATTCAAAGAATAGCCATCCATGATGGGCACAAAGTAAGTCATTCCTTCTCCAGATTCAATTGTTGTTCCTAGATAAGAGAATATGCCAGCATCATAATGTGGAGTGAGTGGCATCCCTGATAAATCATTCATTCTGCAGAAAGAGAAGGTAGAGGGTGGGATACTTGGAGAAGGCAAAAGGTCTCAGGAAGAAGCTTTCTTCCTTCTGTGGGGAGTGTGATAGATTAGAAGAAAGGACTGACTATTTTGGACAGAAATTGGCAAGCTTTCTTATTAAACTAGGACATGCAGATATTAGGTATTAGCAGTAGTTGCCAAAAAAGTAAAAAAGGAGGAAGAATTACATGATCTTAACACTTTTTCTCTAAAGAATTCTGTGCATCGATGTGGGCACTGGGATTCTCCAGAAGGCACCAAATGTCTGGAGAATCTGGTGTGGTGGAGGAGGTGTATATTTTAGCTGGCAAACCAAACTCGCTCTCTTTGTGCTAGTCCAAAGGCTGCGGTTTTTTGGGATTGCATGGCCTTGTTTTGTGTAACACAGGAGCTTCTGGAGCTGTCCAGAGCTGCTTGCAAGTCTGGGCATTTGGTTCCTCTCCCCTGTTGAGTCTAACAACCAAGAACTGAGAATTCAAATGAAGCAAATGTAAGTCAGAAGGACTTCCACTTCTAGCTGAAATACAGACCAAGGAGTGTTTCCCCTCCCACCTAAAACAAGTAAAAGAGAGGATAACATATTGTCAAGATAGTAGACATCAGACAACAAAGCCCAGTAATCCCTGAGGGATGGGATGCTTCAAGAAAAGAAGATGGTAGGCCATTATCACTCCAAACAAAATCTTACAAATATATAAAGAGGATACATTATGACCAAATGGGTTTTGTCTCAGGAACATAAGCTTGCTTTACCATTCTAGAATTTGTGTAATTCACCATCTCAAAGAAGTAAAAGAGAATGCATATGATCATATCAACAGATGCAGAAAATGCATTTGACAAAATCCAACATTTCCAATAAAAAACAACTCTGACCAAACTAAGAATACATAACTTCCTCGAGTTGATAAAGGACATCTGTGAAAAACCTATAGCTACCATTGCACTTAATGCTGTAAGACTGAACAATCTCCCTCTGAGATCAGGAACAAGACAAAGCCGTCTGCTCTCACCTCCTCTAATCAACGTAGTGCTAAGGAGCCTAAACTGTGTAACCAGGCAAGGAAAAACAATAAAAAGTATCCAGTTTGGAAATAATGAAGTAAAATTGTCTTTATCTTGACAATATGATTGCCTAAGTAGTAAATTCTAGGAAATTTACCCAAAAAGCTGCTACCCCTGATAAATAAGTTTAGTTAGAGTATCAGAATATATTATCAATATACAAATATCAATTATATTTCTATTATAGCAACGGACAATCAGAAAATTGAAATAAAAATACTATTTGTGATAGCATCAAAATGTACAAAACAGGTTGGGTACTGTGGCTCATGCCTGCAATCTTAGCACTCTGGGAGACTGAGGTAGGAGGACTGCAAGAGCCAGAGCTTGTCTCTACAAAAATAAAAAATAAAAATTAGGCTCAGCACCTGTAGCACAGTGGTTATGGCACCAGCCACATACACCAAAGTTGGTGGGTTCGAACCTGGCCTGGGCCAGCTAAACAACAATGACAATTGCAACAAAAAAATAGCAGGGCGTTGTGGCAGGCGCCTGCAGTCCCAGCTACTTGGAAGGCTGAGGCAAGAGAATCACTTAAGTCCAAGAGTTGGAGGTTGCTGTGAGCTGTGACACCACAGCATTCCACCAAGGGTGACATAGTGAAACACTGTCTAAAAAAAAAAAAAAAGAAAAGAAAAAGAAAGAGAAAGGAAGAAAGAAAAAAGAAAAATTAGTCAGGAGTTGTGGTGCATGCCTGTAATTCCAGCTACTTGGGAGGGCAAGGCAGGAGGATTGCTTGAGCCTAGGAGTTTGAGGTTGCAGTGAGCTATGATGATGCCACAGCACTCTACCTAGGGCAACAGAGTAAGACTTTGTCTCAGAAAAAAGTTTGAAATACTTAGAGATAAATCTGATGAAAGAAATGCAAAACCTGAAGGAAGACCTGACAAATATACCATAGTTATTAGACTATTTTTAAGATGTCAGTTCTCACCAAATTATAATTCAAAACAATCCCAATCAAAATCCAAAGCAGTTTTGTTGTTTTATTGTTTTTAGGAATTGACAAACTGATGTGAAGATTCACATGGAGAGGCAAAAGACCTAGAATGGCCAAAACGTTTTCAGAAACAGGAGACCAAAGTGGTAGCGTCAACATCACAGTATTTCAAGACTTTTTATAAAGCTTCAATAATCAAGACACAATGGTTTCAACCTTTAGACAAATAGATTTAACTAGGGGTGTCCAACCTTTTTTTTCCTCTGATGCACGCTAGAATAATAAGAGTTGTGTTGGACCACACATAAAATACACAAACACTAACAAAAGCTGATTAGCAAAAAAAAAAAAAAAAAAAAAGACCCATGCATACTTTTCATGATATCTGACACTGTGATAAGAAAAAAAAAAGTTTCTCACAAATCACCCTGTAGTCCAGAGGCTGCAGGTTGGACACAAGGTGATGGGCCTGGATTAGACACATAGTTTAATGGAACAGGATAATGAGCACAGATTAGCCATACACACATGTACAACTGATTTCCAAAATTGTGCAAAGGCAATTCAATGAAGAAATAGTAGTCTCTTCAATAAATAGTGTGGAAACAATAGGATCTCTCTCTCTCTCCACATCTACACACTTCATTCATACCTTACCCCATATACAAAAATTTATTCAAAACGGATCATAGAACTGAATATAAAACTAGAATCTATAAAACTTCTAGAAAAAGACACAGCAGAAAACATTTTGGTGCCACATATATTAATATTCCTTAGGTATAATGCCAAAAGCATGATCCATTAAAAAAAAACCCAAATTGATAAATTGGACTTCATAGGAATTATAACCTTCAGCTTCCAGAGACAACATGTGGAGAATGAAAACTGAAGCCATCTCTAGGGAGCAAACATCTGCAAAACACACGCCTGATAGAACATGCATATCCAGAATATTAAAAAAATCCTCAAAACACAAAGATGAACAACTCCATGAAAAACTGGGCAAAACATCTGAACAGACACTTCACTGAAGCAGATATATGAATGACAAATAAACACATGAAAAAATGATCAACACCATTCTTTGTTAGAGGAGTGGGAATTCAAACCAAAATAGCCACACCTATTAGAATGGCTAAGATTGAAAGACTGGCCACATCAAGTGTTGGTGAATACGTGGAGGAACTGGAACTCTCAGACATGGCTGGTGGGAGCACAAAACCATGCAACCACTTCAGCAACTAGTTTGGCAGATTTTAAAAAAAAGTTAAACATATGCTGATCATTTCTAGGTATTTACCCCAAAGAAATAAAATCATGTATCTATAAAAAGACTATACATGAAATTTCACAGTAGCATCATGTGTAATAGCCCCAAAGTGGAAAGAACCCAAATACCCATTTATGGTGAATAAACAAAGTATGATGCTTTTGCTGCTCAGGAAGGAGCTGCAACAGGCTTGACTGAGAATTCCCCAAGACGGGACTTTCCTGACCACCTGGGGTCCAGAGTCTGAGGAAGAAATGGTGCTGAGTAATCAACTCGCAGAGTGTGGAAAAAATCTGCTGAGACCTGAGAGACGGACACAGTACCAGCCTGTAGTGAGGCAGACAGGTGCCACCCCAATTCAAATCCTTCGGAGGTTTTTATTTACGATCTTAGGGTGTGTGTTTAAAGAATGAAGGAGTAAAGAGTTAATAGTCTTATGACTCAATGCTGGGGGTGGTCCTTTGATTATGGAAAAGGTCACGGGGGTGGGGGGAGGCACTAAATCACAGAGCAGTTCTCAAGGGCAGAGCTAAGTAGTGACAAAGTTACCCCGAGGGCTGAGAAGAGGACCACTGCAGTTACAGCCTTCAGGCTAGAGTGTCCAGGCTCAAGGCTAATTATTTACCCTCTAACTCTGCTGATACCCTGACTCCACTAAGCCACTGAGTTTTACTTAGATGTCCCCAAACTAGTTTTCTGCTATGTCAGAGAACATTCTGACCCCCCTCACCATTGTAGGCATCTGGGGGCCATTCCAGTGTGAATCCTCTGCAATGTTCATTCACAGATGCATTCATACAGTGGAATACTACTCAGCAATAAAAAATGAACTATGAATACAGAAATTAACACAGATGATTCTCCAGATAATTATGCTGAGTGAAAAAAGAGACACACAAAAAAGTAAGCACCTCGTGATTCCACCTATACAAAATTCTAGAAAATGCACACTCAACGATAGGGACAGACTAGTGGCTATCCGGGGACAGGCTGGAGAGGCCAGAGTGTGGGAGGCTTGAGGAGAGCTTTTAGTATAGGTCAATTACACCTCAATAAAACTGTTAAGAAAAGAAATGTGGCTGAGTGTGGTGGCTCACACCTGTAATCTAGCACTCTGGGAGGCCAAGGCAGGTGGATTGCCTGAGCTCAGAAGTTTGAGACCAGCCTGAGCCTCATCTCTACTAAAAATAGAAAAACTAGCTGGGCATTGTGTGTGGGGTGTATAGTTCCAGCTACTTGGGAGGCTGAGGCAAGAGGATCTCTTGAGCCCAAGACCTTGAGTTGATGTGACCTATAATGTCATGGCACTCTACCCAGGGCAACACAGTGAGACTCTGTCTCAAAAAAAAAGGAAAGAAAGAAATGAAAAGAAAAAAACTGTGTTAATCAAACGTTGAGAGTAAATTGTTTAACCTAGGACAGAGTAAAGAGAGGCAGTTGGGGATAGAGCTGGAGAGTGAGTTTTGTGGTTTCTCTTTCCTTTGGTTACCTGTCAAGGAGGGAGCGGGCTGCCCACCATGGAAGGGTGTGACCAGTCAGCAGATGGGGAAGGTGTGGGCTGGAAGGAAGGGGGCTTCTGCAGGGTCACTCACCGGAGATTTGGCCGGAGGCATACATAGAAAGGACTGCCTGGTTGGCTAAATACAGGGCTGGCACATTGAAGTTATCAAACAGGATCTACAGAAAAACGTTAGCAATCCCTGGTGGTCAGGCTGGCAGCCAGAGAAGGGGTATACTTCTCCTTAATTACCCAGGCAACAGGGGTCCCACCTGCAAGACCCTCCCTTTCCCCCTCCCCCAGATCTAGACCACTGGCTCAGAAGCTCACCCTGCCTCACACCAGATCAGCCCTAAAAGGCTCCAGGCACTGCCAGTTTCCCAGTGGTAAAATGGACTCACACCCCTCTCAGCTACCTCCTAGGACTGTGGGGACACTTGGATTAGGGGGTAACATAGTTTCACAGACCACTGTTTTGTTTTCTCACTAAGTGTAGGTACTTTTCTAAAGCCCTTGGGTGGTGAGAAACTTGACAGGTGCCCAGCATTTTAACTTGGGGTGGATGTCCTGTTTCATTATTATGGACATGACTATGGCTGATGGTCATTGTGCACTAGCTGCATGCCAGAGCCAGATACTTTGTTCAAGAAACATCTACAGGGCCAGGCATAGTCACTCACACCTCTGGTCCCAGCCCTTTGGGAGGCTGAGGCAGGAGGATCACTTTAGGCTAGGAGTTTGAGACCAGCCTGAACAACATAGCAAAACCCAATCTCTACAAAAAATATGTGACAATTAGCCAGGCATCATGGTGGCACCTGTAGTCTCAGCTACTCAGGAGACTGAGGCAGGAAGATCACTTGAGCCCAGGAGTTTGAGGCTGCAGTGAGCTATGATTGCTCTACGACACTGCAGCCTGGGTCACAGAGTGAGACTGTGTCTCCATAGATAAATAAATAAATAAGAATAAATAGACAAAAATAGAAATACCTACTGGATAGCAGCTGTGTACCAGGGCGGAAGAGTGAAGAGGTAGGACACGATCTGGCTTTCCCACCCAGGCTGAGCCCTCCCAGCTGTGTGATGTTTTCTGCCCATGTCCACATGAGACGGGGGACAGGACTGTAACAGCAGGTGGCAGAGCCAGGGCTGCCCACAGGCTGCTGGCATCCAGGCAGGCAGACTCTGTGAAGTCAGCCGGGTGCCAGTGGATCTGCCTTCTATAGAACTTGCAGGTTCTTTGGACGGCAGGACCCAACACAATGTCACTGGGACAGATAAAGGGCAGATTTGTTCTCTACAACTCTGGACAAGAGAGGCTGCTGGGGGTGCCTCATAGGGGTTTGCTCCAAGAACTGTGTCAGGCAGCTCAGCTGTGGCCAGCAGGAGTGGCGTAGGCTGGCTCTGCAGGCTGCTTATGGATTGGGTTGTTTAAATTCTTGCATGGGTTCCTGAGCACAGAGGTGGTCCTTAAGTGACTGGCACCTGGCCCCAGGACAATTAAGGCAGGTACATGGTGGCCCCAGAATATGAGAGCTCGATAGGGGCCATGGTTGGAGTGTGGACTTAACCAACTGCTCAAGAAGGGGAACTGACTGGCCTCGAGCCAGGGCCTGAAAGCTAGGCCAAGGCAGTGTTTTAATAAAACATACATATGGCTGGGTGACACCACCGATCATGCTACTATGCAGTGCTAAGCCTGTTTCCAGGGAGTGGCCTTCCAGGTGGGCTTGGGCATTCACCTGAGAGGCATGAACACACACATTCATGCTAAGACTAGCTCTCAGTTGTTTATAGTGGCTTTATTCACAAGGGCCCCAAAGTGGAAACGACACAGGCATGTGTGCAGGGGAGATGGACACACAGGTGGGGCATGCAGAGCCTTCAGAAGCACAGACCACTGCCAAAGAGCGCAAGGCCAGGCTGGCTGCCCGCATCGGGCTGCACCTTTGAGTCTGTCTCTCTCTGGTGCCCCTGAAGTTCAGATCCCAGTGGGTGAGGGGGGCATGAACTCTAGGGGGAGGCAAGGTTTTTTGTTTTTGTTTTAAGACAGATCCTATGCCCTGGGTAGATGTCATGGTGTCACAGGTCACAGCAACCTCAGATTCTTGGGCTCAAGTGATCCCCTTGCCTCAGCCTCCTCAGTAGCTGGGACTACAGGTACCCGCTTTTACCAGGCTGGTCTCAAACTCCTGAGCCCAGGTGATCCACTCACCTCGGCTTCCCAAAGTGCTAGGATCACTGTGCCCAGTGAGGGTGGGCTTTTTTTTTTTTAATACAGAGTCTTTCTTTGTCACCCCGGGGTAGAGTGATGTGGCATCATAGCTCACAGCAACCTCAAACTCCTGGGCTCAAGCAATCTTCTTGCCTCAGTTTCCCAAGTAGCTGGGACCATAGGCACCCACAACAATGCCCGGCTATTTTTTGGAAACAGGGTCTTGCTCTTGCTCAGGCTGGTCTCAAACCTGTGAGCTCAGGCAATCCACCCACCTCTGCCTCCCAGAGTGCTAGGATTACAGGCGTGAGCCACCACGCCCAGCCCAGGGCTGTCTTTTTGATTGAACCAGAGATACTTTCCCTTAAAAAGTACAGACAAAACCCAGCCTTGGCTCCTATTGGCCTGCCAGAGGGGCCAAGTCACAGAGCTCGGAAGGACCTTCAGGGTGTCCTCTTTTAAAGATGAGAACATTGAGGTCTGGGAACAGTAAGTGACATCATTCGCTGAATGCTTGGTGTGTTTGAAGCTCTCCTATGAGTGCTTTACGGTACAAACTCATTTCGTCCTCACCAGGACCCCCAAGGAGACACTGTTGCTACCCTCCTGATGAGGAAACGTAGGCACAGCAAGGACCAGCTGTCCACGTGCAGTGTCATGTGCTGGCAGAGCGGGGGGTCCTATGGTCCTGATGCAGGCGAGGCTTTCCCTGTGCTCTTGGGCTGCTCCCTGTGGTGGCGTCTCTCCTGGCACATAGCGCCCCAAATCCTGCTCTGATGCAGACTATTTCCAGGAAGGAAGTCAGCCCTGCCCTCCACGGTACACTTGAGGTCCTACAGGAGCCCTGGTGGTTAGGCAGCTGGACAGAGGCTGGGAGGGCATGCGGATGGGGAGGTGAAGGCAGGGCCACACGCACAAGAATGTCCCTTCCCCTTCTTCCCAGTGCAGGTAGCTGCTGTTGCCTTTAGCTGCAGAAGCCTCCCTGCCTCCCTCAAGGAGAATATCCCTTCCCCTTCTTCCTGGTGCAGGTAGCTGCTGTCACCTTTAGCTACAGAAGTCTCCCTGCTGTCTGCCCTGGGATCCCTCTTCACAGGCTGCCGTGGGGTTCTGCCCTTGGGGTCACAGAGGCAGATCAAGGGAGGGGTGCTGATGTCTCTGCTGCCTCCCTGCTGGGCCCCTCTTCTGCAGCCACAGCACCTGGGATGGGCACTAGCCCTCCTCTGGCTGGTGACCACCTGCTGCTCCGTCAGGCTTGGGGCCCAGAGCATTGCTCTGTCTCATGTCACTCTGTTCCAGGCTTATGCCCACCTTTGTGTATAATCTCTTTACTAAACTCTCACCAGAACTGCCCCTTGTGAGTGCACTTTTGGCTTCCTGCCGGGACCCTGATACAATTAGGGGGTGAATTTCAAGAATACCAGACAGGCAGGCAAAGGGCTCTGGGCCCGGGGGAGCGCTGGAGACAGGCTGGGTGCCGGCCATAGTTTGTGTGAGAGTGATTCATGTGTCATGATGACTGGGCCGCAGAGTGCACAGATGTTTGGCCAAGCACACTCAGGTGTACCTGTGCGGGAATTCATGAGACTGACGTTTGCGTCCAGAACCCGAGCAAAGCAGATGCCGCCCACCCCGGGTGGGGGCCCCATCCAGCCCATCAAAGGCTCAAATAGAACAAATAGGAGACCTGAGTGAGAGGAAGCTCCTCCTGCCTGGGGGCCTGAGGGGCAAGCGGATTTACTCCTTCAGGCTCAGACAGGAATGTCAGCTCTCTGGGTCTCCAGCTCGTGTAGAGCTCGGGACTCGTCAGCTCCGTAATCTCACAAGCCAATTCTTCATAATGAATTCCTTTCTTTGCGTCTGTTCACACCTCATTGGTCTGTGTCTCACGAGAAACCTGACGGGGTGAGGGTCCCCTGCCCTGGCTCACCGAGGCCTCATGGGGCTCAGTGTTCTCAAAGCAGGTGCTCACTGTGCCCTGCCATGCTTCACGCCTGTCACCCATAATAACCGTCCATGTGCCAAGGAGGGTTCACCAGCCACTCAGGGCTGGGTTTCCCATGAGGTGGCTACCTGCACCGTGAGGGATGGAGCTGCCGTTTCTGGGCCATGGTGTGGGCCTCTGCCATGAGCAGATGGCATCTCGAGCCCTGGGCCTGCCCTTGGGGTCACCGCTCCCTGCAGGAGACACTGCTGGGCTCCAGGGCTCTGGGCCAGGTGGTTGGACCTTGCTGCTTGCTTAATTAGCTCACCCGTGTCCTCGTTAGGACCAGCCTAATGAAGTGATGGGAACACGGGCAGCCGGCAGCGGTCCTGGGCCCCCACCACCACCTGGCCGCCTCTGCAGCCTGAGGGGGACCCGCACGTGCCTTTCTTCACTACTCTTGGCCCTGGCCAGATCCCACCGTCCAGTTCAATCCAGGGCCACCCAGCCAGGGCACACTGCCACTTCCTTCCTGCAGGCAGGTCTGGGGGAAAGGCTCGGGGAAGAGACTTGGGAACTTTTAATCAGAATCAGACCTTTGCAAAGGACAGAACAGTGGCTGAGAACAGAGCTGCAAGCCGGGCCATGGGCATCCAGGTGAATATACCAGCAACTCGCCTGTGACCTTAGCCAAGTTCCTTAAGGTCCCCACTGCTCCAGCCTCCTCAGCTGTACTCAGGGCGAGTAATCACCCTGCCCACAGGGAGGCTGCTCAGGAGGCCTCATGTAATCACCATAGCAATGCCCAGCCCAGCCCAGTGCCCGGGCCCCTGGGGAGCTCCCAAATGGTGGCCATCCTCTCTGGCCTGACTGGCAAAGGGACATCTCTCATCTCCATCTTTCTGAGCAGACAGAAGGTGGGGCTCAGAGGTGCTCCCAAGTTCAGGAGAGACCAGAAGCCAACCTCTCCCCCCCACCAGCACCCGCCCCATACCTCTGTGCTCTTCTCTTTGTTGGATGTTGCATTGAGAGGTGGGTCTGTCACCATCAAGGGATGGTGCTCTGGGGCGATGTGGAGCACCTGGTAGAAGGAGTGATGCCAGATCTGGGGGGAGAGGGGCAGACAGTGAGTGGGTCCCAGGGCACCGTGGCCTTCTACAAATGGGCAGGACCCACCTACACGACCAGGAGCAGTCTTGTGTTATTTATTTATGTTAGATTATTTACTTTATGTTATATGTTATTTATTTATGTTAGATTATTTATTTTGTGCTAGATTATTTATTTGACAAGCAGTATTTGCAATAGCATTTCTGACTGCCGAGTCATAGGTAAGGCATCCTGGTCTGATGAAGCCACCGGGAAGACAGAGTATGACTTTGGAAAGGACAAGACACATGACCTTCGTTTGTACACCAGGCCTGGGGTCAGGAAGTGGGGCAGCCAGAGTTGGGTAGGTCCCAGTGCTTTCTTTCTTTCTTTTTTTTTTTTTTTTGAGACAGAGTCTCAAGCTGTCCCCCTGGGTAGAGTGCCATGGCTTTACTGCTCACAGCAACCTCCAACTCCGGGGCTCAAGCGAGTCTCCTGCCTCAGCCTCCCAAGTAGCTGGGACCACAGGCGCCCGCCACAACGCCCAGCTATTTTTTGGTTGCAGCCATCATTGTTGTTTGGAGGGTCCAGGCTGGATTCAAACATGCCACCTTAGGTGTTTGTGGCTGGCGCCTTAGCCACTTGTGCCACAGGCACCGAGCCCAGTGCTTTCAGAGTCTCTCGTGGTATGATTGGGGACACATATGGCCACCGAGACTGCACAGCTGAGGCTGGGCATGGTGGCTCACTCCTGTAATCCCAGTACTCTGGGAAGATGAGATGGGTAAACTGCAGAAGCTCACAAGTTCGAGACCAGCCTGAGCAAGAGTGAGACCCCCCCATCTCTAAAAATAGCCAGGCATTGTGGTGGGTGCCTGTAGTCCCAGCTATTCAGGAGGCTGAGGCAAGAGAATTGCTTGAGCCCAAGAGTCTGAGGTTGCTGCGAGCTATGACACCAGAGCACTCTACCCAGGGCAACAAAGGGAGACTGTCTCAAAAGAAAAAAAAAAAAAAGACCTCAGGGCTGAGCTGGGGACCCTGGCAGCAGTGGGGGTCATGCAGGGAGAGCTCCACCACCTAGCAGGTGCAGGGGCTGAGCTGGAGCCCCAGGCAGCAGCAGGGGTCACCCAGGGAGAGCTCTACCACCCAGCAGGTGTGGCACTGGACAGAGTGTCACCTTTATGAATCTGTTTCCTCATCTTTAAAATGGGAAATACTCCCTAAGAATGGAGGATCGTGAGGCCTAAATAATCCAACATTGGTTAAAAGCCTAATGTAGTTGTTCCCATGGCTGCCTTAAGCATTGCTGGCAGGCAGCTTAACACAAATTCATTGTCTCATGGTCTGGAGGCCAGAAGTCTGAGATGGCGACGTCTTGTAGTAGGCTCCTTCTGGGGCCTCTCTCTGTGGCTTGTAGATGGCCATCTCCTACCCGTGCCCTCACAGGGAAGTCTTGGTCCCCAGCACCTCAGCATGTGACCCCATTTGGGAATGGAGCTGTTGCAGAAGCCCTTAGTTCAGAGGGGCGAATAGGGGAGCAGGGGAAGTCTCCAATCTAATGTGACCGCAGTTCTCATACAAAGGAGAGAGCTGGACACAGAGGAGGACGCCCGTGAAAAGGAAGGCCGGGAAAGGGGTGACGCATCTGTCAGTCACTGAATGCTCCAGATTGACAGCAAACACCAAAAACTGGGAGAGAGGCCTGGCCAGGTTCTCCCCCAACCTGCTGATGTCCTGGACTCTGGCCCCTGGGATTATAAGGAAATAAACGTCTGTTGTTGAAGCTGCCCCGTCTGTAGCCCTTTGTTAAATCAGCTCTAAAACCAGGGCGTGGTAACTGACATGGACATCTCTGAAGGCAGTACACGGCCCAGTCACACACGGAGGCCTGGTCAGAACCTCAGTTACACTGGACACAGTGGCTCCTGCCTGTAATCCCAGCACTCTGGGAGGCTGAGGCAGGTGGATTGCCTGAGAAGTTTGAGACCAGCCTGAGCAAGATTGAAGCGTGATCTCTACTAAAAATAGAAAAACTACCCAGGTGTTATGGCAGCACCTGTAGACCCAGCTACTCAGGAGGCTAAGGCAAGGGGATCACCTGAGCTCAGGAATCTGAGGTTGCTGTGAGCTATGAGGTCATAGCACTCTATTGAAGGTGACAGAGTGACACTCTCAAAAAAAAAGAAAAGAAAGAAAAAGAAACCTCAATTACTAAGAGCGAGAGGGACAAATGTGTTACTCTCACCATGTGGGACCGAGGACTTATCAACCACCGTGCTCCTGAACCCTGATGACACCGTATGTGGGAGGCACCATCACACCCTGTCCCGTGGCCCAGCGGCCCTGCAGCAGCTGCAGCCTACCTTCTCTATGTCATCCCAGTCAGTAACGGTTGCTCGAGAAATGGGACATAGCAGGTTGAGTTTCTCTCGTGTCTTCTGAACCTCCTCTCCAATGAAGTAGTCCACCTCTACTGTCCCCTCCAGCACATTCTGAAAGACACAGGCCGGGAAGATCAGCTCTCAAGAGTGACAGGAGGTAGGGGACCGGACTCATCTGCATGTGGCTTCACTTGTAGGTGCACGGTGGGTGGTGGCTGGCGGGTTCTGATGGCCGTTGGGGAAGGCTCCCTGTCACAGGGAGGGCATCTGTGGCCTCCTCAACCCTGTGCATGATTTCACAAAAAACCACTGAGAGTTTTTAGCAAAATATCTGCAAGGCAAGTGTGCTCCTGAGGACTCACTGCTAGGACACTCAGCTCACCCACTTTGCAGATGAGGAGACTAAGGGCAACAGTGGAGAGGCCATCAAGGAAGGAGAGGTGTGGGAGAGGCCCCGTCCTCCACATTCGCTTTGGAGAGTTGACTGGGAAAGGGTCTGGAATGTAATTCAATTTCTCTTGTTTTTTAGGAAGATAAACCTGGCCACCTTGAGAGGCAGCAAGGTAGGTCCTGCCGACACCTTGATTTCCAACATCTTGTCTCCAGAACTGTGAGGGGTACGTGTCTGTTGTTACAGGACCCCTGGTTTGTCTTCATTTGCTCCAGCAGCCACAGGAAATCAACACATCTGTCATGTCATCTTCATCATTGTTAAACACTCCCTGTGGGCTGGAAACTGTTCTAAACATACAGTCACCGTCTCATTTAACGTTCCAGCTAAATCTATGTCATGTATACTTTGGTTAGTCGCATAAAGCAAAAAAGAGATACCTTTGCCACGAGGGCAAGCCTGCCCAGAGTCATGTGCATCTAAGTGGCAGCACTGATACTGGAACCTGCGCCAATTGCCCCAGCTCTTAACCACTGAGCTCTATGATGCCCAAGTGGCAAGCTGGTCAGCCGGGGCGCGGGCATCTGCTGTGTGCAAGGGCTGTCCCAGCTACCATCCCTGCCACTTGGACAGCAAGGAAGAATCGGCTGGTTCCCACAGACCTGGTACAGTTTGTCCACTAAGAGAGGGAGACAAGCATTGTCACCTCTGTCACAGGCCTGGGTGTCAAGCCTCAGGTATGGATGGTAGCTTAACCTGGGTCATTGGAAACGTGCCAGTAATTTGCTCCAAGTTCTGCAAAGTCCAGGAGTGATCACCATGGGGTCACCCAAGTCACACCGCTGCTCCTTACTGCAGATGAGAAAGACCACCCAGGAGGGGCTCCACAATCCCGAGTGGGCATTGAGCGCAGGCCCCCTTAGGCCAGCTGGGGGAGTTACCTCTCAGAGCTAGTGGATCCTGTTCAGGGATAAGGGGCACCACAGTCCCTACCCGGAGGGCTGCCAGCTCACGCTACCCCATCCCTGGCTATTATATGCCTATATGTGGGGGTGGTGCTGGAGGCTGGGGCAGGGATAGGGAGTTAGTGTCTAATGGGGGACAGAGCTTCAGGTGGGACGATGGAACATTCTGGAGATGGATGGTGGTGATGGTTACACGACAATATGGATATACTTAATGCCACTGAACCATACCCCCTAATGATGGTTAAGAGGATAAATTTTATGTTACATGCATTTTGCCACAATAAAACAACCAACTGAATTTCCAAATTCTCTTGAAAAACTGGAAGATCTGGCCACACCGTGTCCACTGGCCTGCACGTCACAGTCTGTCCTCTTGGCCAGGTGTGTGCCCCAGTCCCCATCCCTCCCTATTGTCTTCCTGTCACAGAGGCCTAATGGATTCCTGCTTATCTAAAAGTGGTCTTCTACTCTGTGTCCACACCACGCTGCAAAGTGGGGAGGGCGAACGGTCACAGGTGGGAAGGACAGTGTATTGCTCACAGCTGGTCCACTGCACTGACCTATGTTAACTGCTCCAGCTAAGTCAGCAAAATGCCCAGGAGTGGCGAGGAATGCAGAATCCTTAGCCCACCCATACCCCACCCACACCTGCCAAAGCAGACGCTCTGGGGAAGCCTGGCCATCTGGATGTTGCCAAGCCAGGCACTTGAGTGACATGAATACAAGCTACAGCGGCCCCCTCCCCTCCCTGCGACCAGCGCTGGGGGGGCAGAAGTGGGAGTGAGCAGCACCTAGGATGGACACCCCCCCACATTACTCACGTCATGCCGATATTTCCCGAGGATAGTTGGGAACACGCCCAGGGGGGCTTCCATTCCTGCAAACCCCACCTTGCTGAAGCCTGAGCCATAGTCACAGACGAGGGGCACTTGGTCCATCCTGCTGTGTGTCATCGAGACCAAGCTGTGGAGAGACCACAGGATTACTCATGTAATGGGCAAGCTTCCGGGCCCAGGGGCAAGCATTTTGCTGGGGGCCCAGCTCTGGGCTCCCAGGAATGGCAGGCCCTGGGAAATGTGGCTTCTCCACACTCCAAACAAGCCCTGCTGGGGGGAGCCACGGTCTGGACTCCGTGGACGGGATGCTAGAATAGGCTGCTGGAATGGGGTGCTGTCCGACGGTCATTTGCTTTTGCCTCCACCTGTTTCTGCCAAGCTCTGTGTCTGGCATCATGGGTGGGCATCTGAATCCGAGGCAGCCCCCCTCCATTCATTGAGGGAGAGGCTTTGGGCAGGAAACCCAGGCCCCTGGAGGTCTGTACACTTATGGGCACACCCAGTCCCCCACTTTTCCAGTGCCAAGCCTGCCTGGGCGGCCCTGCTGTCCTCCCACCCCAGTGAAACAAAGCTCTCCCTCTGCTTTGATTCTAGAGAACTTTTCCCATATTTTTACATGTTTGGAAAACATAAGAAAATATGAAGAAGGACATTATAACTACCCACAGCCCAGGCCAAACTGTCCCTGTGATATTCTGGTGTACCCACATTATAGGTTGCTATTTTAATGCACTTTATAGATTTTTTAAAAATCAATTACCCTCATAATGAATGAGTCCATTTCCTCCTTTGAATATTGTGTTTAATTAAATCTTTACCCTGACGAGCGTTTTCTTCATTTTAAATGCAACTTTGAGTTCAACTTCAGTTCTTTAGTACATGCTCACGGCAGATAATAGAGAAAACTGTGAGGAAAGGCACAACTCTTTCCAAATCCTACTCATCGCAGGTAACCTTTGTTAGTGTCTGGCTGTTTACCCTTCCAGCTGTCACAGACAACAGAGGCGTCCTTATTTACATAGCAGCTCTGTGAACAGCTGTGTACAGCACAACTCTAAGAGGGGCCGAGGTGTTGCCTTGCTGAGTTATATATCACATATAACGTAAACAGCACATACAATTTTGTATTAGACTTCAGTTGAACCTTATAGATATTCTTATGTTATTATTACATGGAAGCATTTTTTTTTTTAAGAGACAAAGTCTTGCTCTATCACCCTGGCTAGAGTGCAGTGATCCTAGCTCACTGGAGCATCAAACCCCTGGGCTCAAATTTTCTTCCTGCCTCAGCTTCCTGAGTCATGGGCACAGCAATCATGCTTGGCTAATTTTAAAAAGCACCTGTATCTCAGCGGCTAGGGCGCCAGCCACCTACACAGAAGCTGGTGGGTTTGAATCCAGCCTGGGCCTGCCAAACAACAATGACAAGTACAACCTCCCCCCAAAAATAGCCGGGCGTTGTGGCAGGCGCCTGTAGTCCCAGCTACTCAGGAGGCTGAGGCAAGAGAATCGCTTAAGCCCAAGAGTTGGAGGTTGCTGTGAGCTGTGATGCCACAGCACTCTACCCAGGGTGACAGTTTAAGACTCTGTCTCAAAAATAAATAAATAAACAAATAAAATTATATTCTTTTAGTGACGGTAGTGATGAGGTCTTGCTATGTTGCCCTGGCTGATCTCAAACTCCTGGTTTCAAGTAATCTCCTGCCTCAACCTCTGAGTGCTGAGATTACAGGCCTGAACCACCTGGAAGCATTTCATACTATTGCATATAGATCTACTTTGTGAAACACCCAGGGCTGGTCCTTTGGGTTACTGTCGGCAACACCGTGGTGGGCACCCCTCTTCATCATTCTTCCTCCAGCATTTTGGATTAGCTCCTTTTCATGCACTTCCTTAGAATGACTATTGGAAGAGTAAGGATTTTTAAAGGCTCCTTAAGCATTTTGCCAAACTGCTGCCCAGAAACATCAGTCCATTTACCCCAGCCGTGTCAAGACCCATCATTCCCATTGTTCCCATCTCACCATCTTTGAATACCACAACAAAGGGGAGGTAGGGCACCAACGTTGGGAGGGGAAGGGTGTGAACATTCAATCCAAAACAAACGCACATAAAATTCACCCTTTAAAAATGTATAATTCACAGGTCTTTAATATATTCACAAAGCTGTGTGACCATCACACTTCATCACCCCAAAGAAACCCCACAGCCATCAGCAGTCACTGCTGTCTCCCTCCAACCACTAACGCCTTCCTGTCTCTATGAATTTGCCTCTTCTGAGCATTTCAGATAAACGGGGTCACGCAGTAGGTGACCTTTTGTGTGTGGCCCTTCCACTCAGCATCAAGCCTTCCAGGGTCACCCGAGTCACGGCAGGTGTGGGTGTGTCCTTCCTTTTCATGGTTGCATAACTTTCCACTGAATGGAGGGACCCCAGTTCCATTGTCTATGGACATTTAAGCGCTTTCCACTCTTTGGCTAAGGTACACTGAGTACAGGGTTTTGTGTGCACATGTGATTTCATTTCTCTTAGGTACAGACCAAGGAGAGGAACTGTTGGGTCATACGGTAACTCTCCCTTGGGTCATATGTTTAATGCTTCTGAGGAGCTGTCAAACTATCTTTCAAGCCTGCCGCACCATTTTACCTTCCCACCAGCAACATACGAGGCCTCCAATTTCTCTACCTTCTCATAAGCACCTGTTATTATCTGACATTTTTCTTTTTCTTTTTTTTTTTTTTTTTTGAGAGTCTCATTTTGTCACCCTGGGTAGAGTGCTGTAGCATCATAGCCCACAGCAAGCTCAAACTCTTGGGCTCTTGCAATCCTTTTGCCTCAGCCTCCCAAGTAGCTAGCTGGGACTACAGGCATCCACCACAACACCCATCTATTTTTTTAGAGATAGGGTCTCACTCTTGATCAGGCCAGTCTCAAACTCCTAAGCTCAGGTGATCCACCCACCTTGGCCTTCCAGAATCGTGAGGATTACCTAGCATGAGCCACTGTGCCTGGCTGCCTGACATCTTTCTTGCACCCCGCCTCATGGTCATGGAGTGATATCTCTCTGTGGATTGAGTTGGTATTTCCCTGATGGCTAAATACGTTGAGCATCTTTCCATGTGCTTATCTGAGTATCTTCTATTTATATATCCTTTTGGGATAAATGTCTCTTCAATTGGGTTATTTGTCTTTTTATTTTTGAGATATAGAGTTCTTTAGGTATTCTGGATTCTAGACCCTCTCAAATGTGTGATATGCCACCATCTTTTCTTCTTATGTTCAAAGTTTCTGTGAAGGGAAATTCTTTTTTTTTTTTTTTGGCTGGGGCTGGGTTTGAACCCACCACCTCCAGCATATGGGGCCAGCGCCCTACTCCTTTGAGCCACAGGTGCTGCCCTGAAGGGAAATTCTTAAGGGTGACTTTGTCATCTCTCCCAAAGCAGTCATGCCCACTGGCCATAAAGGCTCCAGAATCACCATCAATTTCCCCCAACATGCGTGCTTGTCATCTTCTATTACACATGCTGTGTGAAGCCTGTGATCCATCACAACAACCAGTTTAAAAGGTTCCAGACCAAGGCCTCCTCAGGCTTTAATCATGCCACATCTGTCTCATTCCACCTGAGGCCCCAGTAAAATGGCGGACTCAGCTCCAAGTACAGGGAGTGGGGCCGGGTTGGACTCCCATTTGACACGTCGGCCCTTAGCCTCCATGCCTCTGAGCTGGTCTCATTCTCCTCTCATGCCTTTCTCCTCAGCACAGTCTGCAGAGGTCAATGACATTACTATCCCGCCTATCTACTGAGGCAGGAGCACGTGTGGCCAGGCCAGGCAGGCCTGGAGCAGGGCCTGGATCTTCTTCTCTAGCTGACTTGTGATCACTGCCTGGCAAATTATGTCTCAGAGTCTCAAGAAGTGAAATCACTGAGATGATTGGAGATTAATCTACATCTCTGTGGCATGACTATTGCTGAGTTCAGATGACCAAGTAACCTATGACCTTCATACTGGGTACAGAGTCAAACTGTAGAAAGCGGCACATTTGATTGTTAGGCTGAGACACAGTACAGACTAGTCAGAAAGGGTACAGCTCTTCCAGTCAGGCAGCGCAATGGGTTCCTCTGGGCAGGTAATTCCGCATTGGTAAGTGAGCGTTACCTCCTGTAAGTGTGAGTAATGACACACATCCCACAGAGTGCAGGATTAAGTAAGCACCATGCATAGTACATGTTTGATAAACAACTACTCTTATTATTTAATGAATTATGAATTGGAAATTTTAAGAATGTCACCAACAAGCAATTGCATTAAGTTTCTAAACAACAATCCCTACTAGCTAGTTTTCCAGGAGGAAGTTTAATGCCGTGACACAGGAAATGGTTGGAGCTATTTGGGACTCACTCTCGGCCTGGACTAGGCCACAGGGAGGAAGTGACTCTTGCTGCCAAAGGAGATATGACATGCCCTGACTTGGGACCTATGAGGAGAGTGCAGCCACTAAAGTAGATAAGGCTGTTGCACAAGAGCCAGGGCGACTCGGCTCAGGCAGGCTTCGCACTGACGGGTGAAGCCAACAGACCTGAGGGGTGAGGGCATGGACACCAATTGGTGTGGATTTGATCCAGAAAGTCAATCCTTTGAACAATTACATTGCTCATAACATCGGGGTTCTGCATCAAGATGTGAACGTCCTGGGTCATATCCAATCAGCACAGAGCAAAGGGAGGTAGGACACAATTCCCCAGGGCCAAAGAAGAAACCCACAGGACCAGAACAATGCCTCAGGAGCAGAGATGAAACCCTGGCTGCCTTTGGAGTGAATCTGGCCTGTAGGCTTGTTTCATTTGGCTTGGACAAATTTGATTTTTGTGCTCAGCATTCAAATAGGAGGAGATTTGTCATTAGAAATCAATCAACCTGTGGCTGCTCCCTCTTTCTCTCTCTCTCTGTTCCTTCCTTCCTTCCTTCCTTGAGAAAACCATATAAAGTTTTTACTACTTTTAAACTAAAAAAAAAGAAAGAAATCAATCAATCAATCAACTAATCCCAGATTCACTTAGGAGCCTCAGCAAAGGACTTTGTTATCCCATGGCAGCCATGGCTGGGGCTGTGTCAGGGCTACCCCCAGTAGCCAAACTGTGGGCTCCCCAATCAGCTGCCCACTATTTTGCTCATCTATGTTGCTTGCATGTCCCCTGCAGGCATATGAGATCCCGGGTTCTTAAGATCTATCACCAGTTACTCAATCATGAGAACATTTGACAGTGGGTTGTTGATGAGGTTGGTGAGTGAATGGAACGTGGCCCTCAGTCGTCACCTCCCTCCCCATTCTGTCCTCTTCATGACCTGCTGAGCTGAATGGTCCTCCCTTCACCCTGGTGTTAATATACAGAGATCTCTACTGAGGGCTCAACGCTGATTCTTGAGTCAGGAGTAGAGTTGTTGACCCTGGGTAAGCTGTAGACCCCACAGCACACCACACCCTGCCCCGACCTGATGGGACTCAGCGTCTTCAATGCGCTACATGGGATGAGGACACTGCATGTGACAGTGTGTGCGTCTGATCAACAAGGCAGCCCTGGATCATTTATTTTAACTTATATGTTGTCTCACAAAGAAACTACCCTTTATAAAATTAATAAAGGGCCACAAGGCAAGAACTGTGGCAGGGCCCCAACTCTGCAAACACGTAGGCCTAGTTAAAATACATATAACCAGCCATGCTCCCATGCTTGCTTTCCTATAATTGCTTATTATTCTTAGCTTTCTTCGTTGTTCCCATAGATAATATCACCCTTGGGAAACCTAAGGCTTTATTTGTGATACCTCCCAGCCATGCATTCTGGTGGATCAGCTGACCCACCAGGCCGTGGAACTAACTCAACTGGGCTTCCCTCTAAGTTGAGTCAGGAACTGACTCAGCAAAAGAGGATAATTTCTGCTTTTCGACCCTCTGAGTTTGACCCCAGCCGGTCAGCAGACCGAATTGCCTAGCCCTTTGCCTGCCAAACTATCTTTAAAAACTTTCTCCCAGTCTAGGCGCGGTGGCTCACGCCTGTGATCCTAGCACTCTGAGAGGCTGAGGTGGATGCACTGCCTGAGCTCAGGAGTTTGAGCAAGAGAGAGAAGCAGTCTCCACTAAAAATAGAAAAACTAGCCAGGTATTGGGGTGGGCGCCTGTGGTCCCAGCTACTCCGAAGGCTGAGGCAAGAGGATCACTCAAACCCAGGAGTCTGAGGTTGCTGTGAGCTATAACACCACAGCACTCTACCCAGGGCAACAAAGTGATAGTACGTGTCAAAAAGACCCAAAAAACAAAAAACCCTTCCGAGCAATTCCCCGCATCTCCTTGCATGGCGCCTGTGATACAGAACTCTTTCTCCTGGTTTCCTCTTAAGCAGTGGGCAATGACCCTGCGTGGGCCATAACAACAGGAGCATTGCAGCAGCAGCCTGCATTTCCAGGTCCAAGGTTCAGTTGTGAGCACCCCTGCCAACAGCAGGTTCTGCCATAACAGCACCTCCGAAGTGGGTGCTGGGGAGTTCCCTAACTGAACCTGATAAGAGAAAGTCAGGCACAGCCTGTTGAGTGGCCCCAGCCCAAGGCCTTAGGAGTCCACCTGCAGCGTCCAACCAGAACCAGCTCAAAAGGTACCACTTCCTCCTCCTGAGGCCACCTTTGCATCTGTGCCCCCTGCCCTCTGCCCCTTCATCTGGACATCCCGACCCTCAAAATTCTCTTCCTGTGGCCCCTCCATAGTGTGAGTCCCGCGGTGGGAGTCAGTGGTGCGTGTCTGGGCACCACTCACATTGGGGTCTGCAGTCACGCATCATTGGCAGAACAGCACCAGGCACCTGCACCCACCCTGGGACATCATCGGCCCTGCCGGGGGCACAGAGCTCGACTATTGTATACAAACATCACAGGGTGACATTGCCATGCTGATGTAGGAAGTGAGCCAGAAACGCCTCGGCTAACCTGGTCAGGTGGGCCCATCGCCGTGTGGGTGGACTTAGGCAGCACCGTTTCTCCCTCTGGGCACAGGTGACGTTCCGGGGTGGCCAATTCCTGGCCATGGGGGCTGTCCCCAGCACTGCAGGGCACTTTACAGCCTCCTGGCTTCTACTGTCTAGATGCCAGTACCACACTCCCAGTGGCGACAACTAAAAATGTCTCTGAACATGGTCAAACACCTCCTGGGGTAGGGAGCGTGCAGCACAGTTCTGGGAACCGCTAGTGTA
The DNA here is from genome assembly GCF_000181295.1 of Otolemur garnettii. Taxonomy (NCBI): domain Eukaryota; kingdom Metazoa; phylum Chordata; class Mammalia; order Primates; family Galagidae; genus Otolemur; species Otolemur garnettii. The sequence continues at coordinate 269,300 of NW_003852535.1, forward strand.
GAGGGAGGGGCCTTCGTGACACAGACCTGTCAAAGCCAGGAGGACAGTTCCAAGGATTGAAACAGAACCAGATTTTCGGAGTTGCTAAAATAATTTCCTTACCAGGGCAACCATCACAACGGATGTGACGCTATCATTATTTCGCTCCATTTTTATTCAAAATTATTTCTTCCAAACAAGTCCATCTCGAGAAGACAGAAGTCAGAAAGACCAATGTGCCTGGGTTATCCATGGACCTCACTACCCGCAGCTGTCAGAGGAGACGCTCTTCCCCCTGTGACTCTACGGTGTCTGATGGGTCCTGTGCCTGCTTAAGTCACATGCTGCAGAGAAGGACTTGTTCTTCTGAGAAACAGGCAGGGCTGATATCATGGGGCTACTGTGTGTGTTTCTTTAGCAAATTATACCAAGATCTATGTGGCAGTGTCCCAGAAGAGAGACCACACAAGGCTGCAAAGAAACAGAACACGTACTGAGTACACATTATCCTTCCCAGTGAGAGTCCTTTCTTCATGAAGAAGTTGAGCTGGCTGGCTTCCTGTGCTTCTGATGGAGACCAGGGAGAAACACGCTGGCCCAACTGTCTTAAAGGGGCTGGAACTGGGTGTTTCCAAAGGTATCACAGCAGGCTCTGAGCAAGACCCTGGTTCTGCTCTCCAGGAATTTCCAGATCACAGGAGAAAGACAATTATAAAATATACATATATATGACATCACTTTAATCCAATGTGACAAAGACTGTAAAAATGAGGCAACATCGTGAGTTGACCTTGGAAGACAGAGTCCAGATAGGCAAGAGCCCAGAGTCGGGTGGGCAGAGCTGTCCTTGGACAGGTGTGTGGAAGGACACCCGGCTGTCTCAAGTGTCCTCAATTCTTCATGCCCTCAGTGCTGTTACATCCATGGGGGTTCACTGGGACATTAATACCAACAGCCATGTGGAGAGGCCTTGCTTGTGCCAGACGCTGTCCTGGGTTAACCCAATTAGGCCTCCCAGAAACTCTTCGAGGTTAGGAGTTATGAGCCTCACTCTTTTCAGCGAGGAAGCAGGCACAGGGGGGTGGAGTAAGAAGTCCAGTTGGTGAGACCTGGAGCTAAAACTCAATGCCAAGCAGCCTGATTCCCTATCCCACCTTCCCATCTGAGTGGCAAATTGCAAACAGCCAGAAACTCCTTGCAGCTTTTCCTATTATAAAGTGGAGTCTGTTTTCCCACTCCTAAATCTGGGTCACAGCTGGCCTTGTGACCCCTTTGACCAATAAAATGTGATGAAAGTGACTCTATGTGACCTCCAAATATAATCCTAAGAGGAGCTGCAGCTCTTGCTCATGAAGAAGACACCCTAAGACCACCAAGCTGTGAGCCTGAGCTGGCCTCTTGGAGAAGAAGAAGCCACAGGGAAGAAGACTGAGGTGCCCAGCCAACAGCCGGCCACCTGCTACACATGTAAGTGAGGCCTTCTTGGATCATGCACCTCCAGGGGACCTGCCAGGTGACCCTAGATGCATGAGGAAGTCCAGAGAGATCAGCCAAACCAGCTCGGACCAGAAAAAACCCTCGGCTGACCAGTACACCAGGAATTACACTAAAATGGCTATTTGTTGTAAGCTATGAAGCCTTGGGAGAGTTGTTTCATAGCAGAAGCTGATTGATACACTCCACTGCACAGCCTCTATGCTTCCCAGACCTCCAGGACCTGCTTCCAGCTGGCTCAAAGTCATCTGCTCACTGATACAAAGATGCTAGGGAGACTACTGAAGGCCACACTGCCATGGTCTACACCAGAGGTTGGCAACTAAGACCAGAAGCTAAATCTGGCCCATTGACCTTGTAAATAAAGTTTTGGGGGGGTTTTGTGTTTGGGGGTTTTTTTTCACCTCGGTAGAGTACCATAGCGCCACAGCTCACAACAACCTCCAACTCTTGGGCTTAAGCGATTTTCTTGCCTCAGCCTTCCAAGTAGCTGGGATTACAGGTGCTCGCCACAACACCCAGCTATTTTTCTGTTGCAGTTGTCATTGTTGTTTAGTAAGCCCAGGTGGGGTTCGAGCCCGCCTGCCTAGGTATATGTGACCAGCGCCCTAACCACTGAGATATGGGCACTGAGCCATAAATAAAGTTTTACTGGGACATAGCCACACACTCATTCATGTACAAACTGTCTATGGCTGCTCTTGTCCCCCTGTGGCCCGGCTCAGGAGTTGAGAATGCGCAGCCTGTAACGCCTTAAATATTTGCTATGTCACCCCTTATGGAAAAAGTTTGGCAAACCCTCATCTACAATTAATACTCTTAACATTGTGCCAACAGTTCTCAAAGTCTGGTACCCAGACCAGCAGAATTAGCTTCATTTATTGAAAACACAGTCCTTGGTCTTCATCCCAGATCTACTGAACTGGAAACGCCAGGCGTGGGCTCCAGCAATCTCAATTTGAGAAGCCCTCAGGGTTTCCCACGCCTACAGCTTTAAGGTAAGATGACAAGAAAGGATCATCTTTGGTTACAGAAATCTGGTGTGATTGTTAATCCCCTGATCTGAAAAGCATCTGTTTTTTTCTCCCTCTCAGCCTTTGGGGGAGTGATAATTGCCTTTGAGTCTTATTTTCCTCATTTAACCTGCCCTTGGAAAGACTGGTGACTAGTGATCACTCAGGGCAGCCCTTGCAACCTCCACAAGCCCTGATTGGCCAGGAGGCATGGGACAGATGACATCCAGCCTCTTTCCTGGTCCCAACAAAATAAATTCAACATTTACAAAAGGCACATAAGAGAACATCTGGAGTAGAGAGCTCAATATAAAATCAGTCTTTAAGAACCCAAGCCCTTGTATTTGAGTGCTGAAGTCTGGGTGAAATAACCGATTCATCTCGGTTTTGCCTGGTTTTTTTTTCCAGTTTTTTCCCAGTTTTAACATTGAAGGAATCATGTCCCGAGAACCTCTCAGTCCTGGTGAAGTTGGGGCAGGTCCTGTGTCTGCAAGTTCAAGGCCAGGCTTCCTGAGCATGGCTCCTGCAAGTGTGTTGAGTGCAGAGGTGGAAGGGGCCCTGCTCAGGGAGCTGCAGGTAGTGGCCAGGTAGGTACAAAGGCAGTCGCCCCCGTGGTGACTCTCCAGCGGGGCTCCCACCAGACCAAGAGCCCCAGGAGTGGCCAGCAGTGCAGCAGCACACGGGCACCCGAAGGCCTCAGGTGGCTCCAGGAAGGGGCTCTGCCTTCAGCAATCGTGTCTTGTCTGGACCCAGCAGCTCTGTCCTCACAGCTGTTGGCTATCAAGCCTCGGGTTCAACCAAGAAGCCTGATTTGCACACTCAGTGCAGCATTTGCAGTTCACTCTCCCTACAGGCTTTCAGAAAAGCACCTGTGATCACTGACGGCCAGAAACCGAGCCCCCAGATCTAGGCTTCTCCGCCTTGCCAGAGTGCTGCGCCTGAACAGTCACAAACGGGGAAGGGACTGTTATCTTTTTAATTTTATACTATTTTAGTATGACATACAACAAGGTATATGTAACATATGCATACACATTTAGAGACAACTCCTTGTTTTAATAAATAATTTAACAACCCACCGAGATTATCCACACCTCTGTGTACCCCTCCCCTTTGGATCCACTTCCCTCCCTCCCAAAGGTCCAGCACCCTGACGTCTGAGTTCACAATTCTCTTGCTCTCTTTCAAAGTTTTACCATAGGTGGATATATCCCTAAAGAAGATACTGTTCGGTTTTTGCCTGATTCTGAGATTTCTATAGTGACCTGCTCATTTCGTTTCTCCTCTGAGGTCACCCACATTGATGGACACAGCTGTGGTCCACTTTTCACTGCTGTGTGATAGCCCCAGTTCCACAGTAGGGAGATGTGTTCACTTGAACCAAGAGATGTATCTGAACAGCAACAGACAGCAGAAAAATCGTCCTGAGAGGACAATGGCACCCTTTATCTGGAGGGTTGGGGGGATGTGCAGGTGGGTCAATTATTTAAGTAGTTTGGGCTGAAAAGATAGCAGCTTGCCCTCCAGGGGTGCCACGCATCTTGGCCTAGCCCCAATATCACATAAGCATATATATATATATATAGATATATTTTTTTTTTTTTTTGAGACAGAGCCTCAAGCTATCCCCCTGGGTAGAATGCCCTGGCATCACAGCTCACAGCAACCTCCAACTCCTGGGCTCAAGTGAGTCTCCTGCCTTAGCCTCCCAAGTAGCTGGGACCATAGGCGCCCGCCACAACAACTGGCCATTTTTTGGTTGCAGCCGTCATTGTTGTTTGGTGGGTCCAGGCTGGATTCGAACCCGCCACCTTAGGTGTATATGACTGTCGGCTTAGCCACTTGAGCCACAGGCGTCGAGCCACATAAGCATATTTAAAACTAAATATTTATCCGAATGAGTAATACATGCACATGGCCAAAACACTAAACCTTCCACAGGCGCCTGTATTCCAAGGCTGCACACATCACAGCCCAGGAATGAGGCGCACCTCTGAGACTCTGGATTTTACTTTGTTCTTTCTGCAAAGCGGTTTTGCTTCTTGTGTGCACTGAGCGTCCTCTGCTGGTTGTTTAGTAGAACACAATTCTCACTCATCTACCTCAAATTCAAGTTCCAGTAAGAAAATTGCTTCACGTACTATTCCTTCTGAAGCAGAGTTAGTATTTTCAAGCTTTAAACTTATCCCTTACATGATACATAATAATTTTACAACATAAAAATATTCATAAAACATCACAGTACAAGGGAGAGGCGGTTTTAATACATACGTACTTAATTAAAACATCCAGTTCTGGATCCTAAGAGGACATAAAGACCTACAGCCTCTGTCCTGTAGGTGCCGTGAGTCCATCCGATGCAAGGGTTGGCAAACTATGGCTCACTTGCCCAGTCCGGCCCACCATCTGTTTTGGTAAACAGAGTTTTATTGGAACACACCCATTTGTTTACACGCTATCTTTGGCTGCCTTCTCACTACATAGCAGAGTTCGGTAATTGCAGCAGAGACTCATGGCCCACAAAGCCTAAGATATTTACCATGTGGCCCTTTTTGGGGAGAGTTTGTCCACTCCTGGTTGAGTGTGTCAGCTGAGGCACCTATCACAATGACTTATTGTTAGCCTGGAAAGAAGCTTATTTATTTATTTATTTATTTATTTTATTTTTTGAGACGGAGCCTCAAGCTATCCCCCTGGGTAGAGTGCCATGGCATCACGCTTACAGCAACCTCCAACTCCTGGGCTCAAGCGAGTCTCCTGCCTCAGCCTCCCAAGCAGCTGGGACCACAGGCACCCGCCACAACGCCTGGCCATTTTTTGGTTGCAGCCATTATTGTTGTTTGGCGGGCCCAGGCTGGGGATTCGAACCCGCCACCTTAGGTATATGTGGCTGGTGCCCCAGCCGCTTGAGCCACAGGCGCCGAGCCAGAAGCTTCTTATTTAGTTTTGATTTTTCATTCATCCATTCAAAAAATTGTTACATACCTACTATGTATCAGATATCATTTCCACTCAGAAAAGATTCTTGATATTTTCAAAGTTGGAGAGCTCTAGTGTTTTTAGTTAAGATAGTAAGTCATACTAGTTACTGGGATTTTCTACCCCAAACAGCTTCTCACTTTTGTGGGCGGGGGCGGGGAGGGGGGACACAGCGGCCCCTCTATGCTGGACCAAAATTCATCACAGTTGTCGTCTGCACTTTCACATGTATCTCCTGATAATGTTGGGGCCCAAATCTGTCTTCTAGAGAGGATGTCAACAAGGAATTCTGGCCGGTAGGAGGGGAGAGAAAAAGGTGTGTTGGTAAAATCTCCTGCTGTTAGTTAGATCTGGACTCTGCTCAGTCTAGGACTTATGCCTTGACTGGGGGTGTCCTCACTTGCGGAGGTGATACCTGGCTTATGTCATTGGTGAGAAATGCAAATGCTTATTCATTTCAAATCTATGTCCGGAAGAAAATTTCAGCATAATTTTCATTTATCAGCTTCCATAAGCAGTACAAAGTTGAGCCCTCTCCTTAATAAAAGTAACCTTGGTTTCATGTGGACTTACTGGTCTGTGTTTAAATGTGTTCCAGAAACCAAATAAATAAATGTGTTCCAGAAACCCAGGCCTGTCCTAAGTGTTGAGTCCAGGGAATCCTCAACTCTGGGACTCAAGCCTGCATATGTGGACACACAGAAATTACTGAATTCCAGATGCTTTTAAAATTGAATGAGAGAACTAATTAGACTAAATTTCCACCTAGAAAAAAGTCTTTCTTAATAATTAGAGGAAGAGGTGAAAAGGAATGTTAAGAGAAAACATAGAACTTTCACTCATGAGACACTTACAGATGCCAGGAAGCCACCATCCCTCCGCTTACCTCTCTGTTCCCCAGGGAGAGATGCAGCCTATGTCAGTTTGATTCTTAAGGAGCTTTGTGTTTGTTCAGCAATTGTTGGTCTCACTCGGGGACATTTTCACTTTCTATTATAAAAAAAAAAAAGCACACCAAAGACTTTAAACGATCAAAACACCTAGGCCACCAAACCACAGACCCTAGAACAACGAGCTTCAGGGAAAGCACCCGCCATGCGGCCAACTCTCACCCTTCCTCCTGTTCACGGGAGCAGGTCTTCCATACAAATGAATTATTCAGCTAACAAAATTGTATGGGACTTCCACATTTTAAAGCACATTGACCTCTCTGAAGGTCAAATCTTACAAATCTTTCCGCCCTCCTGTGCAAGGATGCTGGGTGTCAGGGCACCTGTCCTTGGCAGCTCAGGGCTGTCAATTTGCACAACAATCGCACTGTGCTGTAACACAGCTATGATGTCAGGGCCCCACCACCACCCCATGCAGGGACATCAGTCTTGCCTGCAATGGCCCCAGAACATGATCTTTTTGTGCTTGTGTTTGGGCCTTTCCTTTTGCTATATCTACTTTTACAGTTGTTTTGGAGCATGTGACCCTCCAGGGATGTGACCTGCTCAGGACAACAGAGGATAAGAGAGTTCCCCAAGGCCTTCGCCGCGAATGGCGGAAAAGCCTAGGTATGGCAGAAAGAGCTTGAAATATGGGGTGCTGCTGTCCTCAGCCCTGAGTGGGGGAGACTGTGGGAGGACTCTGGGGGGAAGGAAGAAGGGCAAAGAAGGGCCCAGGTCAGCTGGCCAGGACCAGGCAAGGACAGAGCAAGCTGCAGATCACCTAAGTATCCCAGACACTCCAGCATTTTGGTCAAAACAATGGCGCCAGTTGGGTGTGGCTGGGCCCAGGGACAGCTCAGGGTGCAGATGCCACACACTCCCCATCCTGGATACCTGGGGTTGCACAGACAGAAGGTAATGGGGACTTCTGGAAGCTGGGCTCCCGTAGATGCGTGGCGGCACTGTCTCTGCCAATGAAACACGGACATAAGGGCCACAGTAGAGTCACCTTTCACATCCTTGTGTCTTTACTTCAGGGACCCAGATCCCAATACCAGCCCCGTGAACACTAGGCCATCAGATGTACACACTCATCGGCGGGCATCTGAATGGAGAAACCCCCTCTTTCTTCCCAACGTGCTACCCTACAACACTCTGAAGCCTGAAGCATGGGGACTCAGGATTGCTGGAATTCTATCAAGGAGACAGAGAAAGCTGGCAACAAGAGTCTGCCGGGAGGAGAACCCTCAGCTTCACACTGAGGCATGAGGGCGCTGGAGCCACACGGTGAGGACACTGGCTGTGTGCTCCCACATCCTGGAGAAAATGACTGAGTCTTGCCTCTGAAGTACCCTTCTGCGCAGAGTGGAGAAAATCGTACCCCTGAGACCTAATACTGTCAACCCATGCAACCAGCAGAATTGGATTAAAATGACACAGCATGACTTCCAAGGTAAGACACAGCAAACACTGCCTTCACCTCCTGGATCACTCATGCTGGGGGAAGTCAGTCGGCATATTGTGAGGTCACTCAAGCAGCCCCATGGGGAGGGCCACACGGCAAGGAACTGAGGCCTCCTGCCCATAGCCAGCACCAATCTGTCAAACATGAGAGCAGCTACCTTGGAAGTGGGCCATTCAGCCCCAGTCAAACCCTCAGGAGAGACTGCAGCCCTGACATCTTGCCTACAACCTCACAAGCAGTCCCTGGCTACAGCCAGTACCCAACTGCTTCTAGATTCCTGAACCTTGGACATTGTGTGAAGATGAAAGTTTACTGTTGGTGTAAGCCATTAAATCTGGTGTAACTTACAACACAGTGGTAGACGATTCATAACCCTGCCCTTCCAGGGATGATTTCATGGCCCTGGAGCTGGCTACACTCGAGTTTAAAAAGCATCTTTGGAAAGCCTGGCATTTGCCCTTTTCTAGTTACCTAAGAGCTTACTGAGACCTACAGACTGTGCACCGCAGAGTGGTGATTAAGGGCTAGGTGGACTTTGAGTACAGCTCTGCGGTTCACTAACTGTGACCTTGGGCAAATTTCTCCATCTATAAAATGGGGGTGATAATAGCAGTACTGACCACATAGAGTCATTGTGAGGATAAGTTAGTGCACACAGCCGGAGCCAGGAGATTTAGTGGCCGCCATGCGGCAGGCAGTGTGCTCGGGGCTGGGGGTGCATCAAGGACCAGAGCAAGCAGAAGTGTATACTCACAGGGCTTATTATTCTGTAGTAAGGGTGCAAGTTCAAGACAGAAGAATGAAGTAGGGGATCTTAGGGCATGAGTGTCAGGAAGGCCACACTGGGAAGGTGGCATTTGAGCAAAGTCTCAAAAAGTGCTGTGGAAGGTACCCCAAGACATCTAGAGGAAGAGGGATCCAGGCATAGAGAATGGCCTGTGCAAAGGCCTCGAGGTTGGAACATCCCCAAGACCCTAGACGACCAGGTAGGAGGCCAGCACAGCTTTCACTGTGTCCACGTGGGAGAAAGCAGCCGCAGAGGCCTGGAAGGCTGTAGGAGGAGAGCTGGTCAAAGCCCTTGAAACAACCTTGGCTTTTATTCTGAGTGACATGAGTAGCCCTTGGAAAGTTCTGGGCAGTGGAATGAGAGCATCTGACCCGCATTTTAACAGGGTTGTCTGGCTCCTGATCTGAGACCAGGCTGCTGGAGGCAGGGAGGCCCTCGCCGGGCAGCTCTTGCAATGCTTCCACTGGGAAAGGGCAGAGGCCAGGACCAGGGTGCCGTGGTGGTGACAACAGTCAGGTCTGGAGTGTGTGTCACAGGTCCAATTGCCCTCATTTGCAAGTGGAGTGAGACAGAGGGGAGTCAGAGATGAGCAACTATTGGTACCAACTTGCCGTCATAAGGAAAGGCCTATGTCAGAGGCCCATGGACATGGGATGGAACTCAGGACAGACACGGTTGCAGATGGGCACAGGAGTCGCCAAGTTCCTGAAGGTATCTGGAGTCATGACAGGTGAAATGGTCTGGTTAGCACTTCTTGCAGGTGACCTAAGAGTGGCCTGCAGCTTCCCTGGGTGTCCTGCTGATCTCACTGATCCCACTGATCCTGTGTAGACCTCAAGCCTCCACCCACATGATACAGCAACAAAGAGCCGGCCAGTGCTGGGGTCATGGGTGAATAAACAGCCTGACGTGGGCCGCTGAGTTTCTGGAAGCCAAACTCATCCCGTGTCTGGCTCCCTGGCACCTGGGTTTCCCAGGCAGCACCCAGGACACACTTTGTAGACAATTCTTAACAGATTTGGAAATCAGAGTTTGGTAAAGGGGGTGGGTGGCTCTGTGAGCTGAGCAGGCACTTAGGCAGAACAATCTGCCCATCTCGGTAACAGAAACACGCAGGGTAAACTTAGATATTAATTTTGTGTATAATGTTCTACTCAGCGAGGCCTCCGGACCAGAAAATTGGGCTAGGCCATGGCTGGTCTTCCCGCTCCAGGTCTGTGACACCCACGTCCAGCAGTGTGGCCTCCAGATAAGATGCTCTGAGCACAGCAGACTGACGTGCATGCTGGCCTTGCTCCTGGAATTGTCCTCCCCGCAAGGTGACAGCAGTGATGCCAAGGCCAGATGGCCTCAGTGACACGAAAGCCTGTGTAGCAACTGTCCTCCCAGCCTGCTTAGCTGGGGAAATCTCCTTTATTAAAAACTAATACCTCTTATACACTCCTGAGAGGAGTTACTGAGAAATAAGCAAGTAAAACTTATGAAAAATACAAAAAAAAAAACCCACTAATCATCTCTGACCCTGCCATGCAGGTCGGCTCCTGCAGAGGGAGGAGTGGGCTTCACCTGTGGCTGAGCACACACAGACAGGCCTGGGAGCCTGTGGGAGGCAGCAACAGCCACAGTCTCACATTTGCTGGGCACCCAAAAGAGGAACCTATAGCCCTGCTCAGAGATGTCCAGACAAGAAACAAATCAAATGGAAGAAAAACCCTCAGCCAATTGATAAGAGGCAGACCCAAGATTTGAACCTTGAGTTCTCCTACAAAATCAGTTTAGGAAGCCCTTCTCCCATCAAGGTAGGACGGTAATAACAATTACATTCAGTTTTCAAATGAGGAAGCTGAGGTGCAGAGAGGGTACATCACCTCCTCAAGGCCACACAGCTATTGAACAGTGGAGTTAGAATTCAAAGGCGGGCAGGGGCCACAGATCTTAGCTTATAACCACCATGCCCCAGCCTCCAAAAAATTAATTTCCTCAATGTCTGGAAAGAAAAGGAGGGGTCAGCTCTGCTCAGCACCATCCAGGGAAGGTACCATGGGGGTAGGCTAGCACCGCAGCTCCACCTTATGCAAGTTCAAGACAGAGTATCTTGGGGTCAGGGCCACATCAAATCACTTGTGTGATGTACATGGAATTCGGATGCCTGAGACCCTTTAGGCCTATGTTCTCAGGTGGGTAGGGTGGACACCAGCGTTTGGAAATCTGGCTACAGTCAGGCTGGGCCAGCAGCTGGCTCTGTTAACCAGTTCCAACTTGAAGCAACCCTGGTGTCCACTGCCTGGCCTCCCTGCCCTGGCCCTGGGCTCACTGCTGGTTCTGTCACTAGTTTTTCCACATGCCGTCTTCCTGGCTTCTCTGCTCACTTGCTGGGGACAGGCAAGGTTTCCTCCCTTTGGCAAATAGAGCAGACTCCCCACACCCAGCCCCACAACAGCCCCAGAAAAGGGCTGACTTGGGGCAGGGAGGTGGTAACTCTCACCCAAATCCTCAAGTGGGTGCCCCACACTTTGATGCTGCACCCACACATCTAATCACATGCTTCTTGGGCTTCAGAGCCCTCATGAGACAGAAACCACAGAGTCATTTAATTTAACAGGGCAAGTTTAATGTCAAGATTAACTCTACTAGAAGAATACTGTTTTAAAAGAGTTTTACAGAAGCCCTGGGCTTGAGGGAAGAAAACACTCCAGAGGAGGTTCCCTCTCTGAGCTTGGAATACATCTCGCGGGAAAGGCCTGGCAAGGCCCCCTGGATGACATTTTCTGGGTTGCTGGAGTCAGAGTCCGCGCACACACATGCAAGCAGGAGACAGCTCTAAGGAGGGCAGATGGGCCGAGGCTGCTGGAGCTGAAAGGTGATCCCTGATAACTGGTGCACCCTGTATATACCATGTCAACTCTATTTAGCAAGAATAAGTACAGTCGTAGTCACAGGGAGCTGGAAGACATCCTGGTAAGTGTCACATACTAATTTGGGCAGTGGAGCAGCTTGGGCTCACAATACAAAGAAACTCTGTTCCCAAAGGGCTATTAAAGGACACTGAATGGAGAAATCAATCTCTGCTGGTAAAAAGGCAGTTGGTGTAACTCCCCTTAGGACAAGAGGAAAGAAAAGAGCACCCTTAGTTACTGGACACCTGCTAGGTGCCAGATCCTTTCCATTTCACAGAAGAGTAAACTGAGGCTCCTAGACGGTGGAGCTGCGCCGCTTGCCTCCCTTCCATGGTACTGGCTGAATATGCTCTTTACAGCCCCCCGGGGCTTCCTCTGGGGATGGTCCCTTAGAAGAGTCCCGGCAGCAGGCGGTAGGGCACCGCGGCAATATAGCGCTCCCAGTCCTTGCCATACTTGCTGGCACAGCGGTGCTCGTCCCGCAGGCAGCGGTGGATTAGCAGGATGGCCATGTAGATGATGTAGAAGTAGGGCAAGAGGTGGCCGCCCCCGCAGGCCAGGCAGTAGGCCAAGCTGCCCATCAGGTCGCCGGTGTAGTTGAAGTGGCGGGCCAGGCCCCAAAAGCCCGACACCAGGAGCTTGCTGTGGTGCTTCTGGCCATCAGCAGACACGTACGAGCACTCAATGGCCTTGGGCTTCCTGCCCCAGATGAGGCAGCGGCCATCTGTGCGCCGAAACAGGTCCTTCTGGTGGTTGGCCATGCGGAAGATGTAGTAGCCCAGCAGGCCCAGCAGCAGGACGCCCGTGGCATGTGCAGGAGAGAGCTGCACGGGGTGGTAGACCAAGTACAGACCCTGGGGGCCAAGAGGGACGGCGTCACACGGTGCCTCCTGGGAGAGCAGGCAGGTGCCCAGATGCCCGGGACAAAGCCTGGCCCTGCCTCTGAGACACCGTGCCTCGGCTTCCTCTTCTGTAAAAGCACCTACTCCAACAGTTACTGTGGGTCTCCAAAGACTAAACCCACCTGCCTGTCTACCTCTGTATGTGTACACACACACATTCACATCCTATGTAGGGAAAATATAAAATACGCAACATAATAAAACTTGAACGTGATGGTCAGTTTTGAGTGCCAACGTGGTGAGGTCACTATACTCAGATGTCTGGTCAAACACTATTTGTAAGGAAGGTATTTTTAGAGGAGAGAACACCGAATCAGCAGACTAAATCAGCCCTCTGCAAGGTGGGTGGGCCTCGTCCAGTCACCTGACGGCCTTAAAAGACCAACTTCCCCTAAAGCAGAGGGAATTCTGCCATAGCAGGCCTCCCACACCGGCGGCACCAGCATTTCCCTGTGCCCACAGGCTGTCCTGAAGAGTCTGAACTTGCCAGGCAGGTTCTTTCTCTTACACACACGCACAGATTCTACTTCTCTTTTGGCTTCATTCCAAAACCCTATTACATATATATTATAATATAGAAAAAAATGCGTACATACACATGACATGCACACGGAGGCTAAAACAAGGGCTGGCACACAGCAAGAGCTACATAAATGAGATCTGCTGTTAGATTCACAGGCCTGGGCAGTTCACAGAGCCCGAGGGCCTGCAGTGGCCAGGCTGGGAAATGAGCACCAACAGTTGGCATGAGCGTGAGGCTAGAACACGGGGCTCTTCCCCTTGGCTGGGCACACTGCTGGAAGCGTCCTGTTCCTCCAGGGCCCTCACACAGGAGGTGAGCTCCCCATCCTCAGCCTGCACCACCGTCATCCACAGACTCGCTATGACACCTAGTACTTCACTGGCCATGACCCAAATGCTGACAGAGCCTTTCCACACGGTTCTCTCCAATCCTGACTGACTCCATTGTGCTGCCCACTAAGCCAGTGCCCTGGGGTGTGCCCTTTCTGGGTCAGCCTCCACACTGCTGGAGGCAGCAGGTGGCATCTGTTAGGGTTCCCAAGCATCTGCCTCGCATGGGCACCCAGTACACCCCTGGATCAAAACAGAGCTGCTCCCAGGTGGGCTACAAACCCTAGCCCATGGCCTGTGTCTACTGGGTCACCTGAGGACTGAATTGCAGAGGCTCCCCCTAGACCAGACCCACCTTCTGAAGGGCTCCCCACCTGCCTTGCCCCCTCCTCACCTGTAGCGTGTACAGGTATGGCAGCCAGACACAGTCTCCCCAGCCCAGGTACCACCCAAAGTGGTCATGGCAGATGTCCATGGTTTTCAGATACCAGGTCTCATTCCAGAAGAAGTCCAGCACATAGATGGCCTGTAAGACAGGGGCAGCCACTGACCAACCCTGCTCTCCTGGATCACAGACAGGACCTTCCTGCCATGCCCAGGACATGGGAGGGCCAAGGGTAGTGGGGAGTACAGGAGTCTTTATCCTTACTCCCCCAAGCCTATGGCCCTGGGGGTTACATCCAGGCCAAGCTCTTGGTGCCTGGAATGGAGTCTGCAGAAGAAAGGGGTGCATTCATCCCCATCCCACCTACCCTCTTGTCCTTGCCACCCCAGAGGTGTCCAGGGCCTTCTTCACCACATAGGGCCCTTCCACCCAGCTCTCCTCTCAGCTCCCTGGGGGCCTTCTGAACACACCTGATCTCTGCCACCCTCCACCCCTGCTCAGCACATGTGTGCAGGGCCTTGCTGCTTTCAAGATAAAGATTCCCTAAGGCCCACAGAGCCCAGCCGATGCAGCCCTATCCATCTCCAACCCCACCTGGCTCTGGGCTCTGAACATGCTCTGCTTAGGACTTAGGACATTCCTCAGTCTCCCTCCACAGGGACTCTGCATGCGCCATTCCTTCCACCTAGAGCACCCCCTCCTGCCTCCATAGTACCAGGTCAATGCCTACTCATTCCAGATCCCACCCGAGTGCTATCCCCATGGAAGGCCTTCCCAGGCCAGGTGGCTTTTGGATTTTCTCAGGGCCCAGCAAGCGCCAGCAGGTACCTGCAGGACGTTGACCAACACCATGGAGTTGGTCACATGGCCGTAGAGCTCCTGCTGCTTAGCCGCAAAGGACAGGTTGATGAGTGTCCAGGCGACAATCCCGGGACGGCCGTTGAAAAACAGCTTGAAGTCAAACCACTTCCCAATTCGGGGGTTAAACTCAATGCCCATCATGTAGTTGTAAAAGAAATTCCCTGTGAATTTGCTAAAAATATAAATCGAAGATATATTCAGTGGGTAAGCACTTCTCACAGCACATACACGCTCAGCAAGGCCTGGGGTCCCGACAGCTTGTGTGAGCCACCAGGACCCACGTGGCTGGCTCCCCAACACCCTAATTTTTTCTCACTTTCAGTGGTCAGTAGAGATATCCTTAGCCAGATGTGAGCCCTGAGGATGCCACTCTACTCTGGGGAAGGAGGGAGACTTCGGGTGCCGCACGTGGCACGGGGAGCTAGAGAACTGGCTCTGTGGGCTAAACATTTCTGCTAGAGCCCACACACGTGGTATGAAGTAGACTTGGGGCATCTGGGCCCCTCCTGGCCCCCCGTGATGTTATAAATTATGCCAAAGTAGAGAATGAAGAAAAGCATCCCGTCCAAAGCCACATGCTTGCTGTACACACATAGGGATTTCTGGGTTAGAAAATCCTATTTTCAAGTCCAGTTCCTTCAGTTAGGCTAAAGAGACAGAAGCAAAACACGTGGTCTAAAACTGATGTGATCACAAGGGGTGATCACGAGGCTCCCACAGCCATGGGGAGAAGGCCAGCCTCATTATTTATAACATACGAGCTAGAAAGTATCATCCTCCGAAGACATTTCCCAAGAGCCTAGGTGTAAAAGAGGAAATATACTTTGTTTTGGGTCTTCTGGACTAAATTGCAAGCTCCACTGCCTACAACTATCTATAAGAAAACCACCAAACATCAGTGGGTGGATTGATGGATGGACAGAAGGGTAAGTAGGTGGACAGGTAGATGGGAAAACGGGTGGGTAGATGAGTGGGTTGATGGATGGATGAGAGGGTGAGCGTGCAGATGGATGAATGGATGGGGAGATGGATGGATGGATGGATGGATGGATGGATGGGATAGGATGAGTGGGTAGATGGAGAGATGAGAGGGTGGGTGTGCAGATGGATGAATGAATGGGATAGGATGAGTGGGT
>NW_003852535.1:285342-292618 GCF_000181295.1 Otolemur garnettii
ATGGGATAGGATGAGTGGGTAGATGGAGAGATGAGAGGGTGGGTGTGCAGATGGATGGATGGATGGGATAGGATGAGTGGGTAGATGGAGGGATGAGGATGGGTAGAGGGATGAATGGATAGATGGAAGGGTGGGCAGGTAGATGGCACAGATGGATGGATGGATGAGTAGATAGATGGATGGGCAGGCACATGGATAGGTAGGGGGATGGATGGGCAGGTGGATGAATAGACAGATGGATGGATAGGTATTGGATGAATTGATAGGCAAGTGGATGGCAGGGGTAGACGAATGTCTGACCACTGTCCAGCCCAAGGTACGTAAGAATGGGTACCGACCAGAAGGGCTTTCCTGGGAAGCTGTTACGTTAAAGCCACTAAGACAACAAGACCCCTCACTAAGACTCTTTGAGGCCACACTCACTACTCCAAAGGAAGAGGCAGTGAATGGTTGCCTTTCCCTCCAGCCAGCAGTTGTCTTTCCAGCTTCCCTGCTCCCAAGACAGCCCTACAGGCCATGACTCAGTCATTGTCAGCTGCATTCTTCCTAAGGCCAGAGAAGTCTCCAGACGTTCAGAAAGGATGTTCCCCAGGGTCACAAAGGCTCCATTCCCCTCTCCCTCTGAGGCTTCTCAGTCCTTAGGACTCTCCAGCCTCCCAGCCAGGGCAGCAGAGACAAGTGCGGGGCAGGAACAGCACTTCCCACATCAGGTGCAGCCTCCACTAAGAACGTACCAGTCCTGGGCACTAGTTGGGAAGAAGTAGCCCTTGATCATTGCAAAAGTAGACACGGCGTAGCCGAGGATGTTGGCACACCACAGCAGCGGGATCCAGTTGTCAAAGATGATGGTGGGCGAGAACCAGAACAGGAGGTGGGAGTTGGCAAACCAGAGCAGGTGCGTAATTAGCCAGGCCTGCAGCCCGTTGATTCCATACTTGTTCACGACCCCTGCAGAGGGGAGATGCAGAAGTTGAGCATCTCCCTGACCTGCATCAAGGGGCTTAGACGGGCAGTCCCACGCCTGGAGGGGCCCACCTGCTTCCTGGGCCTTTGCTGCTGCCCAGGCCCTTGTCCTGTGTCCTGGCACCAACCCTTCAGAGGCTGGTCAGCATCTGCACCGATCCCAGACTCCCAGGACAAAAGGCCAATAGCATCCCTCACACAGGTGGCTAAGAAACCAACTATTCCTACTGAGTCTTCAGAAGAGGACAAGGAGGTGGCTCTAGTCCTCGGGTTCTAAGTCTCCTCAAGTGAACACAGGCCGAGTGACAGGTCTGCGGTTCGTCAGGGAGGGTGGGGCTGAGTGGCAGAAGCAGGTGGAGAAGGCCTGTACTCCCCATGTAAAAATCAGGGAAAGTCTCAGTCCCCCCACTCGACTGGGAGGTCCCCACGGGCAGGGACAGGATGGAGTTCCAGTCTGCACCCCACACAGCATGAAATTGGGCCTTCACAGGTTCTCAGCAATGGCGAGGGATGCACAAGGCCTCCCCGCAGATGTGGGTGGCACTGCGGCTGGGCATGGCAGTCTTTTAGGAAACTGGCCCATGAGTTGATCACATTACCTACTGTGGGTCCAGGGAAGGGGCCAGGGCCCATCAGTGGCTTCTTATGAAGGACAGTGACATTCAGCCTTGTATCTGGGATGGCCACGGCTCCCCTCAATTCTTTTGAGGCCTGGTACAGGCTAAATTCATTTTTAGTTTGTGAGAAGCCTTACCATGGAAGCGGCAAGGGGAGGGCAGCCCCTGGGCTGAAGGGGGCAGGGCACTACAGCCCTGAGGGGAAGCTGAAGGAAGGGGGGGCTTACCTGCAGGTGTCACGGCCCCCTCCTGGATGCCCCCTACGTAGCCCGGCAGGAACTTGTGACAGAAGTCAGGAAGCCACATGTACAAAAGCACCTGTAACAGACAATGTTACACCAAATTGCCTGCAGCCTGGAGGGTGGACTCCAGTTTCAACCTAGCACCAACATGAAAAACCCTAAGTTTGGTCTTACTCAGAAGAGGCTGCTGCTCCTGGGAGCTGGGACTGCAGGTCCCCTGAAGGATCTGAATAGATTACTAAACAGGAAACTCCCCTACCAGCCAAGGCACCAAAGTGCCCTCCACACCCCCAGCCCTGCTCATCCTCTCAGGAGAGCACACATACCCTAATCACTTTTTGTTGAGGGGGGTGGATTTTAAAAAATGAAATATAATTAACACACCATAAAATTGACCCTTTTGAAGTACCCAATGCAGCGGCCTCTAGTGCATTCACCAGGTTCTGCAACCATCAACACTAGCTAATTCAGGCTCAGCGCCTGTGGCTCAAGTGGCTAAGGCGCCAGCTACGTACACCAAAGCTGGCAGGTTCGAATCCAACCTGGGCCCGCCAAACAACAATGATGGCTGCAACTAAAAAATAGCCAGGCGTTGTGGCGGGCACCTGTGGTCCCAGCTATTCGGGAGGCAGAGGCAGGAGACTCGCTTGAGCCCAGGAGTTGGAGTGCTGTGAGCTGTGATGCCACGGCACTCTACCCAGGGTGACAGCTTGAGGCTCTGTCTCAAAAAAAAAAAAAAAAAACCACAAGCTAATTCAAGAACTTTTTCATCACTGCAAAAGAGACCCCTAGGCCCCTTCATGGTTACTCCAAATCTCCCATCCCTGCAGCCCTGATGACCACGGATCTTCCCGTCTCTGTGGATTTGCCTACTCCAGGCATCTCGTGTAAATGGAATCCCACTGCACACGGTCTCTGGCTGGCTTCCTTAGCACAGTATGCTCAGGGTTCTCCCACGCCCTCGCACGTACCAGAACTTCATTCCTTCCTACTGCCAAACAGTACCCAGGGACAGACACACCACACACTGTGTGCCCCTCCATCTGTGACAAATGGATGGGGGTTTCTGCTTTTTGCGATCCATGCTGCTCCTGCCATTTTTTTACCCAAAGGGACAAAGAGACTTGAACCAAGAAGGATTGTGAAGCCCAAAAGCTTGGACCCTGGGGAAAAACAGCAAATAATGATCCACGCTTTCCTCGTGGGAAGGGAAACCCAGGTGTGCGCCTTCTCCTGGTACTGTTTAACTGGAAACATCATCATGCGTTCAGCCAATGAGCAACGTAGTTTTTGCCAAGTGTATTGTGAAAATACTCCTCTCTCAGAACTCACACCCTGGGGAACCTTAACCTGGACTGTGCAACAGCTCCCTGGGAGACAAAGGTCTTGGCATTTGTCAGCAGTATCTCTAGTAACTGAAAGCTCCTCTTTCTGGGTGAGGATGCTCTTTCCCACAGGTGAGTGCAAGACACGCCTCCTACTGTGTCTAAGGTCTCACCAGCTGGCCAGGCCCTCCCAGAGTCTCACTCCTTATCCCCAGCTTGTTCCTGAAGGGCTGGGCACGCTCTAGAACTACATCCAGGTATCCCCTAGGGTGTGTCGAACACTGATGCCAACAGGTGCCTCCTGTCCTGTGTCTGACAACAAACCCAAGTACATCTGAGTCTATGTAATGCCCTGCTGGGTCCTGGGAACCTAAATGTCAACCTGAGTCAGGATCCCACATTCTAGACAAAGCAAGGATGATCCCAGCAGGAGGGCCCACCCTCCACGGGCAAGGGTGCTCACCTGGAAGGTGACCCACAAGGCGTAGACCTGGGCCGCTTTCACTGTCACAGACGGGGTCCTGGCCCAGATGTCTGAGAGCCGACCACGCCCGGTGACGATGTCCACCACAGGGGCAGTCAGGGCGCAGCTGTACTGGTCACAGGTCATGATAAAGTAGTACACGATGAAGGGCGCAAAGAGCAGCAGGAAGATGACACTCGCCAGGGAGAACCAGTCCACCTCCCTACCGGGCAGATGCAGCTGGTCACGCAGGGCCCACTGATCCCTCGACCTCACACGGGAGTCCAAGATGGCCTCATGTGAGGGGCCCACTGTCTGAGCCCACCAGCACCGTGCGGGAAGGCTCAGCTCTAATGCCATGCCCTGCCCCTCCCTGCTGCTGAAGGAGCCACCCTTGGTGCCTGCCCCACAGCCATCCATCGGCAGATGGATCTGTGGGTGCCCCTGAGAAGCCCAGGGCCCAGGACACAAGAGCAGGAAGGCCTTTCACCACCACCCTGCCTTCCCCAGTTCCAGGCCAGGGAAGACCATCACCCACACCTAGTTCCCATCACTCTGTGGCAAACAGCATGACAACAGCATCCTGACCCAGGGCAGTGGGAGAGAACTGGTTGCCCTGAAAGTCCATATCCTTTCTATATTGTTTGAGGATGGAATATCCTAGTTTTTCTTTTTTTAATTTCTTATTCTATAAAATAGAAAACTGCTTACCTTCCATTAGACTTAATAAAAAATGTTTAGTAAGTCATTCTTTCCTTTGGGTCCATAAAATCCCAAAGGCTAAAAAACCTCTAAGAGCCCACTATATTTTTCAACTGGGAGAAGGAGTAAGATCCTTACCAGGCACGGCCCCACTGTCCTTGAGATGTAGTCTGGCCATTGGAGACGCTGCCTGGACTCTTGGTTTTGGGCGTGCTGGGCTGGGATTTTGCAGCCATTAGGCCCTGCAGGAGACACCTTGCTCAGATTGTCCCACAGAGAACAGACACCACCTCTCCCTCCTGCATTCACCACTCTCAGGGCCTGGAGGGGCTGATCTCTCTCCTTCATCCACCTCCCCAATGTGCCTTGTCCCCAACAGCAGGTTCTGGGCAGGTAAGAGATGGTCCCGTCTTAGACTCTCTCTCCTGGAGCTCGCAGCCCTGTCCCACCAGGCCTTCCCATACCTGCTCTTGCTGGTCTCAGTTCATCCTCAGAACAGTCTCACTTCTCACAGCCTCCCTCCCCACCTCATACACACCACTGTACCACTGCCCCCTCTGTTCAGGGACATGAGGATGTCTACTCATCCTTGAATAGAGTTCACCTCATTTGTGGGGTCTGCTACTTCCTCTGCTTAGAACACATTTGCAGGTGTCTGTATTCTGGGCTCATGAAAAACGTCCCCTCCTCTGGAGACCTTCCCTCCTAGCCAATGTAAACTGGCTGCTCTCCGGGTTCCCTGCCAAAGCACTCCACCTGGGACTTTTATTTTCTTAACTACTCTCCTCACCATATAGAATTGTTTTATTTATTTGTATACATATGTACAGTCTGTCCCCCGGCTCCCCCATTGGAACATAAGTACCCCAAGAGCAGGAACCCTGAGTCCCCTGCATTGCTTCACTACCAGGAACTGACCAATGGCTCTCACGGGGTGCTCAGTAATTACCCCCACATGGTTGTATTGTGGGGGAAATAGTGACACCCTCACTTCCAGAACATGTTCATAACTGTGAAAATTTAAAATATCAGATTGTTTAAAAAGATGCTCTTAAAAGCTTTCAGAGAAAAACCAGGATTAAGAATCATGGTAGCCTTAGAGTTCTCAATAGCAACCTGGATTCTAGAGATGAGGATGAAAAACTTTAGTATTCTGAGGGAAAATTTTTCCTGACCTAGAATTCTATTCCCAAGTGAACTAGTATTTAAAGAAGATGGCACGAGATCCAAGGAGCTGGGGATCCAAGACAGCCGCCAAAGGGATGCCCAGGGGCAGGGCCAGGGCAAGGTCCAGGATGGTCCTGAGCAGCAGGACCAGCCAGGACCCAGTCTGCACTGGCACAAGGGGAATGGCTGGAAAATAACAGAAATAAAATAAGTTTTGCTATGTTAGAGCATACAGAAAAATTGATATGCTTGACAGCTGTTAGAGAATTCCAGGAAAAATTAGTAACAGATACACAGGAACTTTATCAAGGGGAAAAAGTGAGGTAAGCAAGAAAAATGAAAAGTCATACAAGGGGGAAGAAAGACAACGAATCATAATTACAGGACATTTGGCTCAACCATGTTGACTGTGGCTAACAGCTGACTACTGGATGTGCAGAAGGAAGTTTGCAAAGTTGGGGGCAAGGAAAGCAAATGATTTAGAAATGGGTAGATAAACAACATAAAAAGAGCTAAAAGAATGAAAAGCTTGCTGCTGTCCAGCCAGACTGTGGGATGTGGTAGAGAACTTTGTGGTAAATCTTTTAATATTCTCATTTTTTTGTTTGTTTGTTTGTTTGTTTGTTTGTTTGTTTTGAGACAGAGCCTCAAGCTATCCCCCTGGGTAGAGTGCTGTGGCATTACAGCTCACAGCAACCTCCAACTCCTGGGCTAAAGCGAGTCTCCTGCCTCAGCCTCCCAAGTAGCTGGGACTACAGGTGCCCACCACAACGCCCGGCTATTTTTTGGTCGCAGCCGTCATTGTTGTTTGTCGGGTCCGGGCTGGGGATTCGAACCCGCCACCTTAGGTGTACGTGGCTGGCGCCTTAGCCGGTTGAGCTGTAGGCGCCGAGCCTATTCTCATGTTTTTTAAGTGTTAGCATTGTCACTTGGATTAAAAAATTTACATTTATTTAACAAATCTCAATGATGAAAGACATTTTCATTATGCAGTGTGAGAACTGGAGTCTCATTAATTCAATTCATACAGGTTAGTTTGTGAAGCTCCTAAGATGTCCAAGGCAGGGGGAAGTGTTCCTGATGGGCAGAGACTCCGTTTGCAGAATCGAAGCAGACAAAAGAACACTTCCCCCAAGAGGTATTTTATACTCTAAGCAACATGTTGGAATCACCTAGCTTGCATGCCACAGTTCCCCTCCAGAGGCTCTCCTGTCCCTTTTTATTGAACAGCAACATCAGGTTGTCCTGATGGAGAGTCTTTTTCACTGGTCCCAACCCAAACTTAGCAGGTCAGTGCCCAGCCCTCTGACCCTGATTTTTCACACTGCCCCGTTTTCATCTCCAGCCCCCATGAACACAACTGCCACTCTTGCACAATTTGCCCCAAGTCATAGACAAGCCCGTGGAGGCAATGCTTGACACCAACATTATCCTTCAATCATCTAATGTGCTGGAAAATTGCAAAAAGTGAGGCAACATGGATCTTCAGAACTTAGCAATGGAAAAGCCAAAAGGAGACTGTTGCCAACAGGGCAAAGTGTGTCTGTCTTCTAGGAACTAAGACAAGTCCAAATTACCATTTTTATCTTACTACAGAGTTCATTCACCCAGGAGTCAGCTCATCTGTCGCAAGCACTGAATTTTGTAATAAACATATAGATAAGGTATTGGCAGTACATAGCTTGAAACAGAGGCAGGAGGTGCACAGGTGTGCTCTATTTTACACCCAAGATGCACAGACACCAGTCTACACTTGAAAACAGCTACACCAGTTCCTTTTCACTTTTTTTTTTTTTT
>NW_003852535.1:292830-309826 GCF_000181295.1 Otolemur garnettii
GGGCTGGGGATTCGAACCCGCCACCTTAGGAGTATGTGGCTGGCGCCTTAGCCGCTTGAGCCACAGGCGCTGAGCCCTTTTCACTTTTTCAAAGCTGAAAAGTCACAGCCTGCGCCAGGGTCAAGGGCGCTGAGACACACTTACCTTTAGCCTTCTGTCCTGTGGCTTCACAGCAGAAATGGAAGCTTTCCTTCCTGAACTGGCCCCTTTAAAATGCCTGGATTCTCCTGTTCCACAAGGCCTGCTTAAAGCTTCTGCACACACTGAACACACTGAACAAAGCCCTGCAGGGGACACAGTGAAGAGGAAAACTTTCAGGGAGCTGACAGTGTTCAGGGCCCGAGTGTTCACCTGAAAGAGCCAGCTCTGGTCCACACTGTCACCAGCACCAGCCAGGGCTCAACTGGGCTCACCCAGACGAGAGTCACACAGGTAGGGAAGGCTGCAAAGCCCAAACTGCTGAGCCACAGAGTATTTTGGTTATCACCGGCATAGCAAATCACCCTTGAACTTAGTGGCTTCAAACAGTAAGTCTTTGGATCATCTCTCATGCTAGCAATGACTTGGGCAGCAGGGTAGTCTGTTTAGAAATGTGTTACTCCCATGATTGGTAGAGACTGAAAAATAGAGACACACCCCCAACTGGATTTCAAGATGAAAAAGAATGACACAACTCAGAATTGGTGAAGGGGAGAGAGCTACTTCTAGAGGTCAGGTAGACCTAGAAGATGACCCAGCAGGTACTTGTAGGAATTTATCCTGGAAATATTCTGAGGGCTGTGTAAACACACATCAGAGTTTGCTGTATATACTTGCAAAATAATGTAAACAACTAAGTAACTATCAGTAAGAAAATCAGATAAAAAAGGACACATCCACCTACAATACTCAGCAACTGAAAAAGAACAAGCTTACTTTGTGTCAATAAGTCTGATGTCTTATTGGTGAGTTACAATGTATCTTTAAAATGACTCTTCAAAAGCAACACACCAGGCTCCACATACACCAGAGGTGGCAGGATCCCGCCTGCCAGACAACAATGACAACTACAACCAAAAAATACCCAGCTGAGGCAAGAGAATCGCTTGAGCTCAGGAGTTGGAGGTTGCTGTGAGCTATGACGCCACTGCACTCTACCCAGGGTGACACAGTGAGACTCTGTCTCAAAAAAAAAAAAAAAAAAAAAGGTGGCGCGGCGCCTGTGGCTACGGCGCCAGCCACATACACCTAAGGTGATGGGTTCGAATCCAGCCCAGGCCCGCCAAAAACAATAATGACGGCTGCAACCAAAAAATAGCTGGGTGTTGTGGCAGGTGCCTGTGGTCCCAGTTACTTGGGAGACTGAGGCAGGAGACTCGCTTGAGCCTAGAAGTTGGAGGTTGCTGTGAGCTGTGATGCCACAGCACTCTACCCAGGGCAACAGCTTGAGGCTCTGTCTCAAAAAAAAAAAAAAAAAGAAAGAAAGAAAGAAAAAGCAACATACCAAAACTTTAACCAGCATTGGAAATGCAGGTGTTTTTCCCTTTATTTTCCCCTAATTTTTCTAGTATAAATGCACTTATAAAATAATTATTAAAACAGTAACAAAAAGCTTTTTAGGCAGCTCTTAGAGTCTTAAGAGTCAGACTTAAGGGGGGTGGCTTTAATGAGAGTGTGTGCCCCACCCTACCCCAATACCCAAGGCATAGGGAGGCCAGCGTTTGGGGTGAACTTTGGGTTTATTTGCAGGTGTTTCCACTCATTGCCCCCCCCAAATCTGTGTGGTCACTCAGCTCTCATGTGTGACTGGCAAAGCTTCATTTGCTAAATTCAAGGACTGCTTCCTTTACCCTGTGACTCCTTCAAGGTCCTGGAGCTGGAGAGCTCTGGCCTAGGCAGGGGGCCAGCCTGGTTCACCTTAACAGAGTCAAGGATCCCTGCTGGGAAGTGGCAGTTTCTGAGGCCTCTAGAAACAGCCATGATCCCCAGGTGGAAGTAAATGCCCAGAGACCCTGATCATAAAAGGTAAATTTGGGGTTTGACAGAAGCTACAGGGCTTCTGCTTTCAAGTCACAGAATACATGCTCACTGGCTCGGCACCGTAGCTCACTGAGTAGGGTGCCAGCCACATACACAGAGGCTGATGGGTTCAAACCCAGCTGGGGCCATCTAAACAATGAAGACGGCAACCAAAAAATAGCTGGGCGTTTGTGGTGGGCATCTGTAGTCCCAGCTACTTGGGAGGCTGAGGCCAGAGAATTGCTTAAGCCCAAGAGTTTGAGGTTGCTATGAACTGTGATACCAGGGCACTCTACCCAGGGCAACACAGTGAAACTCTACCTAAAAAGAAAAAAAATGCTCACTGAAACACAAGTTTAAAAGTCAAAAGTGGCTCGGCGCCTGTGGCTTAAGTGGCTAAGGCACCAGCCACATACACCTAAGGTGGGGGGTTCAAATCCAGCCTGGGCCCGCCAAACAACAATGACAGCTAGCCAGGAAAAATAGCCAGGTGTGGTGGCAGGCGCCTGTGGTCCCAGTTACTTGGGAGGCTGAGGCAGGAGACTCGCTTGAGCCCAGGAGTTGGAGTTTACTATGAGCTGTGATTTCACAGCACTCTACCCAGGGGGACAGCTTGAGGGTCTGTCTCAAAAAAAAAAAAAAAGTCAAAAGTGAAAAAGGCCCTTCTCTCCTAACTCCTATCCATCCCCAGGAGTCATTAAATTTTGATGTAAATTCTTCCAGACTGTTCCACAAGTTATTATACAATATATACCCACTCTCCCTCTTTCAATTTCTTTTCAAAAATTTGTTCAAATCCAACTTGGTTTGCAACACACCTTGTTCACAGCTATTATGTAGATCTACTACATAAATCTACCGCTGGCTTTCTTTTTTTTATTAAAGCAGCAGGTGCACAGGAAGATTCTGTTAGAAATATCCCAAGTGGGTCAGCGCCTATAGCTCAACCGGCTAAGGCGCCAGCCACGTACACCTAAGGTGGCGGGTTCGAATCCCCAGCCCAGACCGCCAAACAACAATGACGGCTGCTGCAACCAAAAAATAGCCGGGCGTTGTGGCGGGCGCCTGTAGTCCCAGCTACTTGGGAGGCTGAGGCAGGAGACTCGCTTGAGCCCAGGAGTTGGAGGTTGCTGTGAGCTTTAATGCCACGGCACTCTACCCAGGGGGACAGCTTGAGGCTCTGTCTCAAAAAAAAAAAAAAGAAAAGAAATATCCCAAGAATTAATAGTGCTTGACTGTTTGAGTTTTCACCTTGCCAACCATCCTGGTTTTTCAAGAGAAGGTTATCATGCAGGTAGAATGACGTACAAACCTGCCAGCCTCCATCCCTCCTTCCTCTGGGCAGAAAGTCATCGTCGCAAAGAGCAAACTTACAATCAAAAGAAACCAGGAGGCCCTGTGTAATTCCTGCTCTCTGGTCAACCCTGATCCTCAGAGTGCGGTCCTGGGAGGCTGAGAACTCCCTTGTAGGCCCTTGCCGCACTTTCCACTACGCATCAAGGCCCGCACCCTGACACGGTCCTAGTAAAGCAATTCAGCTTCTCATCCCTGCTCCCAGCTTCTGGGCAAGAAGAGAGGGCTGCTCGGTAACTTCCTCAGTCAAAATTCCATCTGGGAGCCTGGAGATCACCCACCTGCCGCTAGGGCTCCGCGGCCCACCGCAGGGGAGCTCCAAGCACGCAGGGTCAGAGCGCCCCCAAGGGCCGCCTCGGGGTGAGCCTACGGGCGCCCCTGTACCTCCGGCCCTGCCTCAGCTGAGCACCAGCTACGCATCTAAGAGTAGGACCCTCTCCACCTGCGCGCGCTCCCTCCTCACCTGAGCACGGCCTCCTGCCCAAAGCGAACGCACCCCTTCCTACGCCCACCCCGACTCCGGCCCCTCACCTGCGCACGCGCCCCCTGTCCACCTGAGCACGGATTCGCCACCTCTCCTAGGAGCCCCCACCTCACCTGGACGCCCCTACCTGCATCGGTCTCACTGTGAGCCGCGCTGCGTTCCTCAGAGACCAGCGTCCAGCTCCAGCCCCAGTCCCCGCCGCTGGGGGCCTCCCGCAGTCCCGCCTCCGGTCTGACGTGCTGCGATCGACGACCAATCGCAAGAGGGTCTTGAGCGGGCCGCAGCCCTGCGCGCCGCGATTGGCCGAGGCGCCTGAGCTGACTCCCGGCCCACCTCCCGCGCCACTCGGCGGCGAGCAGAGGAAGATTGACTTCCTGGTCAGCCCCGCCTTCTCGCCTTCCAGACTTCTGGGGCCAGCCGGATCTCACCTGCACCACCGCGGAATCTCAAAGGCCCACGACTGAGCTAGCTTGCTGGGTCTGGAGAGAGTGAGGGCCGAGAACACCCGAGACGGGCTGGGATTGGGTGACAGGCCCCGTAGGCCACGCTGCGGACGCGCCTCGCTGACCCACAGACCTGGAGGGCGTGGGCCTCCTGGTGCCTCAGTTTCCTCCTCGCCCATGGCGCTTCAAGGGCACGCGACACACATTTATTGAGCATGGAGAGTGTGTCCAAGTGCTGTTCTAGGCCCTAGGGGCACAGCGATGAACACAACGGATAAAATGCCTGCTCTTGGGGCTCATCTTAGGGAAGGGGATCCTCAGTAAACACTTGAGTAAACAGGGTGGCCTACGGGGCCTGTCACTCTCCATGCACTCAATCAGGGAACCACACCATGCATTTAGGTTATGAATTTTTTCTTTTTGGTCTCCAATTTGTTGTGTGTTGAGGCTGTCATGACAGGAGGCAGCGCAATGTCACTGCGTCCTATTGTTGATAAGTTTGATCATAGTCGGGGTTTCTGCCAGAAGTCTCCATTTTTCCAGTTGTTCATGAGTGATTTTTAGGATAAGATACCGTGAGACTGTGTAAGTATGATATTCTCAAGAATCTGATTTCATCGTTCCTTCAGCATTTGTTAATAAAGTATTATTTATCAGACAGCCTTCTAAAGAATTTATTTTTATCAATATGGACTAATGGATGTTTTTTAACTCATGGAGTTCTGATCCTGTACTGTGTTGTCCCATAGTTGGGCAGTGGGAGCCCCTTCAAACTGGCCCCTTTGTTCAAATAGCATGTCCCCATCATTTTCTGAGAATGTACTTATTTTCTGGGATGACCAGATCTTCCAGGATACTCACATTCTCTGCCCTATGGTCGTGGTGATACTCAGTAAGGAGGTATGTAGCACTTTTTCTAGGTTAGGCTCCCGAACTTGATTGTTAGACCTCTTATAATGTTCTTATGCTTTTCTGGAGTTTCCAAATTGTGTGTCATGAACAAGAATTACTTTCTACACAGGAAAAAAGTGATTAAAATGTGAAAACAAGTATATGTATGACAGGGATACCACACATATCCTAGCAGGATGGTGAGACAGCTCCTTGTTCACACGGTAACATGGGTTCTCACCCCAGGTGGACTTAAGATGAAACTTGAAAAAGAAAAACTGAGAAGCTGACGGTAGAGAATTGGCTCACGTGCCTGGAGAAGAGATTTGGCAGTGTTTAGTAAAGCTGGACAGGTGCACACCCTAGTACTCAGCAAGGCTGCTGGAGAAATTGGCCTCCAAGGAGAACCCTGTAGGAATGGAAACAGCAGCGCTGTGGGCCCCTCGGCGCTCGCCTGTGCTTGCCTGTTGACAAAACACTAATAACTTCAATGCCCATCGGTTACTGAATGGATAAACTGTACTTAATTCCTACAGTGAAATAGCAAACTTCAGAATAATAATCTCGTACCACAGAAGAAGACAATCAAGTTACAGCAGCACACCAGAGTGAGGGGATTTATTTGGCCCTAGGGATAATTAATTGCTGTCTGTGGCGGCCAGGCAGATAGGGCAGGAACGCTCTTTGTCCTACACGTTTGTTCTTTGGTGTACTTGGAAGCTTTAAAAGCGCATGAAAATAAAACGTAGCTAAGCTGGTTGTAAGGAGAGGACATAGAATAAAATGAAAGGATGGCCGGGCCGCCTCCTACCTCTGCGCGCTTTGAAGCTTTAATGTCCGTGGGCGGGGCCGGTCTCGCCTTCACTAGTGGCTGGGCGGCCTCCTTGTTGCGCAGGCGCAGCCGTGATCCGGCCGCTTCTCCGAAAGAGTGGGCGAGAAGAAGGAGGGGCTATCCGCGGGGGGCGGGGCCTGCCTCTGCCGCTGAGGGGCTTTGCATTCCAGTTCCTGCGGGCTTCGCCTGGTGGGCGGGACAAGGGCCGGGCGATCCTTGGATGGGCGGGGCTATCTGCGAGCGGGGCGGGGCGAGAGCCCAGCTACCCGGAAGGTCGGGCGCCGGGCTGCTCACCTAGCATAGAGGATAGCAGTGAGTACTGTCGTCTGGCTTTCCTCCTTTCCTGGAGGCTGCGGCCAGGATGGGACGGAAGGTGACCGTGGCCACCTGTGCGCTCAACCAGTGGGCTCTGGACTTCGACGGCAATTTGCAAAGGATTTTAAAGAGTGAGTCTGGGGGCGGGGGCTGGCAAACGTCCGCTCTGGCCTGGCAGTGGCTTGCCGATGTCGGGCATACAGCCTTGATTAGAGAAACTCGCCGCCGTGGGCATGGGGACGGAAAAGATAATGAATAATGACCACACCGTGGTAAGTGCTCCGATGCTCCTTGGAATGCAGGCAGGGGTATCTACAGTTTCTGGGGACATGTGATATATAAGTCAGGGGTCGAAAAGGTCTGGAGGTGGAGGTGGGAGCGCTGAGGGTGAGCCTGTCGTCAGATATGTCTGGCATCCCACATGGCATAGCTGGGGCTGAACTGGCAGCCTTGGAGGTGTTTGGACTGGGTGGCTGACCACTAGGCTGACCACTGGGGAGGGTTTCCAGTTTCTGAGGGCCTTGCTGGTGGGTGGGCATAGGAAGAAGCCATCCCAAAAAGGGTAGTATAAGGCAGAGGGTAGTATAAGGTACAATAAGGCAGAGCTGCCAGCTTAGAGAATAAAGTGTGATTGTTGAGAAATCACCATTTTATTATGGTTCATATCAACTCACCTTGGAAAGTAAAGGTCAGACTATTATACCTAAACTGGGGCCACCATTGACAAACCTGCAGGTGTGGTCACCCCAGAACATCTTGTATGGGCTGCTTACTGTGAGAGTGTTTGCCAGCAGCAGTAAACACAGAATGTCTCCAGTGGTGGCATCTTATCCGCCATGTGTCTTGGACCTTCATCTTTTCTTTTTTTAAATATCAACCCACTTTCATCTCATCAGAGTTCAGAGCAAATCCAGTTGGTGTGAAGTGAGGCTTGGTGTCCAGAGCTAAGTCTCCACTCAGCTGGCTTCTCCTCTTTAGACCGCATGTCGGAAGCTGCCGCCCAAACCCAGTTAGTTGATGGTACCTGACACTGGTACTGCTGCAGGGTTATAAGCCTGCAAACTCCACCTTTTTCTGTAGATGACCTTGGGCATCTACTTGTTAATAAACTACCAGGGTGTGAATTTTTTCCCTTCCTCCTCCTCCTCCTCCTCCTCCTCCTCCTCCTCCCTGGTGCTAAGGGTCAGACCTGCGAGCCCTCCCTGTTTCTCATTCCCTGCGGGCGTGAGCAGCTGTGCACAGGTGTGCGCTGTCCTCTGCTGCCAGGCTACCAAGAAGGGCTGCATCGGGTCACAGGGCGTTTGGGTTTGGTTTTATCATACCTGCTGCAACAATGTGTTTCACCTGCCTGTGAACATATTGTAGGTGCTTGAAATTGCCCCCACCTTCTGTATTTCTACATATAGGTATTGAAATTGCCAAAAGCAAAGGAGCAAGATACAGGCTTGGACCAGAGTTGGAAATATGGTGAGAACAGACACACAAACACGCTGGGGTGGGTGGGTAGCAGTGAACTGCATTGTTTCTTACAGTAGTGCTTCTGACTCTGGCTGTCCAATATAATCGGAGGCTTCAGAAAAATACCAATCCCTGGGCCCTGGTTTTTGACTTGACTGGCCCACAGCCCTCACCCTCCCCAGCTCACCTGGGTTGTGTGTGGGCCTTGCCTGCTGTGCTTTCTCCGCAGTGGCTACGGATGCTGGGATCATTACTACGAGTCAGACACCCTCTTGCATTCGTTTCAAGTCCTGGCTGCCCTTCTGGACTCTCCTGTCACTCAGGACATCATCTGTGATGTAGGGATGTAAGTGGCCGTGTGAGCGTTTGGAAGGGTGAGCTCTGAAACCAGGGGAGTTTGAGGGTGTGATCTCTCCAGCACCATCCTGCACTCAGGGATGTGGAACGTGTCCAGAGATATAGAAGGCATCATATTGAGATAGGGTTTTGTTCCTATGTCAGCCCTCTCCCCTTCATTCCCCCCATGGAGGCAGCCCCTGGAAATAGTCTTTGGAAGCTCTGGTGTGCACATGAGCATGCTTTGCACAACGGGGGGATCAAGGTTTATCCTGTTGCATGCAGTGAGCTTTATTGTTTCATGGGGAGTCTCGTGGATGATCTCACATCCTCCACATTGGTATGATGGTTCTGTGGGTGTAGCCCCCCCGGCAGGACTAGCACGTGCTGGTCTGGTGTGCGTCTACACCACACTTTGCACAGCTGGTTCCCTACCGCTGGGCTTCACACCATGTCCATTTCTGCTCCTGCAGCTCTGCTTTATCTGGTGTGGAGGTGGCACCTTTGCTGGCTTTTTCTAAGCATTTGCCTTGCATTTACTGTCCTGCCATTTGTTTGTCCTGCTATGACATTTGTTTAGTAGCGTCTCTTCCCAGCAGTGCATAGATGGGAGTTTGAACCCAATTTGCTCATACTGATGATCGTTGATATCACCCATGATGATATCCATTGAGCACTCCCCACCAGGCCGCCTGACATGTCCAGCGTGGGTCACCTCATCTGTTGCTGAAACAGCAGGTTGTTAGAAAGGTGTCATAAGCACAAAGCATCATGTCTGGTCCTAGGAAGGTGCCAGTTTGGAACAGCGAATGGATTTGTTCTGTGCTGGAGCCTGGACCCAGAAGCCTGTGATGTGCTGGACCATGAGCAAAAGAAGTCAGGCTGGAGAGGCACAGGGCAGGGGACTAAGGCAGAGAGCCTGCACCTGGGGCCATTAGGGTCTCACAGACTTAAGTGCGTGAGAGAGAGTTGAGGAGCAGCCAAGGGGTGGGCAGAGGGGCGGCAGCCATGGAAATCCTGAGAACATTCCAGGAGGAATGGGAAGAGCCCTGAGGACTAACTTTGTCCTTAATTGAGAAGAATATCTTCCAGCCTTAGAGTCTATGTCACCTCCCTGGCAGAACCATTTTGGCTCATTTTTAAGTTTGAGAATGCCGCAGGAAAGCCTTGCTATTCCCTTCAAGTATCTGAGGAAACTTCATATTAAAAGGGAACATTTGATTGCGGAGCTTCAGCTGTCTGTTTTCACAGCCAGGCAGACAGATGCACACCTCCCCTCTCCCCTGCAGGCCTGTGATGCACCGGAATGTCCGCTACAATTGCAGAGTGATATTTCTCAACAGGTGGGTGTCCCCTGCCCTTGGAGGGTGACAAGTACCTCTCCCTGGTGTTCAGCTGGAGGGTTGGGGTAGCCTGTGGTAGTACCCTAACAGCCCATGGTCAAAAGGCAGCTTTTGGAAATACCCGGCCCTTTCAGGGCTGAGGGACCAAGCAGGTAATTTGAGGGACTTTGTCTCTCTAGGTCTCAAGCACCATTGGCACAAGCAGCATCAGGTTTTAGGAAGAGAGAGACCCAGACAGTGGGGTTTAGGGATGCACGTCCTGTTGCCAGATTCCAATCTAGATGAAAGAGGTCTCCTTATAGACCTGGTAATCAACTGCCATCAGAGTGCACACCTGCAGGGTCTGAGCTGCTGTCATCATCAGTAGTCAGAGATGGATGTAACTGTGGTACCCGTTCTGCAGACAGAAAATGAAGCCCAGAGAGGGAAAGAGAGTGGCTCAGGGGTACCCTGTTTTCAAGCTGGCTCCATGTGGCATCATCGCTCTTTGGTGGTGGTGGATACTAGCAATGGCACGTGCATCTCAGAAGCTTGGTGTGAGCTTCCACATCCCCTGCCCGCAGGAGGATTCTTCTCATCAGACCCAAGATGGCCTTGGCAAATGAAGGCAACTATCGCGAGCTACGCTGGTTTACCCCATGGTTCAGGAGGCGGTGAGTTGCGGGTGCACAGGAGTGTGATTTGTGACTGGTCCTTGGATGTTGATTAAGCTCATTTGCCATGTTGAGCCTGGGTCCCACAGCATGGAAGGAGACGTGATAGACCCTGGGACCAGGTGCCATTTGGACATGGCTTTCTTGATGCTGTTGATTAAATTGTAGCCAAGTCCATTACAGATCACAGATTCTACCAGTCCTCAATCAGTGATCGGCAATCATTTTGAGGGAAATGTCTCTTCCATCTTGAATAATCCTGTGTATCAGGGTTTCTCACCTCCAGCCCAGTTGACACGTGGGGATGGATCATTGTTTTGTTACTGGGGGGACGTCCTGTGCATTGTAAGGCAGTTGGCAACATCCCTAATCTCCCCATAGGTGCCCACCAATGCGACAACCAAAAATGTCTCCAGACATTGCCAGAAATCCCATGAGGGGCAAAATTGCCCTTTCTTGAGAAATTCTGTTCTGTATTTTTACAGTTATTCCTACTTGTTTATTGTTGTTACTGTTGTAAATGGACCATTTAGCAGAATATTTTTAAGGGGCTAATATCTTTATGTAGGAAAATTTCTCATTTTTGTGTGTTGCTTCTGGAATCGACCACCTAACTAAACTCTTTTATTATGTCTAGTAGTTATTCTCTGGAGTTTCTTGGATTTTCTTTTAAGTAGAAATTATGGTCTCCTTTTGCTGGGCACAGTGGCTCACACCTGTAATACTAGCACTCTGGGAGGCTGAGGCAGGTGGATTGCTTGAGCTCATGAGTTTGAAACCAGCCTGAGCAAAAGCAAGATTCCGGTTTGACTAAAAATACAAAAACTGAGGCAAGAAGATTGCTTGAGCCCAAGTTGGAGGTTGCTGTGAACTATTATGCCATGGTATTCTACCCAGGGCGACAGCTTGAGACTCTGTCTCAAAAAAAAAAAAAAAATTATATATAATGTGTAACTAGTTTTATTTTTCCTTTCCAAGTTTACCCCTCTCAGTTCTTTTTCTTTTTTTTATTGTTAGGGATTCATTGAAAGTACAAAGAACCAGGTTACACTAATTGCATTTGTCAGGCGAAGCCCCTCTTATAAATATGCTCCTCCCCCAAGAGGTCAGTTTATTTTCTTAACTTGTATTAGCTAACATTTCTGGAATGATAGTCTACATAATCTCTATGACAAAATTCTTTTTTTTTTTTTAGAGACAGAGTCTCACTTTCTCACATGTAGTAGAGTACCTTGGCATCACAGCTCACAGCAACCTCCAGCTCTTGGGCTTAAGCGATTCTCTTGCCTGAGGCTCTTGGGTAGCTGGAACTACAGGCACCTGCCACAACGCCAGGCTGTTTTTTGTTGCAGTTTGGCCAGGGCTGGGTTCGAACCCACCACCCTCGGTTTGTGGGGCTGGCGCCCTACCCACTGAGCCATAGGCACCGTCTATGACAAAATTCTTTGGGACGTTTTGTCTTTTTCCTGACTTTACTTGGAAAGCTCTTTATGTTTCTGCATTGGGTTTCAGGTTTATACCCACCTCTAGCTACTTTTCTTTGAATTTTTTTTTTCAATTAATTGAGAATAGATGTTGAGTTTATGAAATGTCTTTTTAACATATATTAAGATGAATATAGATCATTTCTCAGAAAAAGCCATCTTTTGATCTCCTAGGCTGAGCTTCCATACTCGGGTTCCTTGGACTTTTACTTTACATGAGCCCTGATCTTCAGCCTGAAGACCAACCTTCCTACCCCCTTTCCCCAGCCTGGTGTTCTAGCACCTGGTGTCTCTCTGGTGCTGACTCTGGTCTCTACTGGGATGACGTGCATGGTCCAGGTATCAGCTGCTTCCAGCTGTGTCTCAGCCCACTCTAGAACCTGGTGCTGCCCACATGGATTGCTCCAGGCCTCTGCAGGGTGAGCAAGCTCAGTGCTCAATGTTAGTCCCTCCTGCAGGCACCAGCATTGTACTCTAGTCCTTTCTTCCCACAGAGGTGGAAAGGATGTCTCTCATCTCCCCTTACAGTTCATGTCCCATCTTTCAGGTAGAACTATTGGCAACTCTTAACTGCTGTTCACCCCTTTGCTGCTTTGGCTTTTCTAGAGATTCAGCAGTTCAGGCACCTGAATGACCCTCACAAGCTATAACTATTAAGATGCTGGAAATAGTGAATCTGCGTTTATATCTTATATCCAAATATGCACCACTGAGCTGGTATGAAAGTATGGAATAAATGGAGTCTATAAAAACAAAATGAAACCATGTACCCTAAGATAAGCAAGTGCAAAGCTGAATTTTTCCCTGAGGGCTTTTCTAAGCCTGGAGACCTTGAGGGTTAGTATTGACAACTTTGTGAAACTGTGAGAGACAGGAGATAATGCCCAAAGACCACACATACTCCAAGGTGGCAGGTTCACACCTGGCCCGGCCAGCTAAAAAAACAACACTGCGGCTCATCGCCTGTGGCTCAACCGGCTAAGGCACCAGCCACATACACTTGAGCTGGTGGGTTTGAATCCAGCCCGGACCCACTAAACAACAATGACAGTTGCAACCAAAAAATAGCTGGGCACTGTGGTGGGCGCCTGTGGTCCCAGCAACTTGGGAGGCTGAGATAGGAGACTAGCTTGAGCCCAGGAGTTGGAGGTTGCTGTGAGCTGTGATGCTACAGCACTCTACCCAGGGCAACAGCTTGAGGCTCTGTCTCAAAAAAAGAAAACAACACTGCAACTACAACAACAACAACAAAAAAAAAATAGCCAGACGTTGTGGCTGGCACCTGTAGTCCCAAGTACTTAGGAGGTTGAGTTAAGAGAATCACTTAAGCCCAAAAAAAGTTTGAGGTTGCAGTGAGCTGTGATGCCACAGCTCTTTACCCAGGGCAACAACTTGAGACTCTGTCTCAAAAAAAAAAAAAAAGGATAGAAAGAAAATGTAAGAAGAGGCTCAGTGCCTGTAGCTCAGTGGCTAGGATGCTAGCCACATACACTGGAACTGGTGGGGTCAGATCCAGCCCGGGCCTGCCAAACAATAATGACAACTACAACAACAAGATAGCCAGGCATTGTGGCAGGCGCCTGTAGTCCCAGCTACTCAGGAGGCTGAGGCAAGAGGATCGCTTAAGCCCAGGAGTTTGAGATTGCTGTGAGCTATGGTGCCATGGCCCTCTACCCAGGGGTGACAAAGTGAGACTCTGTCTCAAAAACAAAAAAGAAACCTGACAAGAGTACCCAAGAAAAAAGAAGAAAAAGCATCTATGACAATACTAGGGATAATTAAAGAAATGTCACCAGAGGATACAGAGAATAAATAGATAAAGGGAGGATGAAAGCTGGTATATTCCAATAAATAGGAAAACTCAGATTAAATGAATACTTCCTTAAAAAATATGGCTGCCTGAGGGGGTAGAGCAATGAAGGACCAGAAGGATTGTTCAGGTAAGTTCTCCTAGAATGACTGGGGAAAAAGAGAAAACCCAGCTATACTTGGCATGGGGACCTCACCCAGAGTCATACCTCAGGGAGCACAGTGAGGAGGTAGTGAGCGGGATGTAGCCTATAATACAGAGCAGTAGAAATCTGATGAATTAGGCAAGTGATTATGACTGGCTGGGATCAGCTGGCCCCCATGGAGGTCCAGAATGGGAGGAAGTCTTTCTGGAGTTTTCAGTTGTTGGGGGAAGCTGTGCATTGAGTGGAAAGCTTGGAAGAGTGGGCAGACTCAAACAGTATACAGCAATTAAATTTGAATGCTGGTTGGAGTGGATTTGCCATAGGTTTGGTGACTAGTAAGGCAGACATACTGAGAAGGTCTCAGCAGCCAGGGGGCTGACATTGTGGGAAGGTCACAAGACGGTCTTAGCAGGGTCCTAAAACATAGCCATCTTAATTCCACCTGCCACGATCAGAACTCCATTCTTGAGACTAGCTGAGGGACTCCTGCACCCCCACGGGAACTGGAGTCAGGGGACACTGTGAGACCTGCCCCTGAAGGATTCTTGTGAGCTTTAAAATCCCAACCCAGCAGGGTCTGAATGCTTAGGAAATAATCAGGCGATCACCAGAGGCAACTAAGTTTGGAATAAGAACCATAGAGATTACTGGCTGTGCTCTCTGTCTCCTAAAACACCACAGCACTGCCTGGTGACATATTGCAACTTATTGTCATCAAGAGCGGGGACTTCTGTTTATTTGGCCATGAGAAAGAGTTGGGTTTTTCCCAGGCTTAGGCCACTTCAAGACATAAGCTCTGAGACAAGGTAATTTGAAGCAAAGGAGGCAGTGAGAAGGAAAAAGGAGGATAAGGAAGTGAACAAGAAAAAAGAACACATGAGGAGGAACCAACAAAAAATTCGGGAACATGAAAAACCAAAACAGAGGAACTCCCCCAAGGGACCATGAGGCAGCTACTGCAGAACACTCCACCTGTAAAGAATTAGTGGACTTGACAGAAAGAGAATTTAAAATATGGATGATAAAGACAATAAAAGGAATGGACAAGAAAATGGAAAGACAGAACCAAAAGTCAGCTGAGAAGTATGTAGAATATAGAAAGGAAATGGCGGAGCTTAAGGAAATGAAGGAGACAATCAGGGAATGTAAAGATGCAGCAGAAAGTATCACAAATGGGTTAGACCACGGAGAAGAAAGAACCTCAGAGCTAGAGGATAAAGTTTTTGAGTTAACCCAGGTAGTTAAAGAGATAGAAAAGATAAGAGAGAAAGAAGAACAGGCACTTATATGAGATTCCATGAAGTGTTAAACATATGAATAATAGGGATTTCTGAGGGAGAAAAATATTGTCCCAAAGGAATGGAAGCCGTACTGGAGGCTATCATAAATGAAAACTTCCCAAATTTTACTAAAGACCCCAACACACTCTTTTCAGATGGATATTGAACCCCAGCTCATCTCAACTCAATCAGAGCCTCCCTAAGACATATTGTAATGAACCTGTCCAAAATCAAGATGAAAGAAAAAATTCTGCAAGCAGCCAGGAGTAAGTGCCAACTGACTTACAAAGGCACAACCACTAGGATGACAAAGGCACAGCCACTAGGTTTTCAACTGAAACCTTCCAAGCCAGAAGAGTATGGTCATCCACCTTCAACATTCTTAAACAAAATAATTTTTCAGCCCAGAATTCTATATCCTGCTAAACTAAGCTTCAAAATTGATGGATCTTGGCTCGGTGCTGGTGGCTCAAGCGGCTAAGGCACCAGCCACATATACCTAAGCTGGCAGGTTCAAATCCAGCCCAGGCCTGCCAAACAACAATGATGGCTGCAACCAAAAAATAGCTGGGTGTTATGGCAGGCACCTGTAGTCCTAGCTACCTGAGAGGTGGAGGCAGGAGAATCACTTGAGTCCAGGAGTTGGAGATTGCTGTGAGCTGTGATGCCATGGCACTCTACCCAGGGTAACAGCTTGAGGCTCTGTCTCAAAAAAAAAAAAAAAGTTTATGGATCTTTTGCAGATACAGAAGCACTGAGGAAATTTACCACAAGACCAACTCTACAGGAAATACTTAGACCTATTGTCAACACTGACCACCACAATGGACCACTAGTAAATACTCAGAAGCTAAAGGTCAAAACTTAGCACGATGCCCAAAGGATAAAGCTACATAACAAACTTTCACAAAATAAGATGAATAGAACTCCACCACACTTACCAATTCTCTCAATACATGTCAATAGACTGAATTCACCACTGAAGAGGCATAGGCTGGCCGATTGGATAAAAGAGCACAAGCCATCCATATGCTGTCTCCAGGAGACACACCTCGCCTTGAAGGACAAATCAAGACTCAGGGTTAAGGGATGGAAAACAGTATTTTAAGTAAATGGAAATCAGAAGAAAGGAGGGGTGACATTCTTATTTTCAGATACAAGCAGATTTAAGGCAACTAAAGTTAAGAAAGACAAAAATGGACACTTTATACTGGTCAAAGAAATACAAAAGAAAGACATTTCAATTTTAAATATTTATGCATCCAACTGAAATCTCCCAGATTTATGAAACAGACCTTGATGGGTCTGAGCAATATGATATCCCATAACACCATAATAGTCGGGGACTTAAATACCCATGTGACAGAACTGGACAGATCGTCTAAACAGAACCTAAACAAAGATACAGAGGACTTAAATGTGACCCTAAAACAAATGGGATTAATAGACATATACAGAGCACATCCCCCCAAAGCTAAAGAATAGACATTTTTCTCATCAGCCCATGGTATGTACTCCAAAATCAACCACATCGTGGGACACAAATCAAACCTTAGCAAAAATAAAAGAATAGAAATTACACCTTGTATCTTCTCAGACCACAAGGCAATAAAGATGAAACTAAACTTCAACAAAAATGTTTATCCCCACACTGACTTGGAAATTAAACAACCTTATGAGGAAAGATAGTTGGGTTCAGGAAGAAGTCAAAGAAAAAAATTATTAAATTCCTCAAACATAACAACAATGAAGACACAAGTTACCAGAACCTGTGGGATACAGCAAAAGCAGTCTTAAGAGAAATTTATCACATTAGCTGCCTACATTTGAAAAACAGAAAGAGAGTACATCAACAAACTCACAAACCGTCTTATGTAATTGGAAAAAGAACAATCTAATCCCAAACCCAGGAGAAGAAAAGAAATAACCAAAATTAAATCAATGAAATTGAAAACAAGAATCATTCAGAAAATTAATGAAACAAAAGCTGGTTTTTCAAACAAATAAATAAAATTGATAACCTTTGGCCAGATTAAAAGAAACGGAAAAGTAAAATCTCGAATAACCTCAATCAGAAACTATAAAGAGGGGGAGAGGGGAGGAGAGAGGGAGATGGGGGGGGTCATGGTGGAACACATTCTTCTTAATAAAACTTCACAAGAATGGAGAAA
>NW_003852535.1:310052-323341 GCF_000181295.1 Otolemur garnettii
ATTCGAACCTGCCACCTTAGGTATATGTGGCTGACGCCTTAGCCACTTGAGCCACAGGCGCTGAGCCCAGTGTACTCTATTCTAATAAGGCAGTAGATGAGCTAATACATGGGGGGTGGGGATAGGGAAATGAGCAAGTGGGGAGAGGGGAGGGGGATGGGGAGTCACAGTGTATGGCACACCTCTTGGGGGCAGGACACAATGATAAGAGGGACTTTATCCAACAAATGCAATCAGTGTAGCCTAATTCTTTATACTCTGAATGAATCCCAAACAGTAAAAATAATAATAATAAAATAAATATGGCTGGCTAACATGAGTGAAGAAGAAAGCACTCAGAAAGACCCATCACCATAAAGAAATCAAATTAGTCACCACAGATCACCTTCATGGAACACCAGACCCAGGTCACTCTATAGGTAATGTTGCCTAATGTTCAAGAAACTGCTAGCTATGAATTTACACTAACTTGTTCCAAGGATAGAAAAAGAAGAAATATTATCCAGTATTTGTATTGCTATTTTTTAAACTATGATAACTTTATTTGTTTGTTTGTTTTTTGGTAGTTTTGGCCAGGGCTAAGTTTGAACCTGCCACCTCCGGCATATTGGGCTGGCGCCTTACCCCTTTGAGCCACAGGCGCCACTCAGTATGATAACTTTCATAGCAAAATTGAGCAAGAGCCATACAAGAATGAGAAATTGGAGACCAGTCTCACTTATGCATAGAATTGAAAAAGTTCTGAACAAAATCAGAGTAACTCAGATCTACTTGTGGCAGATAGAGGTGGAGGAATAGTTCCTTATGACCAAATGGGGTTTAAGCCAGTAACACTGTGTTGCTTTAATATTAAAATATTAACTTAATTATCCAGAATAACAGATGAATTAAGAAAGTATATGTAACAGCCACCTACACATCTCCCTTCGTACTCACCTGTCCTCCAATGCAAAGACCAGTCATTATCAGGCAAAAGAAAGCCCCCCCACACACACAGGTACACAGTTGAACTCACTCTCACCCTCTGCTTTAAGGTCAACTCACACCAACTCTGTAATTGTGTATAGGGTTAATGCCAGTGACTTTTCTGGATCAGTAATTTCCACATGGGGAAACATGGCCTGTTTTCAGCAAACACGCCTATCAGAAAAGCTGCACACCAGTGAGTGGGAAAGCAGAGGCAGTGGGACCTACAAGAGCCAAGGCCCCATGGTTTCATGTGGCCAAATGCCCAGGTCCCACCCAGCCTCCTGGGTGCTCTTATCTTAAAGTGATAGTTTATGGCACTGTCCAGGCATGCTCAAACTACGGCCCGCGGACCACATGCAGCCCGCCTAGGACATTTATCCAGCCTGCTGGGT
Source organism: Otolemur garnettii (assembly GCF_000181295.1). Classification (NCBI taxonomy): domain Eukaryota; kingdom Metazoa; phylum Chordata; class Mammalia; order Primates; family Galagidae; genus Otolemur; species Otolemur garnettii. The sequence continues at coordinate 311,414 of NW_003852535.1, forward strand.
GTTTTTGCTGCCACTTCCTGTCCTACTTAGCAGCCAACTCGTCCCAGGGCCTGCAGTCCGGCCCTCCAACGGTCTGAGGGACAGTGAACTGGCCCCCGGTTTAAAAAGTTTGAGGACCCTTGGACTGTAGACACTCTGCAGTTCCTTTGCTGATTCATCCATAAGAAGCTCTCAGCTTGATTTTTGTTTGAATTTAGAGTCCATTCTTCCTTCCTTTCCTGAGACAGTTACCCTCAAATCTGTGATCTTTTTCTTTCCAGGCAGGTAGAGGAGTATTTTCTCCCTCGGATGATACAAGACCTGACAAAGCAGGTGAGTCCTTGGATGTAAAACCATTTTTCAGCCAGTCATCACTATTCTAGGCTAACAGCAGGCCATGTGGGGCAGGAACTTTCAGTGGAAAAATCCAAACTCTGTAAAATACTTCAAAGAGGTTTATTTTGACCTGAATGCCTGTGACCATGGCCCAGGGAACATGGACTCAAGAGGTCTTAAGAAAATGTACATAAGGTGGAGACAGGAATTAGAGGTAAAACCGTAAATCCATACATGGAAAGCGTATGTTGGTTAGGCTGAAAAGGCGAGACATCTCCAAGGAGGGCTTACAAGTTACAGGTGGGTTTTAGGGATTTTTCAGTTGTCAGTTGGTTACTAGAGTTAGGGTTGGGGGCAGTGCCTGTGGCTCAAAGGAGTAGGGCGCTGGTCCCATATTCCGGAGGTGTCAGGTTCAAACCCAGCCCCAGCCAAAAACTGCAAAAAAATAAAGAGTTAAGGTTGGCTAAAGACCTCAAGTCAGCAGAAAGGAATGGTTGCACTAAGATGGGGGGACGTCTTTTATCTATCATGTGATATGATACTGGAATTAGGTAGAAATATAAGGCGCACTATACCAGATTAATAAAAACCCATTTAATGATATTTTATCATTTGTAGTCATGATTTACCAGGCCTTTTAGCAAGGAATTTGGGCAAGAAAAAAAGTCAGAGTTCAGTCCTCAAATTATTTTAGATTCAAATAAGAGAAGGCACCAGAGCTAGCACAAGTACAAAGGGTAGGAAGGAGACTTCTTTTTTGCGGGGGGTGGGGGGTGATTTATTGAGGATACAGAGAGTTAGGTTATACTGATTGCATTTGTTAAGTAAAGTTCCTCTTACAATTGTGTCCTGCCCCCAAGAGGTTTGCCATACATTGAGAACCTCCATGTCCCTCCCTCTTCCCCTCTTTTTTTTTTTTTTTTTTTTTTGAGACAGAATCTCACTCAGCCCTGGGTAGAGTGCCGTAGCATCACAGCTCACACAACCTCAAACTCTTGGGCTCAGGCGATCCTCTTGCTTCAGCCTCCGTAGTAGCTGGAACTACAGGCACCTGCCACAATGCCCGGCTAATTTTTCCGTAGGAAGGAGACTTGTGCAGCGAGTGTGGTGGGCTCCTTGGTCTCATCTACCTTTCCTCCTCCTGGCCCACCCTCTGGCTTCCCCCTCTTGAGTGGCCTTCTCTACCCTCAGGGCTTACATTTCCCAGATTAAAGAGAAATTAGACTGAGAGAAAAATGTCCTATTCCCAATTTTAAATTATTAGGGAAAGGACTTTGGCGTCCCAGCTCAGCCACCTTCCTTTGCCTGGGGCTTGGGGGTGGCAGCAGCTGTCACCATGTGATCACAGGACAGAGGTCACTTTGGAGATGACTGTCCCAGGTTGGCAGCCCTGTCTGCGTCCATGACATCCCACCCCTGGGCTGCCAGGAGTACAAGCGTTCCTGTGCATGGGCACTGGAACGTCTTCCAAATGTGCAAGACCCCAGAGTCAAATCGAGCGTCCCCAGCCTCTGGAGTGGGGAAGGAGACGGCAGTTGATTAACCTCCCTTGGACCTTCCTACGTTTCATAAGGGCCTCTGATGTGCAGATGAGCCTCTCCCCTCACCTCCTCTAAGTCATGCCACCTGCCCCATATTCCTCTGTGGCCCTGCCATCCTCGATGTCACGTTCCGTGAGAGTGTCCACTCACTAATGACTTGGCATCCCTCTCCCTGGCTAGCAGGAAGCCCCTGGGCAGCAGCTGGGTTTCTATCATTTTCTCCTGGGGAGCAGGGACGCCCACGATGCCCAGTGAACACCAGTGGAGTGAGTGAATGAATGAAGGAAGGACGAGTCTCGGGAGGGGCCCAAGCTCCGAAGTTGGCTGTGTCCCTGCTTCTGTCTGTGGAGAGAAGCTGGCCCAGGGTTCCTCAGGGCCACTGTCGAGAGAGCAGAAAAAGTGCTTAGTGCCATGTTGCAGGAGAAACACCTGATAAACAGCTACTGATGTTATGACGAGGATGGTGACTTGTGCCTCGGGACAGACACTTCATAGCTAAGTCACAGTTTGTCACAGTCATCATCAGCTCCATGGCACTTCAGAGCAGGGCTGCTGGCTCATGAATGGTGTGACCAGAGGCCTTTAGGGACCAGCCGAGCAGGGGCAGCCAGGACCGGCCACCTGGGCTGGGAATGTTCCAGGTGGAAGAAGAGCACAAGTCAGGGCTTGGAACACAGTGACGGCCTTCGTGAACATCTTCTGGGCACGTCCAGGGTCTTGGGTCAGTACGTAGCCCAAAGGGGGTGTGGCAAGTGTGCCCTTTGACCTTCTGACTGCAGGAAACAGTACCCTTTGGAGATGCAGTGCTGGCGACCCAGGACACCTGCATTGGGAGTGAGATCTGTGAGGAGCTCTGGACACCCCACAGGTCAGCCCCTGCCCCCTACCATCTAGTCCCAGGCTCACATGGGCCAGCTGGAAGGACCTGGGATTTGCGGGGGCCGTGGCCATGGAGACACTGTGGGAGAGAGCAGACGGCTGCCCAGGATGGGGTTAGAGGGGCCTGCCGGTCTCTTCTCTGCAGCCCCCACATCGACATGGGCCTGGACGGTGTGGAGATCATGACCAACGCCTCAGGCAGTCACCACATGCTGCGCAAAGCCCATGCCAGGGTAGATCTTGTGACCATGGCCACCACCAAGGTAGGTGTTGGGCTCAGCTACCAGAGCATGTGCCCTTGGCGGGGACTTTGCACAGAGTACCCCACATCCACAGTACCTGCTGCACGGCTTGGCTTGTGCACAGTGGACATTTGCGGCTTATAATTCCATCCTGTGCTGGAGCTGCCCAACTGCGCTCCTGGCATTTACCTCACACAGCCTCAGGTAGCTCACACAGCTGCTCTGCAAGGCATGTCCTGTCACCATCTCCAGGGCGACCAGGAACCAGAACATGCCACTCAGCCATTGGCATCATGGGGGCCCAGGATATGCCCACGCATTTGCCCCTCTTGTTCTGGGGCAGTGAGACGTGAGAGGGGGTTATTCACGGGGCAGGCGTGGATTCAGCTCAGCTGGGTTTGAATCTCAGCTTTCATCATGTATAGATTTGGCTTCTCTGTGCTCATTACATCTTAAGGAGGTGACAGGGCCTGCCTGTGCCTTGCAGGGCTGTTATGAACCACAGATAGATGTGTTATGTCCTGGAGCCTAGAAAGGCCAGTGCATTGCTGCTGCTGACTCTGTATTTCCCATGTTTGGGTGGGGGCATTCGTGATGGCAAGGCAGCATCAGGGGATGGGGAGAAAGTCTGGAGACTGCATGAATGGCATGGCCTAGTTTCCTGAATTTGAGCCACGGGTGGTTAGAGTGATGGACCACCACTGACAACTACACTGTTGGCTCTGCCTTTTCCAGAACGGGGGAATTTACCTGCTGGCCAACCAGAAGGGCTGTGACGGGGACCGGCTCTACTACGACGGCTGTGCCATGATAGCAATGAACGGGAGTATCTTTGCTCAGGGGTCCCAGTTTTCTCTGGATGATGTGGTAATGAGCAAGTGTGTGTGTAGTTGTGGGCAGCGTGTCCCCCTCACCACGTCAGTTCTCTGGGTCTTCACCCTGTCGTGGTGTTTAGTGAGGACACCACGGAGAAGGTGTCCCCTTCTCCACAGGATACCCCACCTGCTTTGATCACCCCCATTCACCCTGTTGGCAAGGGAGGAATTTCTGTCCTAGAGTTCTGGGCCTGACTAGACCCCACAGCACAGGACACAGAGCACTGGACAGATGAGAGCAACGGCAGTGTACGAGTCCTTTGCACTCAGCCTTGGGAGGGGGACTCCTGCCACACAAGGCCACAAGGAGGGGAAGTGCTTAGGCACAGAGTAAACAGCCTGGGCTGTTGAGGGGGGCTGTCTCACACTGTCTCCTGAGTCCTTAGGAGCAGGAGTGGAGACCCCAAAGTACTCCAGTGGGTGCGGTCTTATTCTGGGGGACTTGCTGAACACACAGTGGCCAGCATGGTGAGGGACAGACCCAGGGGAGCTGTTACATTTGAGAAGTGCCACTGTGATGCTAAGGGCACCCAGGGATGTGAATGGTCAGGAATTAGACAACAAAAAGAACAGATCTGAGAATCATAACCTCATGATTCTCACCAGCAACTGAGTCACCCTTTAGGAGGGGGTCATGACCCTATTGGGGCCACACATTTCTTTTTTTTTTTTTTTTTTTTGAGATGGAGCCTCAAGCTATCCCCCTGGGTAGAGTGCCATGGCATCACGCTCACAGCAACCTCCAACTCCTGGGCTCAAGCGAGTCTCCTGCCTCAGCCTCCCAAGTAGCTGGGACTACAGGTGCCCACCATAACGCCTGGCCATTTTTTGGTTGCAGCCATCATTGTTGTTTGGCGGGCCCCGGCTGGGGATTTGAACCGCCACCTTAGATGTATGTGGCTAGTGCCTTAGCCGCTTGAGCCACAGGCGCCGAGCCAGGCCACACGTTTCTTTGAGAAGCTGATAAAAGCTATGTACTCTCCACCTCTAATGATGTATGTTGACCTAAGGGCAGAGTTTCTCCAATATAGTTTACTGCATTGGAATTTAATTTCCTTCACAGAGAAGAGACTTAGATGAAAAAATTCATAGACAGATTCGTGTCACTTTCACTTTTGTTTTTTTTCTTTTGAAGCAAAAAGGAATGGAGAGCTGTTATTACCAAAAATGGAAATAAATTTTAATTGCACAAAAACAATAAAAAGTAACTTTTAGTTCTGCCCCAATGTTGATATGAATAGGAAGGTCACTCTTTTCGGGCACCACCTTATTGTTGGCTTCATTCTGAGTTGCCTTTCCTCATGGTCACAGGATGGTTGCAGCAGCTCCAGCCATCACATCTTCACACAGCAATGTTCGGAGGCAGAAACATTGTTCCCTGTGTGTCTTTTTTTGTTGTTTTTTTGGGACAGAGTCTCACTTGTTGCCCTCTGTACAATGCTATGGCATGATAGCTCACAGCAACCCCAAACTCTTGGGCTCAAGTGATCCTCTTGCCTTAGCCTCCTGAGTAGCTGGGACTACAGGTACCCACCACAACACCTGGGTGTTTTGAAAGATGGGGTCTTACTCTAACTCAGGCTGGTCTTGAACTCCTGAGCTCAAGCAATCTATGTGCCTTGGCCTCCCTAAGTGCTAGGATTATAGGTATGAGCCACCATGCCCAGCCCCTGTGTCTCTTTTTAATAAAAGAGCAGCTTTCCCAGAAGCCCCTGGCAGACACTGACAGACCTATTTTCCTCCTGCACTAACTAACGGATCACTGACAAGTGTCTGAATGCAGTGGAGATCTGGTGGCAACAACAGGGCTTTGGGTTGGCAAAAAGCCTACTGTCCCCGGACCCTGACTCCCTAAAGATCCACAGTGTCCACCCCTGCTTTAGAAAGTGTGACACATTCTCATGCAACACCTGTAACAGTGATCAAATTACATGTGTAGTAACAAAAATAGGAAATCATAATTTCTCTTTGAAATTTCCTTCTCCAGGAAGTCCTGACAGCCACGTTGGATTTGGAGGATGTCAGGAGCTACAGGGCAGAGATTTCATCTCGAAACCTGGCGGTAAGTGCTTTCATAGATGCCCGTGTGAGATGCCCGAGGCTGTGTGGACACAGGTGTGAAAAGTCCAGTGGGGAAGGAGCAAGGGCCAGGGGGTGCAGAAAGAATCCTGTCTCAATTGTTCAGACACAGAGTGAGGGCTCAGACAGGACAAGGGCGTGGTGGTGGGGGCCTGTGACATCAGGAAACAGACCCAGCCTGGAGCCCAGGGGGGTCTCCAAGATGGGGGTGGCAAGGGCAGGCAGATCCCCTCCTTGGGACACAGTCTGGGGGTGTCAGAGCCGGTGTCTGAGAGCCCTGAGCGTGAGCAAGGTCCTTTCCCAGCTGGCGGCTCTGTGTCTCAGAACCTGGAGCTCTGCACTTCTGTAAGCCATTATTACGGCAGAATGTCCAACAGCTCTTTTGACTTATAATCCCAAAACCACAGTGGTTCAGTGGTTCAGTGGTTTTTAGTATTAGTATATTCACGGAGTCAATGTTGGCACATTTCCATCCCCCAGAAGAGAGACTCGGTGCCCTGGAGCAGTCGCGCCCCATTCTCACCGCCCTCCACCCGCCAGCTCCCAGCCACAGCTTCGGCACCCACCCATCTGCTTTCTGTCTATGGATTTGCCTGCTCTGAGTGTTTCACAGACGTGGGATCATGCACGCACAGTCCTCTGTGCCTGGTTGTTGTCACTTAGCGTGCTGTTTTTGAGGTCCGCCCGTGTTATAGTGCATGTCAGTGATTCCTTCCTTTGTATTGTCAAATAACATCCCACGGGGCAGTGTTTATTCACTGGCTCATCCATCCATCCACGGACATTTGGAATGTTCGCAGTTTTCATCTGTTGTGAATAATGGTGCTCGGAACATCCGCAGGCTGTGTTTTGAGTGGATGCCTGTTTTCATTTCTCTTGCATGTGTCTATACAGGAGTGGAATCACTGGGTCTTATGGTAACTCTGTGTTTAGTCTCTTGAGGAGCTGCTGGACTGTCCCCAAACAGGGCAGCACCGCTGTGCATCCCCCTCACAGGGCACATGGGCTGTGCCCTTCCCAATGCTCCTTTGGCTCTAGGGTCCTCCTGAGTGTGGCTGGGATGTACACTGCCCAGTGGCTGATGGAGCCCTGCTCTCCTGTTGGCCTTGGGTGCCTTAAGGGTTTCCATAGCTTGGGGATGTCATTTTGTCATGAATCTCCAACAGGCCAGCAGGGTGAGCCCCTACCCCCGAGTGAAGGTGGACTTTGCCCTCTCATGCCACGAGGACCTGCTGGAGCCGATCTCTGAGCCCGTCGAGTGGAAATACCACAGTCCCGAGGAGGAGATAAGGTGTGTGCCCCCAACTTCAGGGAGGGAGTGGGGTCACTGAGCGCCACCACCTGCTGCCACTGTTTGCCCTGAGTGGGGGCAGCAGGGGGCTCTGCAGTGGGTTTTCAGAACATGCCCAGGGTGAGTACCAGGCCAGGAGGAAGCTGCAGCCAAAATACCTGGGTTTGCCCTCAACCCTGCTACTCCTTTGTGCTATGACCTTGGGCACCAGGGCACTGTCTCTCTGTGTCTCAGATAGCACCCACCTCTTGGGTTGTGTTCAGAATTAAAATTTGTCACTTCACATGAAGTGCTTGAAACAGAGACTGGGGGCTGGGGAGAGCCCAGCCCTGGTCTCCAGCACGGGTCTCCCTGGAGAATTGCCCCAGCCAAGCTGGCAGGTGTGCTTTGGGCAAGGCTGGCCACATCCAAACTCAGCACTCTCATTGCTCTGCAGCCTGGGACCTGCCTGCTGGCTCTGGGACTTTTTAAGACGAAGCAAACAGGTAACAAGTTGTCCCATTTCTAGCTAGCTCACTGTGTTTGTTCTGCGGGTTGGTTTGGTTTTATTCTAGTGAGTTTTTCTTAACGCAAGCAACAGACAGCATTTTGTCACTCTCAGTGGGAACTTAGTCTGCACCAGAGGCCAGGTGGGCACTGCGGTCTGGCTGGTCTGGCTCCATCCTACAGTCTCCCCAGAGCTCTGTCTGGTGACACCTGAGAGTTCGTAGCTCACCCTCTCTCATGAGGTGCCCATGTGTGTCTGTAGTTCATGGGTGGAGAATCAGCTTTAGGTACACCCCAGAGCAAAGGGTCTCTTTTCCCTCTAGAAAATCCATTTATTCTGGCATGTGTGGGCGTTTCCTCTGCCCTCACTGAAGGCACTGACACTCCCATGCATCTCTGCTTTTCTGTGGATGCCTCATTGAGGTTGGTTGGGTTGGATAGGGCTAATCTTGGGGCACATCATTCCCTGTGGCTCTGCTAACACTGTTTGGTTGGCCCATTCCAGGCAGGCTTTTTCCTGCCCCTGAGTGGTGGGGTGGACAGCGCGGCCACCGCCTGCCTTGTGTACTCCATGTGCTACCAGGTCTGCCTGGCTGTGAAGAGCGGCAGTAAGTGATAACCAAGGGCCCAGTGGAGGGAGTGGGGATCCGAGGAGTGGGCAGAGCAAAACCCAGCCCATGGGCCTCATGTCACAGCATCATGCCCAGGTCCTGCAGCCTGGGGCAGCGAGGCCATCAGAGTCCCTTCCTGGGGCTTTGATCTGAAGTAGCCGTCTCTAGACTGGCATCTGCTTGCTGCTGTGTTCATAGGGCACCCCAGTGGAAAGGACGTGGGCTTGGGGAGATGGAAATCCTCCCCTCTTTGTGCTCTGACAGTTATTATAGCTTTAGTGTGTGTGACACAAAACTGGGGATTGTGCTACTTACCTGACAGACTTGCCAGGCAGTAGCCTGGGACGCAGCTGTGCAGGCCCCCGGGCCTCGTTCTGGGACGTAGCCATGCAGGCACCTGGCACATGGCCAGTGGCTTCTACCCATTCCGTCCTGGCCATTTCAGATCAGGAAGTGCTGGCTGATGTCCGAACCATCGTAAATGAGATCAGCTATACCCCCGATGACCCCCGAGAACTCTGTGGGCGCATACTGACAACCTGCTACATGGCCAGCAAGAACTCCTCCCAGGAGACATGCAACAGGGCCAAAGAGTTGGCCCAGCAAATCGGAAGGTACAGCCTGTCCCTGGGTTTGGCAATGGGCTGGCCACTACGAAAAGATCAGAGTCTCTGGCAACTCTGCCATGACTGCATTTGTGTTTAATATGATCCAGGAGCTCACCAGGTTTCTACTTTCTCTTGGTCTGAGCCAGATCTCAGGAGAACCGTACATCAGTCCTCCCCACTCCAGGTTTTAGACTATGTCTAGGATTTCCAGCTTCACTTCCCACTTTCCAGTACCCAGGTGCAGGCTGCAGGTGGCCTGTGCTCCCCAGATGCCCAGCAGGTCTCAGGTGGGCAGCAGGTGTGACTCGTACCCTGTCCTTGTGTTGCTCCCACCCAGCTGCCTTTTCTTTTCTTTTCTTTTTTTTTGTAGAGACAGAGTCTCACTTTATCACCCTCGGTAGAGTACTGTGGCATCACAGCTCACAGCAACCTCCAGCTCCTGGGCTTAGGTGATCTTAGGTGATTCTCTTGCCTCAGCCTCCCAAGTAGCTGGGACCACAGGCTCCTGCCACAACACCCGGCTGTTTTTTTGTTGCAATTTGGCCATGGCCAGGGTCAGGCCCAAACCTGCCACCCTCTGTATATGGGGCCGGCACTCTACCCACTGAGCCACAGGCACTGCCCCCAACTGCCTTTTCTATAGAGCAGATCTCTATGTAAGAACAGTGGGGAGAGAGCGCCTTATCAAAGAGGAGATACTAAGTTTTATATAGAATGTTTCATTCACAATGCCTCCTAAGAGAAAAAGAGGAACTGCCCGTTCTGTTGAGTGAGCTCAGCCAAAAACTTTCCCAAACCTGCAATTCCGCACCTAGACATGCACCCAAAGGAATTGAAGGCAAGGACCTGAATAGACATTGCCACAGGAACGTCCCCAGCAGCATCATTCACAATGGCCAGAGGTGGAAATCACCCAGTGCCATCAGCTGGTGAATGGATGAACACACCGGCTGTCCATCCAGTGGAATATCATTCACCCTAGGAAGGAACGGGGCACTGCCACGCCCTACAGCGTAGATGGAATAGAAGGACCTCACAGACAGTGTGCTGGGTGAGGCAGCCAGTCACAAAAGGCCACGTAGCATGTGATGCCATTTCTGTGACATACCCCAAGCAGGTGCATCCACAGGGAGAGAAAGTCATTAGTGGCTGTCAGAAGCTGGAGGAGGAGAGGATGGGGAGAGACTGCTAAGGGGGATGGGATTTCCTTTGGGGATGATGAGAAAGTTTTAGACAAGACAGTGAGGCCTGTGGTACAGCACGAGTGTGTCAAACACCACTGAATTGTACCCTTTAAAATGGTCACCCTGGTGAGCATTATATGATCCGTCTGCGCACACAGGTGAGCTGCTCCCCATGCTTGCCCTTCTCCCTCCAGCCACCACATCGGTCTCAACATTGACCCAGCTGTGAAGGCCATCGTGGGTATCTTTAGCCTGGTTACGGGGAAAAGCCCCCAGTTTGCGGCCCACGGAGGAAGCAGCAGGGAAAACCTGGCGTTGCAGAATGTGCAGGTGCCATTCCCCCTGGGCCATCGTCCCCAGGGAGGGGGCAGGGCATGTGTGCTCCAGTGTGCAAAGGTGCGTGTGCACAGGTGTGTGCATGAGTGTGTGTGTGTGTGAATGTGCGTTCCTTTACATTCAGGGAGCAGCTCACACACGGCTCTGCCTCCTGGGCTGCTACACTGAGCTGGACGCTCTATGGTCAGTGTTGTGGGGGAGGCTGCCCTGGGGCTCCTGTCCCTCTCTGTGGCCTTCCTGCTGTGCACAAGTGGCCCCTCTCCTCCTCCAGAAATGCCATGGGGAAGGGAGTGAAACAAGCTGGCCGAGCTTCTTCCCACTGAGCCCGCAGCCCTGTCCTGCCCTCCCAGGCATGGTGTTTCCCCATCTTTGAGGACCTGCTGAGCTCACGTGGGACTGTGGGGCATTGGGGAGGTGGCCCCCTAAGGGATGCTGAGGTCTGTGGGCCTCTCCTCCCTGAACACTAGCTAGGAAACTCCTAACTTGCTGAATTATTTGAGTGTGCTTGGTTTTCAGGAGGTCTCTGAGCCCTTTCTATTGACAGAATTGTGGTGCCCCCATAGGTCTCCCCATGTTTCCTGTCTTGGGTAACCCTTCATTTCCCTCTTGTGTCATCCAGGCTCGGATAAGGATGGTCCTGGCCTACCTGTTTGCTCAGCTGAGCCTTTGGTCTCGGGGCGCCTGCGGTGGGCTCCTTGTGCTGGGATCCGCCAACGTGGATGAGAGGTGAGTGTGGCCTGGGGGTCTGTGGTGGTGGGCTCCTGTGCAACTCGTTACCCCGAGGGTGGCGTGCTCCTGCAGTGTCTGTGAGGCACAGGGAGGAGATTCCTGTCATCCCGGGTCTAGCCTGACAAGGGTGATACCCAGGGCAGCATCATTGCTCTAAATTCCTTACTGACTAGTGACAGACTGCATTGATACTGTGCTTGGCTACTCCTGCCCACCCCCACCCCAGCACTGCCCAGTTCCACCAGGCCCAGGGCTCTGCACTACTTGTCAGCTTCCAATCCCCACTTCCATGTGCAGGCCCCTCTGTCCTCAGTCCCACTGCCTTTCTTATACTGCTTCACTGTTAAAGGAATTCAGAGGGCGGTGCCTATGGCTCAAAGGAGCCAGCCCCGTATACCAGAGATGGTGGGTTCAAACCCCGCCCCTGGCAAAAAAAAAAAAAAACTGCAAAAAAAGAAATTCAGAGACTCCCTGTTGTTTTCCAGATAAAATTCAAGCTCCCCTTCAAGCCCAGGTGGAGGCTGTTAGCACTTATTTCCAGGCTTGGGTTCCCGCCTCTGCTCCTCCAGATGCTCTTTGCTCTTCTTAGTTGCTCCTTATTAGCTAAGGGATTTCAGAGACCCCGTCTGCCATTATTCATCTGCTCATCTCTCCATCCATCCATCCATCAATTGAGCCTTCCATCTTCTGTGCAGCTGTCCACCTGTCCATCCACCCACCCATCAGTCTACCTGGAAATCCACCCATCCATC
>NW_003852535.1:325512-351181 GCF_000181295.1 Otolemur garnettii
GGGGACAGCTTGAGGCTCTGTCTCAAAAAAAAAAAAAAAATAATGTGTTCCACTTCCATCCAGGTTAATACAAAGGATATAAAGTCTCCATCTTTTCTAGTGGCTGAATAGTATCCCGTGGTGTACAAATACCACAGCTTGTTAATCCATTCCTGGGTTGGTGGGCATCTAGGCTATTTCCAGCTTGTGGTGCTTTTGTAAGGAACTGATTTTTCAGGAGAGGTTGATGGCAGACATATTTTCTAAACTCCAGCATAGGTGAGAATGTTGATGTTTTGCTTATACAGATGAACAAGAACTTGACCTGTCCTCACATTATGTCATTGTAACATTTTCTCCTCATAACTCTTGTCCATTGTTTTCTCATATTTAAAACTTTTCCCACGGTGGGCTTGGATTCTGGGAGCATCGCAGTTTCTAGGTGTGTATTTAGAAAATAAATAAACCTCGCCGTTCCTCTCTTCCCATCACCTTTCGCTGCTCAGAGTCTGCCCTCATGGAGGAAACTTCTCTCCTATGGCGTTGCGCTCCCTGCCCGCCCCATCTGGTGCTGTCCCCTCCCGGCTGCCTTCCCACCGCTGCTCTCTCCTGTTTCTGGCCAGCCCTCTCTCTCTTCACATTCTGGGGAAGAATCTCAGATTTATAGTGTAGGCTTTTTAAAGTTTCTTCTAATTCTGTTTTTTCCTTGCTTCTGATTCTAATTCTAATCTATTTGCACCCCGACATGCTCATTCACCAAGTTAAAGCTGAACACCTCTCATGTATTCTCAGTGTGGGAAGCAAATTGGGAAAATAATTCCCGCTTCACTCCAGCGGAAGGAGGCGTGATAACAAAGCTGATGAGTCTTATATTACAGAAAATGTCTGCAGAGAAAACGAAGGAGGGACAGGGAGGGCCTGAGATCGTGAGCGGGTTGGCTGGGAAGGGCTCACTGAGAGCCTGGCGTTATAAAGGCCGGTGGGAAGCCAGAGAGGGAGATGCAGTTTGGAGAATAGCCTGAGCCAAGGCCCTGAGGCAAGATGGCACCAGGACTAAGGATTAGTCATCATCTCCCTGATGGGGAGGGAAAGCCTGGTTTCCTCGGGGTGGGGACTCAGAGGCCCACTGGAGCAGGTTCCAGGGAAAGTGGGGTGGGTGTGAGGACCCAGAGGCCGCTACTTTCAGAAGTTCACCTTGAATGGGAAGGAGGTGTGGAATAGTATCCTGAGAGAACAGTGGGGTGGGAGGAGGCGTTGCTGGGACAGACGGCCTTGACCTGGCTCCCACCCTCGACAGGGAGCGAGTGAGGCTCCTGGGTCCACAGGCTCAGATGTGGCCAAGTGGGCTGTGTTGGAGCCAGTGGTCCTTGATGACTGGTGACTGCTGGAGGAGGCCAGAGTCCCTGCCAGGAGAATGAGGCCTGTCCTGTAGGAGGGCCAGTGCATCAGGGATATGTCAGGAGTGCCACTGCTCAGGGGAGGGATCACAGCTGCCCAGCCCTCCGTGCTTCCGTCCCCTCCAGGGATTCTCACCCTGCTGCCTGGAGCAGCTGCAGTCCCCCTCTTCCCCCTGCCCATTGTGCCTTTCATCTGTTTGGGGGTCTTCACTTGAACTGGGGTGCCAGTTGGAACCACCACCATCTGGCATTAGGGGACTGCAGTGGCAGGAGGAGTCCCCGGGGTGTGTAAAGGAAGGTGCCATGTGGCCTCACTCAGGCCTGGAAGAGTGTTGGTGGCTGCCACAGGCTACGGGGATGGAGACGGGGTTGCCAGGGACAAGGCCATCCTGCCATGCAGCTTGGAGGAAGGCCTGGCCAGGGTATGGTGCAGTAGCAGGGGCATCAGCCAGGCAGTGAACAGGCTCTGCTAAGGGAGTGGACTTGCCTGTAACTAGACTGCACCGAAGCCCTGAGGCAAGATGGCACCAGGACTAATCACCAGTCATCGTCTCCATGAGAAGCTGGGCCTCCTCAGGGTGGGGATTCAAAGGTCCACTGGTGGCAAGAGGAGGGTGGGGAGATCAGGGGCTCGCTCTGGCTGTGTCCAGTACAAGATGCTTCCTAGCCTTCCAGATGGAGGTGAATGGCAGGCATCACCTCACAATGCAGCACTAACGTGGCTGCATCCTGGACAGTGCCTCTGGAGTGAGGGGGGCTCAGAATGGCAAAGGTGCCGTCAAATGCCACCAGGCCGCCTGACATCACGGGGTGATAGGGACAGTACCCTGACACTCCTGGGAAGGAAGGGGGTCTCGGGGTGGAGGAGAAGCAGTCAGAGGTAGGAGGGAAGCCAAGAAAGGTGACCTAAGAGCCAGGTGGGGGCTGCTGTGGGTAGGGCACGCACCCAGACCTACGGATGCTGGGCAAACTAGGGTTTGCAGACTGATGGTGGTGGGACCTTGGCCAGGACAGTCTCACTATAGCGGCTTGGACAGAAACCTGGCAGGAGAAGGTTTTGGAGGCAACAGGAGCAGAGGAGCTGGATAGCAGGCCTGCGGTGACTATAGGGTGGGCTCTGGGAAGGCAGAACTGAGAGAGGGCTTGCTCACGGTGCTCCTGGAGCTTCATCCTGAGACTGAAACAAGCCCCCGCACCATCTTCTGGTTGGCCCAAGGCAGGCTTTGCCCCATTCTCTGTGTCAGTTCATGGACTTTCCCCCTGGGCGATGCCTCTTTCGGTGTCCCTGGGGTTGGGAGATATGAGTGGGAAAGATTTATGCTGAGCCCAATATATGTGACTATGGCCCAGAGGGCCATGCCCAAGAAGCCTTGACCGGCTGTGGTTGGGTTACACTTTGGCTTTGTACATTTCAGGGATACAGGAATTACACATAAAAGCCTACGTTGATGTGGCCCAAAAGGTGGGACATCTTGAATTGGGGGATTGCAGGTTATAGGTGGGTTTAAAGATCCTTTGATTTGTAATTGGGTAAGGAAATGAACTTTTTCTAGAGCAGTTGTCCTCAAATTATAGCCTGGGGGCCACATGCGGCCCATGGAGGACATTTATCTGGCCCGCCAGGGGGTTTTGCTGCAGCTGCCTATCCTGCTTAGCAGCCGACTCATCCCGGGCCCGCAGTCTGGCCCTCCAACAGTCTGAGGGACAGTGAACTGGCCCCCTGTTTAAAAAGCTTGAGGACCCCTGGTCTAGAGGCTTGGAGTGTTTTAAGTCAAAATAAGGAAGTTCAGGGCGGCGCCTGTAGCTCAAAGGAGTAGGGCACTGGCCCCATATGCTGGAGGTGGCGGGTTCAAACCCAGCCCTGGCCAAAAACTGCAAAAAAGAAGGAAGTTCATCAGAGACCAGCCACTAGACATACACTGGACGTGTACCAAGACTTGGTGATTTGTTAAGTAAATCGAGGACCTTCCTTATGTGGCTTATTCATATGGTTTTTTGTTTGTTTGTTTTTAAGACAGAGTCTTACTCTCTCACTGGAGCTAGAGTGCTATGGCTCATGGCACCCTCAGACTCCTGGACTCAAGCAATCTTCCTGCCTCAGTCTCCCAAGTATTAGAGGCACCCACTACCATGCCTGGTTAGTTTTTTCTGTCTTCAGCAGAGACAAGGTCTCCCTCTTGCTCAGGCTGGTCTAGAACTTCTGAGCTCAAGGGTTCCTCCCACCTCAGCCTCCCAGAGTGCTAGGATTACAGGCATGAGCTCCAGTGCCTAGCTTGTTAATGATTGTGTATGTTACTGTTTACAAAGAATAACTCCAAAAGGGACGGCATAACTTGGTGTGTCTGACCTTCCTTCTCCTCATGGTCGGCAACTCAGCTTTAAGGGTTTTGGGAATTTGGGGAGGTCCCCTTGGGCAAGAGGGTGTCCATTCAGTCAGCTGAATTTACTTTAGCTCCCAGAAGGGCACAGTAGTGAGATGGAAACCATCATCTCCTCTTACCAGTCTGGCCCCTAAATCCCAGCTTGTACGCAAGGACCCTGCTCTGTCTGCTGTCCCTAAGACAGGGCAGTATGGGTAGCCACAGGGATTGACTGCAGGGCTTTGGGGGTCTTAGGCCCCAGGCACTGCTCCATGGAGAGAGTCGGGGAGGGGGGAGGTATTTCCAGGTGAGTTTCAGAGACTCGCACTTGGTGAAGTGGGCAGAAACCAGCCCAGGAGGTCATGCAAGGCCCAGGGCACCATTGAGGGGACCAGGCAGTGAGGCCCAGCCAGGAGTCACTGCAGAGGTGATAGGGGGTGCTTGGCATGGAGAGAAGATGGGCCAGACTCCAGGGGCCCACTGGAGAGCACTGGGTCTGGGTCCACTGAGGAGTCAGCGGGTTGCCTGTGGCTATCATGATAATGACCACAAAGTCTGTGGCTTCAGCAATACCTGGGCTCCATAGGAGGCCACAAGGGGCATCTGTTTCTTGCTGGTCTAGCTTCTGGGGCCCAACCTTCCAGGGCTCATGCCCCTCCTCCATCAGCACAGCCAGCAGCGTTGCATCTTGGGGTCGTTCCTCTGACCCTCACCTTTTACCCCCTCTTCTACTTTCAAAGACCTTGGTGAATGCATCCTCCCTGCAATGCAGGGTCATGTCCCATTCCCAATGTTCCCCTGGATCCATCTGTATGGCCCCATTGCCCTACAAAGTAGCACACTCTCAGGTTCTGGGGACCAAGATGTGGGCACCACGAGGGGGACATTCTTCTGCTGATCATAGGAGTCAGAGCTGACAGGCAAGGATAAAGGCCCTGCTGCTGCCCAGGCTGAGTGTCCCTGTATGCCCAGGGTCCCACCTCCCCCTCAGGACATCTGTCCCTCCGCTCCACTGGCCTAGCCCTGGCGCTGTCTTTCAGACAGGGCTCCAGGTGGATACTCCTGATTCCTGAACCCACTTCTCACCCAGGCATCTCCTCTGGCCCAGTTCTTTTCTACAGCCGTCTGGGGCCCCTGCCCCTCTGTAGTCTGTTCTGGCCATACTAGATTTCTCTGGACCCTCAAATCTGCCAAGGTTGTGGCTCTGGAGAAAGAGTTCTGGGATGGCCAGGGTTGGTGGAATCTGCAGGGCCTCAGGCTCTCTCTGTGCTCTCTCCCACTGCAGTCTCCTCGGCTACCTGACCAAGTACGACTGCTCTAGTGCGGACATCAACCCCATAGGCGGGATTAGCAAGACGGACCTGAGAGCCTTTGTCCAGCTGTGTGTCGAGCACTTCCAGCTTCCTGCCCTCCAGGGGTGAGTGTGTACCTGGGCCGTGACTCCTGAGCTCCAGGTCCCTCTCCCAGTACATCCTGGCTATCTGTCCCCACCCTTTCAGTTCCATGCCCCAAATGAAGACAACCTTGCCCCTGAGCTGGGCTGGGCACTTGCAGTCCTGTGAGCAGGCCACCCCCTTCTTCCCATTGTGGCACCATAGCCCCAGGCGCTATTAGAACAGGGAGCTAGTGTCCTTCTTCCCTGGCCTCCCTCCTCCTGCTGCTCCAGCCTGGAGTCTCTCGTGGTCGTCCATCTCAGCAGTGCACTGGGGCATTAGCAGCAATCAAACTGACTACTGCCTGAGAGCTTTCCTTGGCCTCTGCTTGCCTGATTCCCTGTAGTAGGAAAGTCCTTCCTTCTCTTTGCTTGTCCTCCCTGCACGATTGTGCCACCAGGGGACACTGGACAATGTCTGGAGACATGCTTACCTTCACATGGGGTCTGCTACTGGCCTCGTGGGTAGAGGCCAAGGACACTCCTGACTGTCCTACAACACACAGGACACTGACATTCCCTACTGCAGGGTGTCACTGGTGCCAGTGGGGTGCCCCTGTGCCTCCCAGCCTCAGGTTAGGTCACCTTGACCTGGCTCTGCTGACTGTGAACAGCATGAAGTGGCCAGAGAGCCACCTGGGGAGTCTCCCAAAATTCACTTTAGCAGAGGCAGGGACTGACCTCTGTGTGTCCTCCCTGCAGCATCCTGTCCGCACCGGCCACCGCAGAGCTGGAGCCCTTGGCCAACGGACAGGTGTCCCAGACGGATGAGGTAACGGTGGTGGCTCTGTCACGGTGCCTCTTCTCTCCTCCCCACCTGCTGCACGGTCGTGCTGGTTCCTTCCTGCCCAAGGATCTGGGCTCCTGGCCTGGCGCCCATCTTCAGCATCCGTGGCACTGCTGGCCTTTGACACTTCAATTTGGCTTTTTCATGGTTGGGGACCAGGAAAGGGGAGATGAGGTGGGTGGGGAAGGACAGCAGATGGCAAACCAGGAAATGCAGGTCCCCAGCAGGTGAGAGGGGATTCTCTCTAGCAGCTTGAATGACCGCAGAAAAGAATCACTCTTGACTCCTCTGTTTCACACTGACCTGTGGCGCTCAGGGCCATGGCTGTGGTTAGCAGCTCAGTGGGTGCTGAAGAAGTGACTGTGGACGTTTGATCATAAGATGCCTGGTCCTCCAGCCTCCTTAGGTCACCAGGATTTGCTCCTATATTCTCTTCCAAGAGTATTATGGTTTTAGTCCTTACATTTAAGTCTATGATTTAGCTGAGTTAACTTTTGTTTACAGTGTGAGGAAGGGGTCTGACTTCATTCTTTGCACGTGGCTCTCCAGATGTCCCAGCATCATTTGTTGAAAAGGCTATTCTTTCTCCTGTGGATTTATCTTGTCACCTTTGTTGTAGATGTAGAGTTTATTTCTGGACTCTATTCTATCCCATTGCTCTGTGTGTCTTTCCTTATGCTGGTACCACACTGTCCTGATTTCTGTAACTTTATAGCCAGTTTTGAAATCTGGAACTTTGAATCCTCCAACTTGGTTCTTTTTCACGATAATTTTGGCTACTCTAGGTGCCTTGAATTTCCATATGAATTTTGAGATCAGCTTGTTAATTTCTGCAAAAAAATAAAAATAAAAAATAAAAAAACCCTGCTTGGATTTTGATAGGCATCTTACTCAACCTGTAGATCACTTTGGCAGGGGGACGTTTGCCATCTTAATAATATTAAGTTTTCTGAACCATGAACATGGGAGGTCTTCTCATTTAATTAACTCTCATTTAGTATTCTTGAACATTTTCTAGTTTTCAGTGTACAAGTTTGTGCTTCTTTGTTAAATTAATTTCAAAGTATTTTATTCTTTTGGATAGTATTGTAAATGAAATTATTTTCTTAATTTCATTTTTGGGTTATTTTTTGCTAGTATCTAGAGATACAGTTGATTTTTTTTATATGTTGATCTTGTTCTCTGGATAGCTTTAAGTGGAATTCTTAAGATTTTCTTTTTACCAGACCATGCTTTCAGCAAACAGAAGTTTGGGGGGTTTTTTTGAGACAGAGCCTCAAGCTGTTGCCCTGGGTAGAGTGCCATGGCGTCACAGCTCACAGCAACCTCTACCTCTTGGGCTTAAGCTATTCTCTTGCCTCAGCATCCCAAGTAGCTGGGACTACAGGCACCTGCCACAATGCTGGCTGTTTTTTTTATTGCAGTTGTCATTGTTGTTTTAGCTGGCCCAGGCCGGGTTCAAATCCACCAGCCTCAGTGTATGTGGCCAGCGCAGGGTCGACCCACCAAGCTACAGGCGCCACCAAATAGAAGTAATTTTATTTCTTTTTTCCTAATCTGGATGCCTTTTATTTCATTTCCTGGCTAGAACCTTTAGTGTAATGTTGAATAGATGTTGCACAATAGAATAGATGTTTTGTCCTTGACCCTAGGTGGGATGAGTACAGTTTTTGCCCATTAAGTATGATATTAGCTGCAAATTTCTCACACTGTCCTTTACATTGTTCGTGAAGTTCCCTTCTGTTCCTAGTTTTTTGAGTGTTTTTGTTATAAAAGGGTGTTGGATCTTGTCAAATGCTCTTTCTACAATTGCCAGATGTTAAACCAGCCTTGAATTCCTGGGATAACTCCCTGTTGTTCATGGTGTATAATCCCTTTTGTGTGTTGCTGGATTCGTTTTGCAGGTATTCTGTTGAGGATTGTTGTGTCGATTCACAAGGGATATTGATCTGTAGTTTTTATTTCCTTTTGTGTCTTTTTCTGGTTTGGTATCAAGGAGATACTGGCCTTGTAGAAAGAGTTGGGAATTGTTTCCTTCTCTTCTGTGTTTTGAAGAGTTTATAAAGAACTGGTATTATTGTATAAAATTTTGGTGAAGTTCATGGGAAGCCGTCTGACCTGGGTTTTTCTTCTTTTTTTTTTTTTTTATTTTTGTTAACATTTATTTATTTATTTTAGCCAGGGCTGGGTTTGAACCCACCACCTCTGGCATATGGTGCTGGCACCCTACTCCTTTGAGCCACAGGTGCCACCTGTTTTTCTTTTTTCTTTTCTTTCTTTCTTTTTTTTTTTTTTAGAGACAGAGTCTCACTTTGTCACCGTTGGTAGAGTGCCATGGCGTCACAGCTCACAGCAACCTCCAGCTTATGGGCTTAGGTGATTCTCTTATCTCAGCCTCCCCAGTAGCTGAGACTACAGGCACCCACCACAACATCTGGCTATTTTTTTGTTGCAATTTGGCTAGAGCCAGATTCAAAACTGCCACCCTTGGTATATAGGGCCGGCACCCTACTCACTGAGCCACAGGCACCACCCTGATGTGAGTTTTTCTTTGTGAGAAGTGCCTATTATTAATTTACTCTCCTGTTAGCAGTCTATTCACCTTCCTGCTGAGTTGGTTTGTATCTATATTAGTCAGGGTTTTGCAGAGAGACAAAACCAATAAGGTGAATATATGAATAGTTTATTTTGATCTTTTCAAAGAACAACTTTTAGTTTTGTTGATTTCTTCTTCTTCTTCTCTTCCTCCTCCTCCAGTGCCATGGCATAGCTCACAGCAACCTAAAACTCTTGGGCTCAAGTGATCTTCTTATCTCAACCCGTTGAGTAGCTGGACCTATAGGCACCTGCTACAGTGTTGGCTGGTTTGTCTACTTTTAGTAAAGTCAGGGTCTCAATCTTGCCCAGGCTGGTCTTGAATGCCTGAGCTCTAGCAGTTTCCCCACCTCAGCCTCCTAGAGTGCAAGGATACAGGTGTGAGCCACCACACTTGGCCTGATTTCCTCTTTTACTATTACATTCCCATTTCTTTAGTTTCCTTCAAATCTCTATTATTTTCTTCCCTCTATAACATTGCTTTAGATTTAGTTTTTTCTTCTTTTCCCAGTGTCTGAAGGTGGAACATTGTGTTATTGATTTGAGGTCTTTTTTTTTTTAACTGTTAAAATGGATGTTTGCAGCTATAAATGTCCTTCCTAGTGTGGATTTTCAGGCACCCCATGTTTTGGTGTGCTGGGTCTTCATTTCACTTACCAGGAGTAGTTTTGGATTCCTCTTGTGATTTTGTCTTTGATCCATTGGTTATTTAGGAGTACACTGTTTAATTTCCCATATTTGTATGAATTTCCAAAATTTCTTTCTGTTACTGAATTTCTATTTAATTCTCTTGTGGTTAAAGAGCCTACTTAGTATGACTTCAGTGTTTTAAAGTTTCCTGGGGTTTCCTTTGTGGCCCAGCATGTGGTGCGTCCTAGAGAATATCCCCTGTGCACTCTGCTTTTGCGGGGACAGAGCTCTGCAAATGTCTGCTGTCTTGGTAGTTTATGGAGCTGACCAAATCTTCCATTTCCTTGTTGATATTCTAACTGGTTTTATCCATTATTGAAAGTGGGATATTGAAGTGTCCCACTATTATTGCTAAATAGAAAAAATTAAAATGCTACACCTTAAAATATTCACTTAATATAAAAGAAACTGGCAAAGTAGCTTCTTATTCCAGAACCTGTCAGGTGCTAGTGACCCCACAGTGAACAAAACAGATGTGGCCACTGTTCCTAGAGTTGTAGAGTCCCCTGGAGGGGCCAGAGAAGAGCATAACCATGATTAGTGCTGTGAACAAAATCAACCAGGAAGACACAATAGAGAGAGATGGCAGGAAGTGCAATGTTCCTTATGGGGGTTCAGGACAAACTAAGGCCTGAGGGAAGGCCAAGGCAGCTAAATCCAGTGGGGAAGGATGGAGACATAGGGTGGGGGCCATGTGGCAAGGGCCATGTCACAAAGGGTTCTGTACTTCCTGTTTGGAGGTAAGGACCACACTACTGTGGATGCTAAAATGCCCCTGATGATTGCTCTGGCCATGTTGTCTCTGACGGCTGCTCTATGTTTGAGGGAAGTAAGGGGGAATTGGATCAGGTACTAAAGATTGAGAAGGGTATAGGGTTTTGTTCGTTTGTTTGTTTTTTGAGACAGAGTCTCACTTTGTCACCCTTGGTAGAGTGCTGTTGCGTCATAGCTCACAGCAACCTCAAACTCTTGGGCTCAAGTGATTCTCTTGCCTCAGCCTCCCAAGTAGCTAGGACTATAGATGCCTGCCACAACACCTGGCTATTTTTAGAAATGGGGTCCCACTCTTGCTCAGGCTGGTCTTGAACCCATGAGCTCAGGCAATCCACCTACCTCAGCCTCCCAGAGTGCTGGGATTACAGGCATGAGGCACCACACCTGGCCTAAAGGTGCAGGTTGTGTAAGCCTCAGGGTGAAATTGACTCTCCTGAGCCCAGTTGGAAGAGTTGATGGCCTAGCACTGTCGCACCAGTGGCATCCTCTGGCCTCCAGCATGACCCAGGTTCCAGTGAGCCCTGACTCCTCCTTCCCAGTCCTCTGCACAGAAAGAGAGCAGGCTCAGGAGGACGGGAGGCAGGACCCATCTGCTCAGTGTGCGAGCCTCTTTTGGGGTTACCATAACAAACAGTCACAAATGGGTGGCTTCAAAACCAAGAATTTCTTCTCTCACAGTTCTGGAGACCAGAAATGTAGCATCCCGGTGTTGGCTGAGTTGTGGTCCCTCTGAAGGCTCCACAGGAGGGTCCTTACATCTGCCTAATCTGCTGGTGGCTGCAAGTGGCCCTGGCTTGTGGCTGTGTCACTGCAGTCTCTGTCTGTCTTCCTGTGGCTCTCCTTTTCTCCATGTGTCTCTCTGTTTATCCCTTCTAAGGACATTTGTCCTGGATTTAGGCCCACTCCACATCCAGTCTTCTCATTTCACAATCTTTAACTTAATTGCATCTGCAAAGATTCTTTTTCCAAATAAGCTGCAGAGGTTAAGGGCTTATATGTATTCTTTGGTTACCCACAGGTCACCCACTGCTATCCTCCCAACAGAATGTCTGGTCTTGGTCAATTTTTCCCCAATGCCACATCCCTATTGGCCGACTAGTGCTGGGAAAACAGGCTGAGTGTCAGCTCCTGGCTCTTTGGGGCAGTCTCAGCTCCCCCAGGCCCCAGTCCCCACCTCAGTAGAAGCCCTCCTCCCACTCTGATGTGGGTTCACTCTGTGCAATGGTTTTTGTCCTCTGCAGGAAGATATGGGGATGACCTACACGGAGCTCTCGGTCTATGGGAGACTCCGGAAGGTTGCCAAGGCGGGGCCCTACAGCATGTTCTGCAAACTCCTTACCATGTGGAGAGACATCTGCACTCCACGACAGGTCAGTGACTCATGACGGTTCACAGAGGGAGATCCAACAGGCAGAGCCACAGGGGTTGATGTGACTTGTGGGAGCAAGTAAAAATGATATGTCCCTTTTCCAAAGATGAAACTGTACCCCACACAGTAATGCTTTCCGGTTCTCCTCCTCACCAGCTTGAGGCTTCTGTTGGCCCTGTGTTAGGCTCAGCCACCCCCAGGACAAGGGGCCATAGAATGAGCCTCTCCCCTTTTGAGGGCAGTACCTAAACTTCAAGGCCGAAATGGCCTGGCTTTTCTGCTCATTGTGGGCCTTCTTGGGGCTGAAACCCACGAACATGGTGGTCCCACAGAACTTCCTGGAAGCCTTCTGAAATTAATGCTGTGGACTCACCCTGGATGTCCTGATCCCGTGTGCATGCCACAGGGT
This sequence comes from Otolemur garnettii, assembly GCF_000181295.1. Classification (NCBI taxonomy): domain Eukaryota; kingdom Metazoa; phylum Chordata; class Mammalia; order Primates; family Galagidae; genus Otolemur; species Otolemur garnettii. The sequence goes on from NW_003852535.1 coordinate 337,305, forward strand.
TGGGGTCAGGGAGTCCACAGTGTCACAGCTCCGCAATTCCCTGGCCTGAGCACTGGCAACCCCCACTTGCACTGAGTAGGGTCACACACAGGATGTACCCTGGCAGCCCCTAGCTTCCCTAGTCCAGTGTCAGGGTCAAAACTCCTGCCTCGGGAAGCACCTGTGGCTCAAAGGAGTAGGGTGCTGTCCCCATATGCTGGAGGTGGAGGGTTCAAACCCAGCACCAGCCAAAAAAAAAAAAAAACAAACAAACAAAAAAAAAAACCCTGTGCTTTCTTGGCTTGGCGCCTGTGGCTCAAGCGGCTAAGGCACCAGCCATGTACACCTAAGGTGGCGGGTTCGAATCCCCAGCCCGGACCCGCCAAACAACAATGATGGCTGCAACTAAAAAATGGCCGGGCGTTGTGGCGGGCGCCTGTGGTCCCAGCTACTTGAGAGGCTGAGGCAGGAGACTCGCTTGAGCCCAGGAGTTGGAGGTTCCTATGAGCTGTGATGCCATGGCACTCTACCCAGGGGGATAGCTTGAGGCTCCGTCTCAAAAAAAAAAAAAAAAAAAAAAAAAAACTCCTGCCTCTGGGCCTCTGGCTTTGCTAATGTGAAGCCCCACGTTGTGTCCCCCCCCCCACCAGGTGGCTGACAAAGTAAAGGGGTTTTTCTCCAAGTATTCCATGAACAGACACAAGATGACCACACTCACCCCCGCATACCACGCTGAGAACTACAGCCCCGATGACAACAGGTTTGACCTGCGGCCGTTTCTGTACCACACTGGCTGGCCGTGGCAGTTTCGGTGCATAGACAACCAGGTAAATCAGGCAAAAATGTTCTTTTGTCTTTGTTAAATATCTGTAGGGGAAACATAAGCAGATTTCCACTGAGGATTGAAACGCATTTTTCTATGCAGAGGGCATTTTTACTGTCCTCAGTTCCGCAAAGAGATAAGTATGTTTAGAGCTTTGTTTTGTTCTTTGTTTTATTTTAATTGCTAAGTAGAAATCGTGTGTATTTATTGTGTATGTTATCGGATGTTTTGGTGCATGCATCCACTCTCTTAGGACTTTCCAGTATTCTTTGTCACATCATCATGTTGTGTGGTGGGTCTAAGAACTTACTCCTCCTATCTCACTGAAATGCTGTGTCCTTTGACCAACATCTCCCACTCCAACCCCAGTAAGCACCACGCTGCCCTCTGCTTCTAGGAGATTCACTTTTTTACCTTCCACAGGCGAGCGAGACCGCCTGGCTTATCTCACTGAACTCACCGTCCTCCCGATGAATCTGTATTGCAAATGAGAGGATTTCTTTCTTTTTAGAGGTGCTAAAATAGGATTCCGTTGTGTTTATGTACCACATTTTCTTCCACCATTCATCTCTTGGTGGACACATAGGTTGATTGCACAGTTCAGCTGCTGTGAATTGTGCCACAGTGAGCGCGGGGTTGCCGCTCTCTCCAACACACTGGTTTCGTTTCCTTTACGCATATTCCCCAAAGTGGGATTGCTGGATTGTGTGGTGGGTCTATTTTTAATTTTTTGAGAACCTTCCATACTGTTTTCCGTAATGGGTGTCCTCATTTACAGTTAAGGTTAAAGTTAAGCCCTAATCTTACGGCTGCCTGTATTTGCCAACAGGTTAGTAGCCACACCCCACTTTTAGAATGTGGTGCCAGTCACTGTCTTTTCTAAGCAACTGGAATAGCCAGATGGTTTCACAGCCCCTAAACCACCCTGTCTGCCCTTCTTCTCTCTAATGAATTCATAATAGAACAGAGAAAGCAGTAATAAAAATTCATTAAAAAGTGTAAGTCCTTCCCTCCTCCCTTTTTTCAAGCTGGGGAAGTCAAACCAGTCTACAGCAAGTTAGATGTGGTCCTCCCAAAGGCAGGTGGGGAATCTGGTGGGAGACAGCCAATTGGTCAACACAGGGACCATTTCACAGTGACAAATTGTTACCAGTGTGCTGAACCCGAGGGTACTTGGGGCCAGGAGGAAGCTGCTTTAAACCTGGCTAGTCAGCAACGGCATTTCTGAGCAGGTGACCTGTGAACAGGGGACAGACCCAGTTTACAGGGTTCTCTGTCAGGGACGATTTGCCCCTAAGGGGACATCAGGTGACATCTAAAGATGTTTTTGGTTGTCAAGACTGGCAGGGGTCTGTGCTGCTGGCATGGTGGGTGGCATCCAGGGGTGCTGCTGACCACCCCATGGGGCATAGGATAGGCCCACTCCAACCCCAACAGAGAGATGTCTGGTCTCACATGTCGGTAATGCTCAGGTCAAGGAACACCAGTTATGGAGCCGAATAAGCATGGGGACTTCTTAGATGCCAGGAGGGGAGGCTGTGTTGGGCTGACTTGGGTGGAATGGAACTCCCTGGGAGAGTGACTTGGAGGGCAGGGGAGAGGGATAGGTCAGTGAGGTCTGGGACAGTGGGGCTCCCAGGTCAGGTGGTCACTGCCCTAAATCCTCTGCTATGGCCAGAATCCACTCCGCGCCTGCCACCGCCAGTGCTCTGCCATCCCACATGTCGCTGCATCACCAGGACATGAAGCAACTAAGCTTCTAGTAATAGGCCCATCACTTGGCCACACTGCTCCTGGCTCAGCCCTGTTGTGGGCGCAGGGGTTTGGCTCACACTGAGACACACTCAGAGATGGATCTCCATACCAGGCAGGGGAGCTAGATGCTGTACAGCCTGAAGAATAACACACATGGAAAGATGAGACACACACAGACAGAGATAAAAACGTCTGCACTCTGTCTGCAGGGACCCCGTGCCTGTGTTGAGACACACCTTCCCAGTTCTCTGGCACACACTGCAGTATCCCGTGAAGGCTCTTTGATAACTCACTTTTCCAGCTCCAGGCTTGCGATCTCCTTTCTGGTGTATTTCAACAGCACGACTATCTAGAGTCCACACATGGACCGTGGTGTCCCCTCTCTGGTATATTTGACAACATAACTGTTAGAGTCCACATGTGGACTGTGGTGTCCCCTCTCTGGTGTATTTGACAGTGTGACTATCTAGAGGCCATGGACCATGGTGTCTGGGTTTCTCTCTCCAGGTTCTCCAGCTTGAGAAGACAGAGCAACAGCACCAGGCTGTGGACTGAGGGTCAGTCCTCTTCGGAGGTCCCTCTCCTTGAGGACTCCAGCATCACATCGTCGGTGACACTGGTAGCCACAGGGAGGACCTGTCCCAGTCCTACCTGGAGCAGCATATCCAACAAGTTTGGTTTTACATTTCTAGGGAAAGGGATCTTTTCATCCTAATTCCTTGGGAAGAGGCTGTAATAAATCTGGTGTAATCTCAGCCCCCTGCGCTGCGTGTGCTTTCCCCGCCCTGCAGTGGCGGCTTGATGGGAGCTGCTGGGTTAGGAGCCTCCAGCCACTCTGGGCTGCATCTTTGCAACAAGAACAAGGGCAGCAGCTTCCTGGCCTGGAGAGGTATCCCAAGCAGAAATCTCTACCATCCACATCCACCTTCCAGTAGTGCCCCCAGTAATAGGGCACTGTCCCCAATTTATCCCTCCAGTGTAGGACACTCACCAGTGATAAGCAGTGTCCTTCCATTACAGAATAGTCTGACCAGTGACAGGGCAGTGTCTCCCCAGTTGTCAGGCAGTGGCCCATCAGCTGAGGTCATCACCATAGCTCGGCAGGTGAGAAGCTATGGGTTCCTCTCTGGTCACGTGGGAGTTGCTGGGGGATCCTGGGCTGTGTCCAAAGCCCCCAACACTGACAAGTCCAGCCCCCTTCCTAGAGAGGGGAATGTCCCCTGGCATCAGGCCCAGAGCTAGTTCAGAGTCTCAGGAAGCTGCTGACCTCTGTCATGGGCATGGCAGTGAGCACTGAGATGTACAAGAACCTTTCCCCAGTGACTGGAAGGCCCTTAAGGGTCTGGCTGAAATATTTTACATCAAGGCAAAGCAACCTGAGGGCCTCCAGGGAAAGCCCAGGGCTCATTTGTGCACATTTCTGGTGGCCCCAACCAGGGTACTGTCCTCCTGTTCTCCATCATGGGTGTGTCCAGTCCAGTCCACATCCCAGCAGCATCAACCCAGAACCTTCTACCACCACAGCAGAAGGCAGCTGCGGACCACACATGATGAACAGCGTAACTGTTCCAATAAAGCCTCATTTGTGGACACTGAAATCTGAATTTCAAATGATTTTTCATGTCCTATTTTTTTTTCCAACCATTTACAAATGTAAAACCATTCTCGTCTCCTGGACCATCCAAAAATAGGTGTCAGGCAGGATTTGGATTTCCTTTTGGTTATTTCCCACTTTCTCACCAATTCCCTTCATTGTTCTTGTGATCCATCTTTTAAGTTCCCTTTCTGTCATTTCCGTTAATTCTTTATAGGTGGAATCCTCTGTGGGAGCTACCTCATGATCCCTTGGGGGGGTTGCTCTGTTCCTTTTTTTCTCACGTTACCAGAATTTTTCTGTTAGTTCCTCCTCGTGTGTGTTTTCTTCTTGTTCACTTCCTTCCCATACTTTTTCCTCTCACCACCTCCTTCTCTTTAAATTACCTTTTCTCTGTGCCTAGATGTTGAAGTGGTCTTATACCAAAAGGAAAGGAGAAAGGAAAGAAAAACATAAAAAAGGGGGAGAGCAAAATTGAAAAACAAAAAAAAAAGGGAGAGAAGGACAGAAAGAGATGGGAGAAATGGCGTGTTCAGCTGGGTGCTTTGACCCACACCCACAATTCCAGGACTGTAGGGGGCCAGGCTGGGTGTGTCCCTCAAAGTCTGAGCTCCTTACCAACCTGAGCAAAAGCAAGACCCTACCTCTACCAAATATAGAAAAAAATCAGCAGTATGTTGCAGTAGAGACCTACCAGTGCTGTCTTTCCAAAGGCCAAAGCGAGAAGGACACACTAGACCATGAGCTCGTGGCTTCCTTGAGCCAAACCAATGCTGTAGCCCACCCCCCCAGTCCAGGCCTCAGAGTGAGGCTCTATCTCATAAATAGAATACAAAATGAAATAGAATAAAGCAAAGAAAGAAAAAACAAGAAGAATAAAGAAAATTAAAATTACATAAGATGAAGAAAAAAGGATATCTTAGTTGTTGTTTTATGTGGGAAAGGTGAGACTAATAAAAAAATCTATACCAAAAGGTAGAGAATAGGAGAGAAAAAACAAAGAATAAAAGGGGCTGAAAACCCATAGCAGAAAAGGAGAAATAGAAAACAGAAACCGTTACTATTGAAGAAAGTAAAAAATGAAAAAATAAAAATACAATCAAACTAAACAAAACAAAAAACAACGGAGAAAACTAAGGAAAAAATTGGGAAAAAACTAAAAAGAACAAAAAAATATGTATGCATGTTGCAATACATTGCCTGGACACCAGATGGCACTGTGATGTGAAGAGATAGAGAACTCACAAGCCACGTTTTTTGTATAAGATGGTAGCTCTCTCAGAGTTCGTAGTAAAGTGGTTACAGCGCCAGCACATACCCCTTTAGCTAGAGGGCTCAAACCCTGGGCCAGCTAAACAATGACAACTCTAGTAAAAACTAGCTGGGTGTTCTGGCGGGCACCTGTAGTCTCAGCTACTTGGGAGACTGAGGCAAGAGAATTGCTTAAGCCTAAGAGTTGGAGATTGCTGTGAGTTGTGATGTCACCGCACTTTACTGAGGGTAACATAGTGAGATTCTGTCTCAAAAAAAAAAAGAAAAAAAGATGGGGGCTGAAAGCCACTACCTAGGTGAAGAGGAGGCCCGGTCCTGTCATTCAGGGCTTGGTCCTTTTGCTAGCATTCAGTCCCCATAGGAATGGGATCTTGAAGCTCTTGCCAGCTTTCTTAGGAGACATGCCTTGACCTTCCTAATAGTGCCCCCTGGCCACAATGTGGCCTTCCCCAGGGTGCAGGTGCCATTCAACACCCCCTGAGGATGAGTGCCAAGTTCAGCAGGCGTGCCAGAGCCTACCAAGAGGCCTTCCCACAATGGAGGTGCCCTGCTAGTAGCCAACCCACCCAGTGGCCACCAGACACTATTCAAGTTGGGGAGCACTTTTCCCACTCAAAGAGCAAGGCCCTGTTGATGGCCAGGAAGAGGCCACTCATGGTATGGCAGCCTGTCCAACCTGGCCTCCTCCTGCTCCTGCCTCACTCTCACCATGGGAGCCAGTTGGTGCTGAAGGCTTGGTAGTTCCCAGATGCCGCCTCGGCCCTGGCTACCCACACTTTGCAAATGGGGACACAGCAGCCCAGTTATCAGCAACAGAGCTGACAGTAGGGAGCAGAGCTTCCAGACTGGGAGCAGCAGGGCTCCAGGCAGCCAGCTGGGCACCATCGGGTTTGAGGCAGCCAGATCAGCAGCAGCAGCAGGGCTCACACAGCTCTCACAGGACCTGCCCTGTGTCGTTCTGATCATCAGCAATTCTCTGGTTTCTGGGAGGGTAGTACCCTCCATGGTCATCCTGGCTTCTGGGGGCCCTCAGTGCCCTTGATCCCTCTCCCTTTCCAAGAGCTGACTTGATATTGGGCTGGGAGCCTCTGGCTCTGTGACGTATCCCCTGGGAGAAGGGCTCTGTCCCAAGGATTGGCCAGAGGGAGGGGCCACTGCCAGCTGTCTGGGGCTGGAGGAACCCCACACTCACCCACACCTCCAGCACACTGCAGGTGATGACCTTCCCTGTCCAGAAAGATGTGCCCAGGCTGAGAGGCCATTGGGCCTGCAGGGAAGCTTGCTGGGGGTTGACCTGGCTTTTTCTGGAGCATGCCTGTCCCTGTCCCTAAAGGTGGGCAGACACAGAACCCACCACTAGGGGGTGGGAGGGACCCTGGCCCTGCCTCTGGGTGTTCCATGGGCAGAATAGGGCCTGGTGACAGGGCCCCAATTGAGTGGGAGGGCCTGACATGTCCTATAGGGGGTGGTCAATGTAGGTATAGAGGTATAATGAGGAAACTGGGGGTTCCAACCTTCTGGTGTGTTAGGAGCTTAGGCATTAATGCCTAGCAAAGGAATTTCTAAACCACCAGTAGCCTATCTGGTGATGGGGACCAGCTGGCCATAGCCTGAGTCACTGAGGCCCCCACCAAGAGGCCTGCTGCCCTGGGCTCTGCAGAAGCCAGGCAAGGATTGGGGAGGACCAGGCTCTGCATTGCCCAGTGTGCTGCTAGCTGGGGAGGGCCAGCCTGGAATGCTTCTCTGCTTGGGCTGGAAGGAAAGCAGGCTTGTTCAGCTTCTTCCTTGAAGCCATCTGGCCCTCTCAGGGCCACAGTGCACCTACCGGGGTCTCTGGAGTGCTCATGGTTCCTGAGTGGTGCCCCCAGTCTAACACTGAGGTCTTCCTTGTCCGTGGGAGTGCTCATGGTTCTTGAGTGGTGCCCCCAGTCTAATACTGAGGTCTTCCTTGTCTGTGGTTTATCCCAGAGCAAGGGATGTATCCACCTGAGGCAAGGGAGGTATCAGGCTGCCCTGGACCAAGGCCCTGGCTTAGGCCATGTCCCCAGAGCTGCCTGGCCTCGACTCCAGCCCTGGCTCAGAACTCACTCTCCCCTTTGCCACCTACCTTGGGGGCCTGTCTCCACAGCAGGTGGGTCTCCTTCTGCCCTCTGGGGCTGCCTACTTCATGCCAGGACTGGACAATTTCCACACTTGGCCAATCTCTGGGTGTGGGCTGTGGGCAGGGGTCTCTCCATACCCTTTCCCTGAGTCCTGTCTGGGTCTGGGACATGATTCTCCCCATTCCCTGGCTGGGGGCTATTGTTCTGATGGCCTTGGGGGTGCTCAGGAGTGAGGGGCTTCTGCTGCTCTCAGGGCGCACTTGCTGCTCAGGCTGGGCATCAGCTTATGCAGACAGGTCCCACCTAACTCAGCACTTCAGGGGCCGTCTAGGGCAGGAGTAGGAGAATATTGGGGAGGGCTTAGGAGGCATCTTTCCCACATGCCCTCTCTGCCTCTGAGACACAGCCAGTGAATTCACGGGTCAGGACCTGTCCTGGGGCCCAGGCGCTTCTGAGAGTAGAAGAGGAAGAAGAGGAGGAAAGCTGGGGAGCAGGGCTGCAGGGGCTGGGCACTCCCCACTCTTCACTGGCCCACACAGTGACTCAGGAGGGGACCTGGTGTTGGAGCCCACCTGGAGGGGGCAGGTCCCAGTGCCTCCTCCTGAGCTCTGCCAAGGACACCAAAGGAGTCTGAGCACCCCATGTCCAGGACAGCCCAGGCCTGGGTCAAGGAGGCCCCAGAAATTCCCACATTGCAAAATACAGGAAGTTCAGGCCCTGTAGGGCAGGGCCAAGAGGAGGGAATAGTCTCAGAATGTACCAAAGACTCATGGCCACCACCAGCAGCCCAGTCAGGCAGCGCATCGGGAAGGAAAGGAAGTTTCTGTCTCCAGAACACAATGAAGAAGATGTTGCCCAAGAAAGACTGGCAAGTAGACTTTACCATGATGCCACGAGTCCCTGGAAATTTTCATTACTTGCTGGTCTTTGTTGGCACTTTCTCAAAATAAGTTGAAACTTGGCTTGGCGCCTGTGGCTCAAGTGGCTAAGGCGCCAGCCACATACACCTAAGGTGGCGGGTTCAAATCCAGCCCAGGCCCGCCAAAGCAACAATGATGGCTGCAACGGAAAAAAAAATAGCCGGGCATTGTGGTGGGCGCCTGTGGTCCCAGCAACTTGGGAGGCGGAGGCAGGAGACTCGCTTGAGCCCAGGAGTTGGAGGTTGCTGTGAGCTGTGATGCCATGGCACTCTACCCAGGGGGACAGCTTGAGGCTCTGTCTCAAAAATAAATAAATAAATAAATAAAAAATAAGTTGAAACTTACCCCACTAAGACTGAACGAATATCAGAAGTCACTGAGATACTTTTTAAAAAAATTATTCCAGGTGGCACCCATAGCTCAGTGGGTAAGGCACCAGCCACATACACCAAGGCTGGTGGGTTCGAGCCCAGCCCGGGCCAGCTTAAAAACAATAATAACAATTGCAACAAAAAAAAATAGCTGGTTGCTGTGGCAGGTACCTGTAGTCCCAGCTACTTGGGAGGCTGAGGCAAGAGAATCTCTTAAGCCTAAGAGATGAGGGGTGCTGTGATCTGTGACACCATAGCACTCTACCAAGGGTGACAACTTGAGACCCTGTCTCAAAAAAAAAAAAATTATTCCTAAGTTTGGATTTCTATCAACTCTTCAAAGTGATAATAAAACAGCTTCTTTTTTTTTGAGACAGAGCCTCAAGCTGTCACCCTGTGTAGAGTACTATAAAATCACAGCTCACAGCAACCTCCAACTCCTGAGCTCAAGCGAGTCTCCTGCCTCCGCCTCCCAAGTAACTGGGACTACAGGCACCCGCCACAATGCCCAGCTGTTTTTTGGTTGCAGCCGTCATTGTTGTTTGGTTGCCCAGGCTGAATTCAAACCTGCCAGCTCAGGTATACGTGGCTGGCACCTTAGCTGCTTGAACCACAGGCGCCGAGCCATAAAACAGCTTTGGTTTTCTAAATCACCCAAAAAATATCAAGAAATTTAGACATTAAGTGAAAACTGCATTCATCAGGAAGACCTCAATCTTCAAGGAAAACTGAACAAATAAGACTTTAACAAAGACTCTTTCCAAAATTTGTCAAAAAACCAATTTAACTTAGAACAAAACATTATTCCTTGCCCTGTTGAAAATTCAGGTGGTCCCGAAGTATGTTGAGGCTTAGCTCCTTTGAAATATTACATAAAAAACCTTTCCTAAAAGCTTCCACAAAAGGCTCCCCAATGATTGTTTGCTCCTAGAGATAAAGGCTCACTCATATGTAAAACAGCTTGGTAATATACTAACTAGTATTTCTAAGTTTGCTTCCAACAGGCTCCAGTTTCCAACAGACCTGCGTTACATAAAACCAAATGACAAAGTTGCTAAAAACCTTGAAAAATCCACATCCTGAAGACCAACGGCAGCCACAGTGGACTGGCCCATTGAAAGTGCTTCTGATCATTCATGGTTAAACTTGCAAGGAGAATTAAGCCATGTATGCAACACACTTGAATAAAAAACATGCCTATTGAAGAACGCACCCCTTCAAAGTTCATCATCCTCACAGAAACTGAAAGACCAATAGACTTGGGAGCTTCTAGAAGACCTGAAGTTCCTCTTTCACAAAGCAAAGAAATAACTAACGTGAAGTTGTATCTTCTATACAGTTCATATACCCTTTAAGGACTTCTGCTTACCTGGCAAAAAAAACTGTTTAGTCAAAATTTCTCAAACTATTGCATCTCCTGCTAACTAGTCTCACCACTGGGTCCGTCATTCCAAACCTCGTGCAACACAAGACCATTTTAACCCTAGTGTTGTCCCTGTACACAATTTCACTAAAGTGCCCTCCTATACATTGAACTTACAAAACCCTGTTTCCCGAGTCACCTACAAGGTACAACTAGTATTTCCACACTCAGAGGTCCCATGCTTCTTTCTTATAAAGCCCATGAGCAGATTTTACGTACAAAGTGACACAAAGAACCCACACTCTCACAAATGTACCTTCTACTGGGCAATGAGTCTCACTGAATTAACCACCAATTGTAAAAATTCATCTATCACTGTCTTTTCTGCACCATCCTCTCTAGACTATCTTACAAAAAAATATTTTAACTCTTTTAACACGGATTACGAAATCCCTATTTGTACCATAATATGCCAACAAAAAACATATCCCCAAAGCTTTAGAAAACTAAAAGCTTGTCAGCTTCCAGGAAGACCAGGCAAACTCCCTCATACAGATCGCTAGTTTAAAAATCTAACCCTAATGTTGCCCAAAAATGACTCTATAAACCTTCAGATGAGAATAGGTACTTTGTGTGCACTCCTTGGATATACCTTTGTCTAGGAAAAAAAAAGGAAGGAACCCCTTGGGCTTATAATTGTTTAAACAGCTAAACAATGGAAGGCACTTGTTTTTTAAAATTGTTAACCATCCCTTTCTCAGTCCATAATAAATCTAATAAATCTAATGAAGTAGGCTCGGCGCCTGTGGCTCAAGCGGCTAAGGCGCCAGCCACATACACCTATGGTGGCAGGTTCGAATCTAGCCCAGGCCCAACAAACAACAATAATGGCTGCAACCAAAAAACAGCCGGGCATTGTGAGAGGCTCCTGTGGTCCCAGCTACTTGGGAGGCGGAGGCAGGAGACCTGCTTGAGCCCAGGAGTTGGAGGTTGCTGTGAGCTTTGATGCCACCGGCACTCTACCCAGGGGGATAGCTTGAGGCTCTGTCTCAAAAAAAAAAAAAAAAAAATCTAATGGAGTAACTCATTACACTAGATCCCTAAAAATGTTTTTAAAAGTAACTAAAGAAATTGTAAAAAGAGACACCATCTGGCAAGCCCCAAAACAGTATCTTCCAAGAACAATCCAGATGAAAATAACTAATTTTTAGGTACACCCTACTTCTCTGGTGGGGAATGGCAGCCCACCAAGACGTGCTTCACAACCTATCCATGACTTTACAATCAATTGCCAATGAAACTACATTAGCAACAGTCACACAACAAAAATCCTTAAACTCCTTAGCTCGAGTAGTTCTTGGTAATCGCATAGCTCTTGACTATATTTTATACAACAAAAAAAAGTTTGTATTACAGCCAAGTCTTCATGCTGTACTTAAATACCTCCACAGAAATAAAAATACATATTAGTAAAATCAGACAACAAGCTTTGTAGTTACAGCAAGCTGACAGAAATGACCTGGAATTAAAAAAATTGGTTCTCAAACCTATTTTCATAGATTCCTCAAAATGTTCGCTCTATTCTTTCTAAAATCTTAAAGCACAGGCTTTCCGTCTTACTACTGATTTCCCTAATTTACTTTATAAACAATATATTAGTTAAATATGGATGATGATATTATTTTAAAACACCCAACAGAAACACTCAGGTACTAGAAACCTGTAATCATTCACCTAGGACCAGAGAAAACGTTCAACAACAAGTTCAAAGCTTTCATTCCAGCTCGGCGCCTATGGCTCAAGTGGCTAAGGCGCCAGCCACACATACCCAAGGTGGCGGGTTCAAATCCAGCCCAGGCCTGCCAAAACAACAACAGCTGCAACCAAAAAATAGCCCGGCGTTGTGGTAGGTGCCTGTCGTGTGGGTCCCAGTTACTTGGGAGGCTTGAGCCCAGGAGTCGGAGGTTGCTGTGAGCTGTGATGCCACAGCACTCTTACCCAGGGGGAAAGCTTGAGGCTCTGTCTCAAAAAAAAAAAAAAAAGAAAAAGAAACAAAAACAAGGGGCGGGGGGGATCGTGACTGGTTTCATAACAAAGTTTCACAATTCTCTAGTATCTTAGCTCACTCATATTCCAAAGGAGTTTCTAGCATTCACATGAGAACTGAAGCAGGCAGCTAAGAGTGGCAGCCCCCGGACTGGACGGGGGTGAAACAGTGAGTGTGAGCTCAGCATCAGTGGCCTCGCCATGGCAGTCTTAGAAAAAGTAAAAAAGAGACAGAGAGAGGTCTCAGTACAAACTGCTAAACAGAACTTTGTAATTTTCTGTTCACCAATACAATTTCTTTGAGTTTTTCCAGGAAACAGCAGAACCTCCCTGCAGCCCTGAGATAACTACAGCGCCTTACTCTACCAGGACATCTGGAGAAAGCCAAGGTAGACTGGGACCGAGACCCACTGAGCCTGCACACAGGGCTGGAAGAATGAACACTGTTAACCTCCAGCTCATTATAGTACTAAATTCCCACCCTGGGGAAGGATTTGCCCACCATTTTTTATTCATGGGATGTATGAACTAGCACAATTCCCCACTGCAGCCCTGCACCCACCCCAAACATACACGGAGTACACCCCCTCAATGCATTACTCCCATAAAAACCCCTCAAACCCGCTAATCTGGGGCAGCGCCAGTAGCTCAGTGGGTAGGGCGCCGGCCACATACACCGAGGCTGGCAGGTTCGAACCCAGCTGGGGCCTGCTGTGAGGACCAGATCAGCTCCATTTTGTTGTTTCCACGTAAGTTACTGTTCCTGGGCCCTGGCCTGCAGGGCCCACCCTATAACCCTCCCCATTCCATTCCTAGTTGCTTACCACACCCGCAGGGCCCACCCTGCAACCTTTCTCATTCCTTTCATAGTTACTCAACCAAATAGTACCACCCTGGGCAACAGATAAGTTTCTATTACCTTGAAATACAGGTAACCAGGTTGCACCAACTCTAGCCCCCGGTTAAGGGACCCTCCACCCCTTACCTGTACCAATCCAAATTCACCTTTACTAATGAAATCACCAACTACCAATGAAAAGTGTACTCGTATCCGACCCTACCCCTCTTGCTTTCTGTACCCCATAAAAACTGCCTTCACCCTGAGTTCAGGGCTCGTCCTCGGCTTGCATGCCAGGAGAGTCCAGGCCCGGGTCCCCGGGCTTCCCGGGTCTGTAATAAATCTCATCTTATGCCCTTTACATCAGAGCGAGTCTCAAGTTTGTCGGTTGGGGTTAATTTGGGAGGCTTTCTCGGACCCAACACTGCTAAACAACAATGACAACTACAACAATAACAAATTAAAAAATAGTCGTGCATTGTGGCGGGCACCGGTAGTCCCAGCTACTTGGGGAGGTTGAGGCAGGAGAATCTCTTGAGCCTAGGAGCTGGAGGTTGCTGTGAGCTGTGACACCATGGCACTCTACCCAGGGTGACAGTGAAACTGTCTCTGTCTCAAAAAATAATTAATAAATAAATAAATAAAACCTGCTGGCTCGGCGTCTATAGCTCAACCGGCTAAGGCGCCAGCCACGTACACCTAAGGTGGTGGGTTCGAATCCCCAGCCCGGACCCACCAAACAACAATGACGGTTGCAACCAAAAAATGGCCGGGCGTTGTGGCGGGCGCCTGTGGTCCCAGCTACCTGGGAGGC
>NW_003852535.1:351201-369511 GCF_000181295.1 Otolemur garnettii
AAAAAAAAAAGCAGCTTAACTCCTCCATAGAGCTATTTTCACTCACCCTTGCTGGGAGAGTTCTCCTTCCCTGGACTCTCATGGTAGCTGGTTTATGTCAATCTCCTGGCACACTCCACAAACCATTCTAGGCATGTAGGCTTGATCCCAAATTAGCAAAGGTTCCTTTGGGGATGGAAGTCATTCCTCACAGTTCCCCCCTTTATTATATCCAGCTCACTCTTCTGAAAACCATACTATCCAATCTCTTCTACCACGTTATTGATCACTAGATACCACCCTGCTTGCTCCTCCAAATTCTGCCCTGAAAGTTGTTCATGACCTTAGACCAAGGGCCAAGTCCAGATGCCTTATGCAAACTATGGCAAAAACGAGCCTGGTAACTTCTTCCATTTAGCTGAGTGCCATTACAATACTGGGGAAAGAGAGAAGATAAAGATCACAAAAATATTAGGGTGACAAAAAAGAATTTTAAATGTATGTCTGGAACAAGTACTAATGTCGATGTGCAATGCTAAAGAACAAAGAGCAAGCTACAATAACCACTATTTTGCTCCACTGAGGACAATAATCTCCAAATTAGAGTACAGATTGGCTGGTGTGGTGTCTCACGCCTTTAATCCCAGGGTTTTGGAAGGCCACAGTAGCAGGATTGCTTGAGGCCAGGAGTTCAAGGTTGAGGTGAGCTATCTCACTGCACTCCAGCCTGGGCACAGGTGACCCTCTCCCTCTCTCAAAATAAATAAAAAAGTCACTGTCCTATTTTCCAAAGGAGGAATAAAGTAAATTCTAAAAATAAAACTCTGGCAAAACTGGGAATATGGATGGTGAACATTTTGACTCCTAAGAATTGGTGATTTCTTCTCTAATTCAACAAAGAAAATGTCCTATCAAATTAACTTCCTCCCTCTTTTTTGGACAGGATTACTAGAGTTGCCAACCAGGGAAATAACAGAACAATAGCTTATAGTTGAAAGAGACCAGGGGGATGGGGTAAGCAGATCACAAACTTTATTATTATTATTATTGTTTGAGACTGAGTCTCACTCTGTTGCCCAGGCTAGAAATTGCTATGGCATTAGCCTAGCTCACAACTTCAAACTCCTAGGCTCAAACGATCCTCTTGCTCCTGCCTACTGAGGAGCCGGGACAACAGGTGCCTGCCACAATGCCTAGCTAATTTTTCTGTTTTTAGTAAAGATGGTCTCTTTTTGTTGCTCAGGCTGGTCTGGAACTCCTGAGCACAAGCAATCCTCCCACCTCAGCCTCCCAGAGGGCTAGGATTAAGGTATGAGACAGCACGCTGGGCCCAGATCATAATTTTTTTTTGAGACAGAGTCTCACTATGTTGCCCTAGGTAGAGTGCTGTTTGTGTCACAGCTCACAGTAACTTCAAACTCGGGCTGTCTCATGGTGTCAGCTTCATCCAGTCTTCTCAGTGAGAGATGTGCTATTTTTGTTTCTGCTGGTCTGATTTCAGTGTCTTATTTTTTAAATTTGTTCTGGACTTAGAGGGGAAAGATAGGTATATAATTAATTACTACTAACACTCTAACAATCCTCTGGGTACCTTTTGGATAATAACCCAAATACTACATGCAATTTCAGGTGACTTTGTTTTTTTTTTTTTTTTTTGCAGTTTTTGGCCAGGGCTGGGTTGGAACCCGCCACCTCTGACATATGGGGCCGGTGCCCCACTCCTTTGAGCCACAGGTGGTACCCTGGTAACGGTTTCTTCCAAACTCTTTTATACCTTTTTTTCCTTCAGTTTAATACCAGCTACATAGTTATGGCTACAGATGTCAGAAATCAGGGTATTATTATTTGTTACAGAGTCGTCTTTTTTTTTTTTTTTAATGCAAGGTTATTTCAGCCCAGTGTAAAGTTAGTTCTGTAGAGGAAAGTTCCTCTGCAGCTGCCTACTACTTTCTCCGGATCACTGAGAAGTGTAAGATTTATTTCTCCTTCCTCAACCTTAGGCTGAGGCACAGCCTGGGCTTCTCTGGTTCTGCGCTTCTGTACTTGGACTGGGCTGTGCTGCCAGCTCCCCAGGTCTCCAGCTTCCAGGGGGCTGTCATGAGACTTCTCAGCCTCCTCTCATATGAATGCCTCTCATCTCCTTCTGTCTCATCTATCTCCCTATCTGTGTTTGTCTATCCATCTATCCATTCATCCTACTGAATCTATCTCTCTGGGAACACCTCTGACTAGTACAGGCAGTGAGAGGCTTCAGGAAGGAAGAAGGTGGAGGGAGGGGCAGAGGAGGGGCTGATTCTCTGGCCCTCAGAGAATCATCCAAGTAGGTCAGCTCTGTTCATGGAGCCCAACATACAAACATCCAGGCTTTCAAAACAGATCCATGAAGGGCTGCTCTAGAACCAGAATAGTATATGTTCCATGATCCATTTTCCAAAATCCGTTTTGATTGTCCGGGACTCCTAAGGCCTGCCTAGTTCTAGCAAATGAAAACCCACCTGAGGCCAGGGAACCTCAGCTCTTCCCGAGTGGGTGACGGGCATCAGAAGGACCCCTGATCAGAGAAAATGCAGGTGCAGAAAGGGATGGACCTCTACCTGCAGGCCATTTGGAAAAAACTTCTGGTAACAACTTAGAGGCCAAAACTATTTACAAAAGTAAAATCACATTGTGTCTTTATTAAACAACAATAAAAAAATTCCCATGCAAATAAAAAATCCACACAAACCCATTCAGTGCTTCCAAGGCTAAGAAAAGCTTGACTGACCTGGACATTATAGACAATGGCTATAACCTATCAGAATGTAACCCTGCACTCCCGACACCCAGCTGTGCACTGATACCGGTTCATGGCCTGGTGAGAAACTGCACAACAGCACCACTTGTCTCCACTTCCCGTTTCATCCTCCACACTTCCCAATCTGAGGAAAAGTCCCAGGTGCCAGAAAGGTTGGGGACTGCTGATGTAAACTTATGATGCCAACTGATCATCGTGGACATCACTATTTAAACTATTATCTGTAAACACAGAAGTTAGAGACACAACTATCTCTGATGGGAATGGATCCTTATATTTTTATGAACGAAGAGGTACCAGCCCCATGACTGGTTGATTTCTTATCTGGAGACCCTGCACCTGCCTGAGTTCTGTCCCATCAGCAATAACAGCATTAAAATGACTGATCATCTCAGCAGGTGTAGCACTGTCCCCAAAACTCTTCTGAACACTGTAGTGCCTTATTACGCTGCAAACACTCTCACTGTCCTTTCATGCTCCACTCGGATGGCACCTCCTCTACCAGGCTCCACT
The DNA here is from genome assembly GCF_000181295.1 of Otolemur garnettii. Taxonomy (NCBI): domain Eukaryota; kingdom Metazoa; phylum Chordata; class Mammalia; order Primates; family Galagidae; genus Otolemur; species Otolemur garnettii. The sequence continues at coordinate 354,488 of NW_003852535.1, forward strand.
CTCCTTGTTCCTTGCTGCGTCACTGTGAGAATAAGTCACAGTCAGCTCTGTGTTTGTCTGCGTCTCTCCCACACTGCCCCCAGTGAGTGAAAATTCCTCTCATCCTCTCTTCTGAGGCCAGATGTTCTTTGAGTTCAAGGACTATGTCATGTCTACAAATTTTCACCATCCTGCCACCAAGAGAGCACGGAAAATGTCAAATACTCACACATATTTATAAATGGCAGGATGCTTAGTGAAGATTAGGTGTCTAGATATTTGTTCCTCCCACCCACAAGCTCCCAGGCAGGGGAGCACACGGATGGATGTACACCAAGGCCCTAGGCATGGGAGCCCCACACACAGATGCCCTAGGCAAGGCCTCTTTGTTAAAATCCATTTCGAATTCCCATCATCTTTTGAATAGAGGAACAGCACATGTGCCAGGCTGAACTGAAGAGTGACGTCGAGGATACGAAACAGCTCAGGAGACATTCCCCATAGGGGTCAGCACAGGAGAACCAGGGCCACTGAGGCCCAGGAGGAAAGGATTTTTTGGCACGTATGAAAGATGAGGCTTCTAGAACCTTTAGATTTCCTTCTGTGGTGCCTAAGTCCTTATTGGACCACGTTCCTGACCTGGTGGCTCTTGCATATTCATCTTTCAAGCAAAGTCTGACCTGGAAAACAGACACACAGGAAGGGCATTCACCAAGGTAAAGGAGGTGTGGGCACCAGGGCGCTGAGACCCTAAGGGGCTCCTGCTCCTGGGCAGGGAGGGAGAACCCTGAAGACCCACCAGTCTCCACCCTTTGGGGGCATCTTTCAACCTGCTGAAGAGCCCTGAGACTCACCTGTGGTATTCACGCCTGTGGCGGGTACATAAGGAGCAGGTAAACAGTCTCTGGAAAAACAACCACAGCCTCCTAAAGAACTGATAGCAGAACAGAGGGGTGGGGATGGCAGCACGTGAGCACAGGAACAGAGGGGTGGGGATGGCAGCACGTGAGCACAGGAACAGAGGGGTGGGGATGGCGGCACGTGAGCACAGGAACAGAGGGGTGGGGATTGGCAGCACGTGAGCACAGGAACAGAGGGGTGGGGATGGCAGCACATGAGCACAGAACAGAGGCTTTTGTCAGAGTTCGAAGTGTGACTGTAAAGAACCATCTCTGGCTTCAGGGGATCGGGATGTCCTGTCCTCTCTCAGCCTCATGGGGAAAGCACCCCACCCAGGTTCAGTGATCTCCTGGGGGACAGGGTCATCCTTATTTAGGGAAACACCTTGACAGGTTGCTTCAGGCAAAAAGGAGCCTTGAGCATGAAGTCTGGAGTCACACGGGAAACAGTTTGGCTCTTCTGTGGAGGTCTGGAATCAGAATTTGAGGTTTGGGAGTGAAAAGCAAGATAGTGGGCTCGGCACCTGTGGCTCAAGCGGCTAAGGCGCCAGCCACATACACCTAAGGTGGCGGGTTCGAATCCCCAGCCCGGGCCCGCCAAACAACAATGATGGCTGCAACCAAAAAATGGCCAGGCGTTGTGGCAGGCGCCTGTAGTCCCAGCTACTTGGGAGGCTGAGGCAGGAGACTCACTTGAGCCCAAGAGTTGGAGGTTGCTGTGAGCGTGATGCCATGGCACTCTACCCAGCGGGATAGCTTGAGGCTCCGTCTCAAAAAAAAAAAAAAAGAAAAGAAAAGCAAGATAGTGGCTCGGCACCTGTGGCTCAAGCGGCTAAGGCAGCAGCTACATACACCTAAGCTGGCAGGTTCAAATCCAGCCTGGGCCACCAAACAACAATGACGGCTGCAACCAAAAAATAGCCAGGCGTTGTGGCGGGTGCCTATTGTCCCAGCTACTTGGAAAGCTGAGGCAGGAGACTCACTTGAGCCCAAGAGTTGGAGGTTGCTGTGAGCTGTGATACCACAGCACTCTACCCAGGGCGACAGCTTGAGGCTCTGTCCCCCCACCAAAAAAAAAGAAAGGAAGAAAGAAAAGCAAGATAGTTGCAGGGGAAAGATGGTCCTGAGTGTCATGGTGGGAGGCACAGCCTGCAGGGAAAGGCCTCCTGCTGGAAGTTCAGACTTCACAAAGCAGGGCTGGCTATGCTGCAGAGATCAGCAGGGTGAACTAAAATAAAACCTTAAGGCTCCTTCTCACCAGGTGACTGAATAGACCCCCACTCTAGATACCCTAAAACTGGGCTGCTAGCCATGAGACAGGAGGTCAGACAAGCTTCCACGGCCCCTCCCTTCTTGTAGATATCCTTTGTAGCTCATTAACAGGATAAAAACTACAAAAGACAAGCCTGCAGTTCCTTAAATTACCCAGCAAATATATGACTCAGAACTTGTCTCCAATTAACAGACTTCCCTACCATAACTTAGCACATCCCACGCCTCTACAGGAGGCTTCATTTCTTTAACCAATTATAAGTCAAAAAACGTTTAAACTCACCTACAACTTAGCCCCTGCTTTCAGATGTCCCACCTTTTCAGGCCAAACCAAGTATGCCTTCCACGTATTGATTTTTTATTTTACCTGTAATTACTATCTCTTTGAAATGTATAAATCCAAACTATAACCCAACCACTGTGAGAACCCTTGCTCAAAGCTTCTTGGGCATGACTCCAGACCCTGGTCCTCAAATTCAACTCAGAATAAACCTCTTTAAATAATTTTACCGAGGTTGGTTTCTTCTTCTGTTGACAATACATTTCTGGGTCCTGATGGAAACCTCCGCCATCCTTCTGATCCTCTGCACATTCTTGGCTCTGGCCTTCTTGGCATTTTGTGGAGGGGACCAGTGGGAACTGTTCCGGCAGCTTAGGAAAAAGAGTCAGTGAAATGATCCCTGAATTGAACTAATTCAGTAGCAGCAGGAGGGACCAGGGGAGACACAGGCCCTCTGCTTGTTGTCCCCAAGAACACCCAGGGTGTGGGGTCTCCCAGAGTACCAGGCAAAAGAGTTTGGAGAGAGTCCATTTTCACTCAAAAAGACAAAGGAAGATCTCAGTTGCCATTTGGGTTCTAATTATGTGAGGTGATAAATGTGATAGTATTAATCATATCAGTATTCATTAATAAGGTGAATGGCACCTGGGTAACAAAAAAAAATTTCTCCACTATCATTTTTAGGGGAATTTGGACTTTGAGATGATAGTCTGCCATCTTCCTCCTTTGCCAGCAAGATAATAAATTTCTCTTTCCTTCTCCTAAAGCACTTATCCTCGTTCTTCTGATGCAGCCTCATGGACAAGTGCTAAACTTTTGGTAACAGATTTTGGTGTCCCTGGGTGGGCACTCCCTGATGGCAACATCCTGCAACTGCGGGAGGAGGCAGGGATCTTCCAGAAGCAAGAGGCAGCCCCGGGATGAGTCTTGGGAAGCCCACTGGAAGGAGTGGCCTCTTTTCCACGTGAGAGAGTATAGGACAGTCCAAGCAGCTGCCAAGGTATTAGCTCAGGGACCTCTCATCCCGTTGTCCCCAAATTAGACCAGCTCCCTGCTACCTAAACTGAGTTTAGAGGAAGGAAATAGATTTGGGACATATCTGGATGCCATTGCCATTTGTCTGTTGGGTAAGAGCCCCAGGATACAGCCCAAGACCTTGACTCCACCTGTATGGGAGGTTTTTAGACTTCCGGGTGTTTGTGACACCAGTTTGGGGTGGAAATCATGAGGGCAGGTGGAAGTAGGAGACCTGGTTTGGATTAAGCTCATCTGCAGTTCCCAGGGAATGGGGGGACTAGACCGCCATTTGGGGAAGGTTTTGAACCTTCCAGCCCTTCAGCAGGGTGCTCTATGGAGGGGCATTTTGGGGTAGCACCTGTCTCCTTGGGGTTCCCATTTGTTCGATAGGTCGGACACTTTTCGTTTCTGTATTTTGTTTGTAAAGTTCTGTTGCAACATAGAAAAGTTCCATCCAAAATCCCTTGGAAGAAATTTTGGCTAAATGGTCAATTTATAGCTATGAATCTATATGTGAAAAGAATGGCGTTATCGTAATCCAAAATACACCCTGGAGTGTGAGGAAGGTGGCTACTAGATGAAACTTCAAAGTGCGACCTGAACTTGGAGACATCCAAGAACTTTTGGAGATCGAATGGATGACCTGCCACTAGAGAGTTAAAATGTTAGTCTTCCAAGCTCTGTATCTCTGTTTTCCTGCTTTTTTCCGCTAATGTTGGGATAAGCTCATTCTTTATGACGTTTGTATTTCTATCTATGGCTAGAGGTATAAAATCTAGCAGATTTTAGGTAAAATCTGTTGGAACATTCTGGGTATGAGTGTGTTTAGAAATGTTTTGTGTGTACCTTTAGACAACATGTTTATGCCTGCATGGTTTTGAACTGGCTTATAAATTAGGGGGCTCTCATAAATTAAACAAATCCAAACAATTTTCCAGTTTATGAAAATTTAGTAATCTTTGGCAAATAAGCTTTTAAAAGGTCGTGTTAGTAAAGTAATAATAAAAAATGTTTTCAATTTCTTGTTAGGGACCTAAACCCTTCCCCCACCTCCCCTCCCAGAACAAAAGGCCTCTCTGGGCCCATCCCAGGAGTTTCACAAGAAACCGTGGAAGGTTCCTCCCCTTTGCACAGTATAAAAACAAGCCCCTACCCATCTCACTGCAGCCGCCATTTTTGCCCAGGTGGGTTGTCCCCTTTCATTAAACTTGGCCTCACCCTCTCATGGTCTCATCTCTGAGTATACCATCAAACTCCTTTCATCTGGTGCCAAAAACCCAGCACTAGCAGTTAGTGAGAAGCCTGGCCCAGCCACCCCAGTTCCCTCAGACCCAACTCCACTGACCCACCTGTCAGAGATTTTGAGAGGACTTCATCCCACTGCCATTGAGGGTGCATAGGGGCCTTGAACACCTTCCCAAAGAACTTCCCTCACCTGCTCCACACCTCTATGTCCTCACGTCCCCTTCCCCTTGCTCTCACTTAACCAGGATTAGCATTTTCATTTCCAGCACTGGGCCCTGGTTCAGTCTTCTAGCCCCCGTGGCCCATGAGTCTCTGAGAGGAGGGGCTCCTGACTCTCTGAGAATCTCTTTCACTTTGATAAACTGGGTTTTGTCCACTCCCCACCCAGGTAGGGGAAGGACATCAGAGACACAGGAGCAGGCCCTTCCATTCCTCAAAAGAAACACCCAGGAGTATCTCCTTTGACAATAAAAAAATTTAGACCTCAGGCTCAGCTCCTGTAGCACAGTGGTTATGGAGCCAGCCACATACACCAAAGCTGGCAGGTTCGAACCCAGCCTGGGCCAGCTAAGCAACAATGACAACTGCAACAGAAAAATAGCAGATTGTTGTGGCAGGTGCCTGTAGTCCCAGCTACTTGGGAGGCTGAGGCAAGAGAATCACTTTAGCCCAAGAGTTTGAGGTTGCTGTGAGCTGTGACACCATGGCATTCTACCAAGGGTGATATAGTGAGACTCTGTCTCAAAAAAAAGAAAAGAAGGCTTGGCGCCTATAGCTCAACTGGCTAAGGCGCCAGCCACGTACACCTAAGGTGGCGGGTTCGAATCCCCAGCCCAGACCAGCCAAACAACAATGACGGCTGCAACCAAAAAATAGCCGGGCGTTGTGGCGGGCGCCTGTGGTCCCAGCTACTTGGGAGGCGGAGGCAAGAGACTCGCTTGAGCCCAGGAGTTGGAGGAGGTTGCTGTGAGCTGTAATGCCATGGCACTCTACCCAGGGAGACAGCTTGAGGCTCTGTCTCAAAAAAAAAAGAAAAGAAAAGAAAAGAAAAAATTTAATTTAGACCTCAAAGGGAAGACTTGGCCAAAATGCCTCATATTCTACTGTAACCCAACTTGGCCTCAAGATAAAGTGGATACCAGGTCTATATGACCTGAGAAGGGAAACTTTGAATTCAGTACCTTAAAGACTTAAATAATTTCCTCCAAAGAGATGGCAGATAGGATGAAATCCCCTATATTCAGGCCTTTTCTCTCCCTGCAGTCTTGCCCCGCCCTGTGCAAATCATACTCCATCCACCACATACTCCTGGCTCAAACCTCTCCCCTCTATCTTCTGATCATCCCATCTTCCCTCCTCCACAATGCCTCGAGCTCCTACCGCTCCACCTGCTAACTCCTCTAGATTCTCCCCACTCCCTTCCCCCTTCCCACCCCGCCTCAGGCCTCCACCTTCTGCTGGCCATCACCTTCTGCCCAAGGCTCCCCCCTCCCTCGTTGCTGGCTCTGCCCACCCACTGATTTCCCCAGTGGCCTTCTCTCCCTAGCTACACTCTCTTCTCTCCCACATACCAACTCCCCTTTCAAATATTTCAGAGGTCAAAAGACGTAATAACTCTCTCAAAGCCAGAGTAATAAAAATTCAGCCCTTTTCCCTGTCTAAAGCATTTTTAATTCTTTGCTAATTTAAATCTTCATATCAGCGAGGCTGGGCACAATAATCCTAGCACTCTGAGAGGCCTATAATCCTGCCTATAATCCTAGCACTCTGAGAGGTCAAGGTAGGTGGTTTGCTTGAACTCAGGAGTTCAAGACCAGCCTGAGCAAGAGTGGGACCCCCTTCTCTAAAAACTAGCTGGGTGCTGTGGGTGGGTGCTTGTGGTCTCAGCTACTCAGGAGGCTAAGGCAGGAGGATCGTTTCAGCCCAAGAGTCTGAGGTCGCTGTGAGCTATGACACCAGGGAACCCTACCCAGGGCACAGAGTAAGACTCTATCTCAAAAAATAAACAAACAAATAAATCTTAATACCAGAGAGGAACAAAGTACTTCATCTCCCAGGTAGCCCCATCTCTTAGTTGACTGCAGTATTAGGCATAAACTCCAAAACTTCAAAGAAGCCTTAGGCCGCACAAACAGAACTTTTAGACCTGGCCTTCATGGCCTTTTAATAGAGATGGAGAGAGGATACAGAAAAAGAGAAAACAGCACTGACAGCAGCTGGGAAGGCAGGAAAGTGTTTTAAATAGCAGCTGCCACTTTAAGTCTTCTTCAGAGATAGTTACTCAAAAGGCCCAGACAAAGGCTCGGCGCCTATAGCTCAACCGGCTAAGGCGCCAGCCACGTACACCTAAAGTGGCAGGTTCGAATCCCCAGCCTGGACCCGCCAAACAACAATGACGGCTGCAACCAAAAAATAGCCGGGTGTTGTGGTGGGCACCTGTGGTCTCAGCTACTTGGGAGGCGGAGGCAGGAGACTCGCTTGAGCCCAGGAGTTGGAGGTTGCTGTGAGGTGTAATGCCACGGCACTCTACAGGAGGACAGCTGGAGGCTCTGTCTCAAAAAAAAAAAAAAAAAAGGCCCAGACAAGAAGATCATGGCCTTCTACAAGATGGAAACCCTGCCTCCTGCCTCCTGCCTCCTGCCTCTGCTACGACTCTATGTCCCTGAAGTAAAAATCCCCAAGAAACATCCCCCGCTAGGACCCCAGAACCATGTCCTCTCTGCAAAACAGAAAGACACAGGCAGCGAGAATGTATCCTCCTTAGAATGGGAGGCTGCATTCACCTTCTGAAACCAGTGGTCTCCTAAGTCGACAAACTCTACCTCCATCTGACCAATACGTCGGACTTAGAAATGGACTTAACGTCATCACACCAGAACGGCCAGGTAACAAAATCTCTGACAAAAATAAGCAAATTAATTCTAGTAAATACCAGCATCCTATCCTCTGTTCTTCCTAAATTTGAGAGACTTCTATTTCTCCTATCTCCATCATTACAATTAAAAAAAAAAATACAATCCCTCCACCCATATATTCTGCAGTTTCTCAGTTCACTGGGAAGTAAAGTTCTTTTGCTCACCATTTATTACTTTCCAGTTATCCCCGCCACCAAAAAAAAGACCTATATCTTCCTTTCTCTGACTTCTGAAAAGCTACAACTTTTTCCTTTCCTTAATGTGCTCTAAGTTTTCAAACTATAAACTTTCTTTCTGCCTTGTTTCACCTAAAAACGTCCACTCCTATGTGTCGTATATGTCATGCGCAGGTAATGTTTCACTGTCCATGTAAAAGAGCTCTAATTAACTGACTTAAACAAAAGCAAGTGCTTAAGTGAAATGTTTTATCAAGAACATGAGAAAGAACTTAAATACCTTCATCTTATCTTTGTAACCTTTCATAAATGAAACTGGGTTGAGGATAGTTATTAAAATTTAAATGTTTAAGATCATAATTAGTACATCAATAAAGATAGTTACATCTTGTTGTACCCTCTGTGACCTGATTTAGAGTCAGACCCCCACTTAGATTAATTAATTGGTAATTTATTTTACCTGCCGCAGGGGCTGCTGCTTCAAGAAACAGCCCAGAAGTAGGGGGTGGGTTTCTTTTTATAGGTTCGTGCAAGCCACAGAAGCAAAACGTGGCTGGTTAAGGGGGGTTACAGCTCGGGTAGTCATGGATACAGCAGTGGTTACAGTTATGAAACAATGATTAATACAGCTTTGGCTGACAATGGATATGTCTTAGATCACAATGGTTATAGTTAGGTAACCATGATTAATACAGTCTTGGTGGATTTTCCACCATTGTTCACTCACTGAGAACTTGGGGGTTTTGTGAAACTTGGGACTTTTCTTCCTGGTTCTGAAGCTTGTTCTTGGCAACCCTAGGGGGAAGGAGCCTGGGACGTGGCTGAGAAGCACAGTTGGGCCACCCTGCTACCCTGCGGGGAGGAGGGACTTGCCTTGCTCCCAAAGTGGACTCTGGGGGGAGGAGGGGGGAGGAAGAGGAAGGAGGGGGGAGAAGGGAAATGGGCTGGGAAGCTGGTCACAACAATCTCAAGTGACCATCGGAAAAACCAGTCATACTACAAAAAAATTTTTCTTTGCCTCTGTAACAACTAGCCTAAAGAAAAACAATCCTAGTAGCCAAATAAGATTTTATTAAAATTGGTTTTACCATTAACACAAAAAAATTATTTTGTTTTCTTCTTTAGAACCAAATCTCCTTTCCATCTATAATCATGACCAGTGTAAAATCTTTACCATCCACAAACTATTTTACTTTAAGTCTTCTTAAACAATAGTTTATAATCAGCTACAATTCAAAATTTACTTTTTAAAAATGTCATGGAAAGAGCTGAAATATTCTTTTATAATTCTATTTAAAACTGTAGCAGACCATCTAGCTCATGGAAAGGAGCAGCAAGAGTTGAGCTCTAAATGCTTTAACTATAAGAAACACCTGTAACATCTCGATACTATGACACCTCGGTGATGAGGGAGGGATGGGGACGGATTTGGGTCTCCTTAACAGGAGCTCTCCAGAGGAGAACATCAGCGATTGGCAGTCTCTACACCTGTGGTGCAAGTAGCCACGGGATCACCTCTGTAAGTAGCTGCAGGAGAGGTCAGTCGGGAGTCATTCACTCAGGAGAGGTCAGTCGGGAGGGAGAGGTCAGGAGAGGTCAGTCGGGAGTCATTCATTCAGGAGAGGTCAGTCGGGAGTCATTCATTTTCATTCTTTCACGGACTCACTCACTCCTGCTCACAAGACGCCTGCACAGCATCTCCCTACAAAGCTTGCTAAAGATTTACCCTCCTACAAGAATTGTTTCTCTCCCTCAAAGATGGATAACCCTCAGGCACCTAAGAGGAGTTGATCCCGAGCAAGGAAGCACAGCGATCAGCGGTCTGCATCCAGACAGTTAGATAAGCCGGGGCCAGAGACCTGTCCAGTCCCGGGCCCCGACAAAAACAGTACTAATTCTCTTACTCTAGTTTTCAAAACCATGATAAATATTGAGTAAATAACAAAATTTATCTAATATCTCTAGGATTAAAAACTGTTGAATCTTACCTGGCCTTATTCCCTTCTCTAGGCCTACGGACTATAGCAGAAGAGACAGCCCTGTTAAGTTCCAAGGGTCAATTTCAAGGGACGAAACTAGCAAGTGTCTGGTTCCCTTGTCTTTCTCCTTAATTTTCCAACCCCACCTGGCTCCTCAAACTGTCTTAAAGAGACCCCAACACGTACCGCCTAGAAACTAAACTTTACTCAAAGTCTCCCAGGACAGACCAGATCCACATCAACCTAAAAGCAATCCTTTTAATTCTTACTTTTTTTCACCACTACGGCTGAACTTCTACAAATCCTGTTCTAGATTCAACCGTCTGGACTCTGGAAACCCACAGACGCTCCAGAGCTTGCTTCCACCCAAAGCAAATTCCCTAGAAGCCCAACCCATCATAGACTCCAGACTCCAACCCACTCCACAAAAACTTTTAAACTAGGTGGCACCTGTGGCTCAAAGGAGTAGGGCGCCAGCCCCATATGCCAGAGGTGGCGGGTTCAAATCCAGCTCTGGCCAAAAAACTGCAAAAAAAAAAAAAAAAACTTTAAAACTGTGAATTTTAATATGCTGTAAGACATCTTACTCTTCTTGTCCTTTTTCTCATACTTTCTACCTAACTCACATCCTAGATCTACCCCCTTTACTCATACTGAGAAAAAATTGTTGTTTCTTCATTAACCAATTGAAGACGATACAAACTGACATTAACCTTACACTTCACAAACAGGCAGCTCCTAGAGAATTTGACTTGTGCTATTTAAAATCCATGTACCGTCCTAGTTCACTTAGCCTCTCTCTGAGGTCCCTGGATTCCTACTTTGAGTTCTCACTTTGGAACCTTACATTTTTACTGCCTAATAACATTCATACAGAACCAAATTCAGGCCCTAGCAAATTCTCTCCAGTGAAACCCCTTCCCACCTCTAACCTGACTTTGAGGACCATCTGCTTTCAATCCCTCCTTCTAATGACCCAAATGAGCTCTAACAGGCAGGAACATCACTCCTTCCATATTCCGCAGGAAGCATTTGAGCTCATTCCAAAAAGAGGGAAATGTAAGGAAACTTAGTTTTTATAATGAAATAACAGAAAATTATTAACTCTCTCGGCCTACTTTCTTTCTCTTGTCAGCAGCCTCCCAGCCCTGCAGATTCCTGTTTTCACAGACCATTCAGGGACCCAACTGACAAAGAAGAAATGTAAATTCTCTTCACATTTCCCAACTCCTTTCACTTTTAAAATCTGTTCCTTAGGCAGGTGTGGTGGCTCACACCTGTAATCCTAGCACTCTGGGAGGCCCAGGCCAGTGGATTGCTTGAGATCACAAGTTTGAGACCAGCCTAAGCAAAAAGCAAGACCCTCATCTCCACTAATAAAATAGAAAAACTGAGGCAAGAGGATCACTTGAGCCCAAGAGTTGGAGGTTGCTGTGAGCTAAGACGCCACAGCACTCTACCCAGGGTGACAGCTTAAGACTCTGTCTCAAAGACAAATAAAATCTGTTCCTTAAACTTCAAGTAATTCCTGAACATCCAGGATGGATGAATAGTCATCCCGAAAAATTAGACACACCTGAAATATATCAGTCTTCAATCCTACCTAAAGAAGCAGAGGGGGCGGTGCCTGTGGCTCAAAGGGGTAGGGCGCCGGCCCCATATGCCGGAGGTGGTAGGTTCAAACCCATCCCCGGCCAAAAAAAAGAAGCAGAGGCAGGATCCACATTCACGGTGCCTTGTGAATTCAGCTACAATCACCCTTCTCTACTTTCCCCCTAAATTCAGCTGCCCCTGACCCTCAGGACTGACATTCTACCTTTCTTTTTGTAAAATCCCCCTCCTTTAGCTGGGCGTTGTGGCAGGCGCCTGTAGTCCCAGCTACTCAGGAGGCTGAGGCAAGAGAATCACCTAAGCCCAGGAGTTGAAGGTTACTGTGAGCTGTGTGACACCACAGCACTCTACTGAGGGCGATAGGGCGATACAGTGAGACTCTGTCACTACAAAAAAAAAAAAAAAAACCCTCCTTTCTCTCCCCCATCCTCCTTTCTCTCACTCCCTGCTCTCCTCTCTCTTTCTCATCTCTTCCTCTCACTCTCATCAATGCCTACACCCCAAACTAGAACTCCCCTCCGGCCAAGACAGGCTACTGTCCAATCTTCATCCTCCCTTAAATTGAAAGCACTGGAGAAACTCAAGCCTTTTGCCTTTTTATCCCCATACCCGCTGACGACCTCACTGACCACCAAACCCAAACCAAGTTCCACTACTTTCCTAAAACACAGTGTTACAGCCCCACCTAGACAACCTCTCCCCAGAGCAATTCTCGCAGGCACCCTTCCCCGCTAGGCATTAAAAGTGCCCCCCCCCAAATACACAGAAACTCAAGAATTGCTCCTTTCCTTCAGCTTTTCTACTTGCCTTGATGACACCAACGTCTTTTTCCTCTGCAGAGTCTGTGCCTCCCAAAACACTGGACCAGCACCTGCACACTGGTCCTGCTTTCCCCTGATCTATCCCTCCTCCCAGGCAATGAGCAAATTCCAGTCCGTCCTCACACTCTACCAAGAGCTAACCCACCATCCCACTAATCCCTCTCCTAGGAGGACCAGGCACCATGCAGGGGTTTCTACTAGAACTGCTGGGGTTTCCACAGCTACCCAGAAGTTCCAAATAACATCCACCCAACTGGCCAGGAGCCTCCAGGAAGAATCTGATCAGTTAGTTCCAAGTCATCCAAGACCAGGTAGACTCCCTGGTACCAGCAGTTCTCCAAAATCATAGAAGCTTGGATTCGCTCACAGCGAGGGAAGGGAAACACTGCACTTTCTTACAGGAGACTTGCTATTTCCAGACTAGCAAGTCTGGCCAGGTCCGAGAGGGCATCACCTGATTCTGGGAACAAGCCACCCACCTACCCTCTCAAAATGAGAGATCCTGGTTTAACAGCCCATGGGGACGCAGGATAAAAAAGGTATGAGCTGCAGTTGTAATCCAACTGCTACCACTCCTCTCTCCCTCTCCAATGTAGCCCCAACCCGTGCAGCCCTACTAACACCTGACTCATCCCACTGAGGACAACTCCGACCCTATCCAGTGAGAAGCAGATCTGGGAGACTGACCTTCAACCCCATCAGCCCTCGTAACAAGAGTTCGGAATATTACCGGCCTTCCCCCACTTCCCCTACTTCTCCCACTTCCCTTACTTCCCTTCCGAGAACCTTTGAAGGGAAATCCTTGAAGCTGTCTGACCCATGGGGCCCCTGCCTTCTCACACCATCCTGTGCCAAACTCAGAGGCACTCTGGCCCTCCACTTCCAGAGGGGGCTGCCAGGCCTAAAACTCTGCCCAGCTGCTTCTTCTGACTGCTATTGTCTCTGCTGCAGGGTGATGGCTGTGCTGTTGGGGTTAGTGTTTCCTGACCCCTCCTCTGTCTTCCTGTCCCTTACTTCCTCACCCATTGTCCACGCTGAACAGTCCCTGCGATTAGTGGTTCCCTCCCAGCAGGAAAATACCCACGTGTTCCGTGCCTGCCTCCTGCTGGGAGGAGCACCCAAGTCTGCAGCCAAAGGCAGAGCCCCGCCCCAGGGAAACGCCAGGCCCACAGAGCCCTGCAATGCTGTGGGGGAGGAGCCGACCTGCCAGCAGCCCCGTGCTTCCTTTCCCCTACTCCTTCCGCTTACAGATCCTGCAGTCAGTCTGAGGATGGCCTCTGTCACATGAGTCCCCATCTCCTCAGGTTGCAGGCTCTTGAATACACCTGTTTTTCCTGCCACCAGCCCTCCTTTCCAGTTGGGCTTTCCCGAGTGGCCAGCAGCCCACCCTGCTTTGGACAGCAATGGACCAGGGTCAGCCCCCCCCTCCCCCAGCCCCTGCGCCCTCCTCCCAGTGCCAATATCCAGTCCCCAAAACTGACCAAACCCAGAAGTTTCTCCTGGTCATGCCCTCATCAATCTCCCAGCACTGACCTGGGTAACCTTGTCCCTGCCTCTGTGACCCCCATCGCTCCCAGACTCACTCTGCCTCCTGTCCCCATCAACCACATCCAGCCTAGGCCCCACAAAGGGCTTCCCACAGGGACATCTGGCCAGGACATTCCTCTGGTCTCAGGATGCAGGATGCCCATGGCAATTGCAGGCCATTCCTGACCAACCTCCTCCTCCTCACCCTCTCTGGGGTCTGCTCCCCCAGCCAAAGAGGCACTGGGGCCCCCCGCCCCCCAGTGCTGGCTCTGGCCTCTGTGGCCTTCACATCCAGCTCTCTCTGCCCCCAGCACTTCCCTAGACCCGGCTACTCCTCCTCTCATCCCGGACACCCCGCCAAAGGGGGGCCGATATGACAGCCCCAGCCTGGCTCAGCTGCCCCTCTCTGGCCCCTCCATGTCACCCCATCACCTCCCCCACCTCCATGTCACACCTAGGACAGCCCTCTGGACCCAGAAAGAACACGGTCACTTAGCCGTGAATTCATAATCTCCCACAGAAAACAGACTTTGGATTTTTTTATATAAGCTTTGAAACAGAAGATCCCCCTTCCCCAGACTAGGGAGCCAGACTGAGTCCTTCTGATGAGGACTTGACAACCTGTAGATGTTCCCTGATAAATCAGGAGGCTCTTACCCTAGTCCTCTTGAAGGGGTAGCCCGGCATATCTGTGTGTGCTCATCCCTGCCCAGACAGCAGTCTCCCAACCAACTTCTGAGAATTTTACTTTCGATTTCGCACTCCACTCTCAGAACCAATCATTTTCTACATAGCATTGAACGACAAAACAAAGCCTGCCAGGGTGATCCCAGCGTTAAGCACTTGGACCATCTCACCTAGAAACAGGAAGGGAGATGGTGGCCCTGAGTCCTGTGAGCCAGCCTCACGGAAGGAGCCCTCCTGACCTGCAGAAGGGTTGTCAATGGAAAAGAAGCCAAACCATAAAATCATTTACAGAGTTTAATAGTGAGCCAGATTTGGGGACCGTGGCCTGGAGCCACACCCAGAAGCCCTGAGTAAGAGGACTTGCTCTGGCTGGGTTACAGTTTGGTTTTAGACATTTCAAGGAGACAGGAATTTCAGATAAAGTCATAAATCAATACATAGAAAGCACACATTGGTTTGGCCAAAAAAGCAGGACATGTCCAGGTGGGACTTACAGGTGATAGGTGGGTTTAGGGTAGGGTGACCAGATTTTAACATAGGTAAGGTGGGACAACATGGGGGGGGGGCGTGGGGCGGGGTCGGGGGCAGGGGATGGGGCAGGGCAGGGCCTGACAAC
>NW_003852535.1:370073-372877 GCF_000181295.1 Otolemur garnettii
GCTTGAGCCCAGGAGTTGGAGGTTGCTGTGAGCTGTGATGCCACGGCACTCTACCCAGGGGGATAGCTTGAGGCTCTGTCTCAAAAAAAAAAAGAAAAGATGAGGGTCTAGGGCCAGGAGTGGTGGCTCATGCCTATAATCCTAGCACCTTAGGAGGCCAACAGGGGGTGGATTGCTTGAGCTCACAGGTTTGAGACAAGCCCGAGCAAGAGCAAGACCCTGTCTCTAAAAATAGCTGGGCATTGTGGTGAGCACCTATAGTCCCAGCTACTTGGTTGGCTGAGGCAAGAGAATCATTTGAGTGTAAGAGTTTGAGGTTGCTGTGAGCTATGATACCATGGCACTCTACTGAGGTGGACAAAGTAAGACTCTGTCTCCAAAAAAATTAATAGTAAGGGTTTATCAATTAGACCCAATATAATATTTGTTATATAGATTGTTATATTTGGTCTTGTTAATATTATATAGATATATTCCCAGACTCAAGTGATTTGTTGTGTATGTTGAGGGCCTGCAGGTTTTCTTGCCCAGACTTAGGCCTGTTAATTAGTCACAGCAGGGCGGCAGCAGCTGCGGCTCCAAAGAGTAGGGCATCAGCCCCATATATCAGCAGCAGGAGGGCTATGGGTCAGTATAGGGGGTTCTGGGATCAGTAGCATTTGGCTTCAGGCAGAGGGTGAAGTTCAGGTCCAAACCTCCTGAGTTTTCATGCTGGGCCCAGGTGAAAGGAGCAGCCCCAACCAGGGACAACACCTCCTCCAGGCAAAGTCGCACAGGAGCTGCAGGAGCTGAGACCAACCTTGCAATTCCGTTGTCCAGCTCCACTCAGAGACAATGTGCTTGTTCACTCCCACTGGCAAAGCAAATCCCATGATGACACCATAGCCAATAAGGAACCCGGTAAGTCCCAGATAATGTCAGGGACACATCGTCTGTCACCTCTAGGAGCACAGCAGGGTGGAGGAGGGGACCAGTCTAAAGCGGGGAGCACTTCCCACAGCCATTCAGAACTGACACCCCGGAAGCATAGGCTGGGAGGGATGCAGGGTGGCCACCGGGAGGCACACTGCCCCCTTGTGTGCCCAGAGGAGCAGGCACAGCAGGTGCCAGTCTGGGCGAGGGCTGGTGGTGTCAGGGTGTACACTGCATTCCCTGGGACATGTGGCTGTAAGTCACACAGCTACATTGGTCAGGGTTCGCCAGAGAAGCAAAACTATCAGGACATGTGTGTATGCACTTGGAGATTTATTATGAAGATGGCTCAGTCCTGAGTGGCTGAGAATTCCCAGCGTGTGCAGTCTGCAGGCTGAAGATCCAGGAAAGCCGGCATGGGAGGCAATCTGAGACCTGGTCCCAGGGCAGAAGGTGGGATTTCACTCTGGTCAAATTGAATAAGGCTTTCTCTGTTGGGGACACGAGCTACATCCGCAAGTGGGTGGGCATCAGCCTGTCCCTGCACAACCAGGAATGGACTGAGGCTCAGTGACACTATCAAACCCAAAACTCTTAGCATCAAGTCACTCTCAGTGTCCCTGGATGTTACCGCCACCTGGGTCCCTTGCTCACTGCCAGGTGAAGCCCTCAGAGGGCAGCAGGAGTTGCAGCAGAGAAAGAGTTTCTTGTATTTTGCCTCATATAATGTGCCCCAGTGTACAATGTATCCCCATGTTCTTGGCCCAGACTTTCAGGAAGAAAATTTTGCATTTTAATCTTTAAATTAAAATTTTTATTTCTTTACATTTATGTACTTGTTTCTTGTGTCATAAAGGAATTTTACTTATTTATTTTTTAGAGACAGAGTCTCACTTTGTCACCCTTGGTAGAGTGCCAAGGCGTCACAGCTCACAGCAACCTCCATCTCTTGGGCTTAGGCGATTCTCTGGGTTTTTTTTTTTTTTTTCCCCACAGTTTTTGGCTGGGGCTGGGTTTGAATCCACCACCTCTAGCATATGGGGCCGGCCCCCTACTCCTTTGAGCCACAGGCGCCACCCAGGCTTAGGCGATTCTCTTGCCTCAGCCTCCCCAGAACCCACCACAACGCCCGGCTACTTTTTTGTTGCAGTTTGGCCGGGGCAGCGTTTGAACCCGCCACCCTCAGTATATGGGGCCGGCGCCCTATCCACTGAGCCACAGGCGCCACCCTCATTATTTAGTTTTTGACATAGTATGGTACAATAAATTTTATGTAACAAATAATTATAAAACACAAAAATAAATATGAGGTACTAGAAATTTTACATATTGGTGACAAGTTTATGACATTTATACATCATAGAAGGCCAAGAGCTCTTTGTCACTGTGAATATTAAAGAAGTATCATCTTTCTCAATTTCTACTTTACTGGTATCTTCTGAAAAGTCACTTTCCTCATCCTGGTAAATTTTTTTACTTTTTTTTTCATCCATAGCATTGCTGATGCCACATTTTTTAAATGATTTCACAACCACTTCCTTCTTGACCCCGTTCCACTATCTTAGGATCCGATCACAAACTTAGGGATGGATGCTTTCTTTATTCTGCCTGAAGGTCCTTACCAACTCACTGCTGTCGTGACCTTACTCTTTCTTCATTAAGGCCATAAAGTACTTGCTTACTGACACTTGAAGAGGCTGCAGTTGGCAGCTTAGCCTACCAGGAATCACAGAAAGCTGGGCTTTCAAGTCTGCTGGGATTGCTTTCCCACTTTATGTAACATAGGCTTCTGTTGCAAGAGCATCATGTATTCAACAAAAATAATTACCATATTTCAGGGTATACTTTTAATGCATAAGCATAAATAAGATTTAAAACATAGAAGTACAGAC
>NW_003852535.1:373450-390096 GCF_000181295.1 Otolemur garnettii
ACCACAGGTGCCCACCACAATGCCCGGCTATTTTTTGTTGCAGTTTGGCCGAGGCTGGGTTTGAACCCGCCACCCTCGGTATATGGGGCTGGTGCCCTACTCACTGAGCCACAGGTGCCTCCCGGGGACTAAGACTCTTAAAGGTGGTTTGGCAAACAAAGGGCTAGAAACTTGGTCTGCTGATTGTCTGGGAATGGACTTGTGGGTTTGGAAGCATAAATTATCTTCCTGGTAAACAAGAGTTCCTGGAATATTTGCAGATACAGGCAAAAGACTAAAAGTAAATTACAGGGTGGCGCCTGTGGCTCAGTGAGTAGAGCGCTGGCCCCATATACTGAGGGTGGCGGGTATGAACCCGGCCCTGGCCAAACTGCAACAAAAATAGCCAGGCGTTGTGGCGGGCACCTGTAGTCCTAGCTACTCCGGAGGCTGAGGCAAGAGAATCGCCTAAGCCCAAGAGCTGGAGGTTGCTGTGAGCTCTGATGCCAAGGCACTCTACCTAGGGTGACAAAGTGAGACTCTGTCTCTAAAATAAAATAAAATAATAATAAAAGTAAACTACAAATAAAAAATGAAAAGTAGCTCAGCTCCTGTAGCTCAAGTGGCTAAGGTGCCAGCCACATACACCAGAGCTGGTGGGTTTGAATCCAGCCCAGGCCTGCAAAAACAACAACGACAACTACAACCAAAAAATAGCCAGGCATTGTGATGGGCACCTGTGGTCCCAGCTACTTGGGAGGCTGAGGCAAGAGAATCACTTAAGCCCAGGAGTTGGAGGTTGCTGTGAGCTGTGATGTCATGACACTCTACCCAGGGAAACAGCTTCAGGCTCTGTCTCAAAAAAAAAATGTTTTTAATTAAAAAAACCTGCACTAAGTCACAAACTCAAATAATACCATATGGTAAAATAGAAACATGAAACAATAAGCCTTTTAGAAGAAAATATAGGAGAAGCTCTTTAGAGCATGTAGCTTGCTTAAGTGTTCTTAGACATGACATCAAAAGCATAATCCATTCAAAATTGATTAATTGTTCTTCCTAGTAAAGTATCACAAGAATGGAGAAGCAAAAAGCCAATGTACTCAATATTCATATGAAGGGCAATGCCTATGGCTCAAAGGAGTAGGGCGCCGGCCCCATATGCTGGAAGTGGCAGGATCAAACCCAGCCCCTGCCAAAAACAGCAAAATAAATAAATAAATAATAAAAAAGAAGGAAAAAATATATATTAATATGAAGCTGGTAGATGATCTAAGGCCCGCCCACATAAGAGAAAAACTCAAATCAATTCACAGTGGGGCAGGGGGGAATGAGGGATTGGGGAGAGAGGAGGGGGGATGGGTGTGCTCCCAAGTAATGGGCACAGTGTTAGGGTGTATGACACACCTCCGGGGTGGGGGGAACAATTGTAAGAGGGACTCTACCTATCAAACGCAAACATTGTGACCTAAAGCTTTGTACCCTCGAATCAACCTGAAACAATAACAAAAAAATAAAATAAAATTCATATTAACAACACAAAAATTGATCAATTGCTCTTCATCAAAATTTAAAATATGCTCTGTGAAAGAAGCTTTTAAGAGGATGAAAAGACAAGGCTAGGTGCAGTGGCTCATGCCTGTAATCCCAGCACTCTGGAAGGCCAAGGCAGGTGGATTGCCTGAGTTCAGGGAAGGCGGCGGGAGCGACAGTGGGGGTGTGTGGATATGGCTGGGAAACAGTAGTTACAAAGGCCTCGAGGCTGTGCGTGGCTGTCGGGATCTGCAGCCAGGAAGCAAGGGCTAGGAAATGGCAGTGGGGAGGGACAAAGGTTTGATCTACCTGAGGCCATTCAGATTATTGTCAGAGTGTTGACTGTTATTCCAAGTCAGATGCCAGCCACTGGGGAGGGGAGATTAGCAGGGCAGTGTGGCGACCTGAGGACGTGCTCACAGGCTCCGTCTGACCCCTGTGCTGAGAATACCCTCAGCCCAAGGTGGGAGCAGCAAGGCAAGGGCAGTTGGCACGATTCCAACAACAGGGTGGCAGAGAGTGATTGGATTCCTGCTATATTGTGAAAGCTCTGTGTACTAACCTGCTCCGGCTGCTATAACAAATCCCACAGCCTGGATGACAAACAAGAGAAATGTATTTTGTCATGATTCAGGTGGCCCCAAGACCAAGATCAAGGTGTTGCAGGCTGGCTTCTTCTGAGCCCTCTCTCCATGGCTGGCAGACGGCCGTCTTCTCCCGTGTCTTCACCTGGTCATCCCTCCACGTGCACCTGTGTCCGAATTGCCTCTTCTTACAAGGACATCAGCAAGATTGTCCTCAGCTCCCCACACAGGCGGAGCCGTCCCTATCTATGAGCTCCCCACCCCACCCCGAGGTCACCCCTGCAAACTGTGTCCCAAATCTGTCTCATTGTTCCCACTGTCACCACCTCATGCAGGCATGAAACAGCTCTGTGCTGGACACCTGAATCCCTGTGCCCTTCCCCAGCCATGATCAGTGTCCTTATGGGAATTGGTGTCAGCAGGAGAACCTCCATAATGGGGGAGGGTTCATAGCTACCCTCTGTGAGCCGGTGACTTGGACCATTGTGATTTGGGTGCACAAAGGACAGTGACTTTATCCCCTGTGTCCTCAGAGTAGGAATATACCAGGTTTCCCCAGCTGTGTGGCCAGCAGTGCCCCTGACTCTGCTATTGCAGTGCAAAAGCAGCCAGGGGCACCCTGTGTATACAACTGAATTCAAAAAAACACATGGTGGGTGGGGGTCGGCCCACAGGCCTGCCTGTGTCCACCCCTATCCTGTGCTGTCACCCTGGTCCTCCCACCCTCTGCTCCCCCTTCACTCTCCAGAATCCTCTCTCTACTGCACAGGCAGAGTGGCCTTTCAAACCCACAAACCAAATGGGGCCATGGTGTCGCTCCCCTAGGCCCGACTACCAGCACTCAGAGCAGTAGGATTGATTGCAGGACCAGCCTGGATATTATAGCAAGACCCCGTCTCTAAAACAAAAGTAAATATGCCAACCCCGTTACCTCATCTACTGAGTAAAACCATCCAGTGGCTTTTTGCCCTGGAATAAAATACAAACACTTCATGTGGCTGCGGCCTGCACTTCCTGTCCCAGTTGAGACGCTGCACGGGTCCCTCCAGTCCCTATGAAGAGGCTTCTTTTCAGTTCTCTGAACAATCTCTGCACACATCACTGTCCCTCCCTGGCACAGACTTCAGGGCACTGCTATGGTGGCAGCTCCTCATCCTCCACAGCCCCCTTAACCCTGTTCCCAGAGGCCTTCTGTTCTCACAGTCCTGCCTCCTCCTCCCCAAGGACGTCTGCACAGCCGTCCCTGCAGTTCGAGTCCCTTGTCCCACTTTTCTTGGCTGAGAGACCATGAGATTTGACTGTCTCATGCCCTATGTGCAGCCTCAGGGAGGGCAGGGGCTGAGTCTGTTTAGTCACCACTGCATACCAAGCAGCTGGCACAGAGTGGGCACCTCACACTGCCCAGTGAATGCGGGGGTGGATGTGAAAGAGTCTCTTTTCTGGAGACAAAAGCTCTGCTTTGGCTCGGTGCCTATGGCTCAAGCAGCTAAGGCGCCAGCCACATACACCTAAGCTGACGGGTTCAAATCTAGTCCGGGCCCGCCAAACAACAATGATAGCTGCAACCAAAAAATAGCTGGGATAGCCAGGCATTGTGGCAGGCGCCTGTGGTCCCAGCTACTTGGGAGGCTGAGGCAGGAGACTCGCTTGAGCCCAGGAGTTGGAGGTTGCTGTGAGCTGTGATGTCACGGCACTCTACCCAGGGGCTCAGCTTGAGGCTCTGTCTCAAAAAAAAAAAAAGCTCTGCTTTTTATTCAGGTAAACCTTTCTGGCAGGAGAGCCAGGAGCTGTTGAGAACTTTTGTCTGTCCCCAGGGAGGCTGGAACTGCCCACAGCACCACAAGTGCCACCAACTGTCAAGTGCCACCAACTGTGTCACCACAAACCCAATGCCAGGATAACCACTGCCCACAGCACCACAAGTGCCACCAACTGTGTCACCACAGACCCAATGCCAAGGCCCCATATTGCTTCTCCATTCACATGCACATTTGTCCTCCTCTGTTTTTGTCTCATTCAGCCTCTGTTTTTGTCCCTCAGCCTCTGTTTTTGTCTCATTCAGTCCCACACAAACATTTCCCAACTCTGGCCCAGACTGCAGAGAGGACAGGGTCCTGTGGGTCCCAGGAGCTCTGCATGACCTCAGAGCCTAGACATTTCAAGAAAAGAAGGGACAGAGGGAACCAGGATGCTGGCTGTCCTTCATCCAGAATCTTTGCCTCCCTTTCTCTCCCCCCTGCTTAGGGAAAGGCCCCTGGCTAGATCCCATACTCCTCAGGACTCAGTTGTGCTGCTCAGGGACACAGAGGGGACATTTGTGAACTAGCCTCAGGACACAGGGGAGCCCATGTGGGCAGAACGGGAAGAGATGCAGCCAGCATCCCAGCCGCAAAACAGTCACGGAGCACCCCTGCCCCACAGGAAGATTGGAAGATTGCACTCAGCCCAGAGTGGGATCCAGAACGGGGAAGTTCCCAGCCCACAGGGTCATCATGGAGGAGCTCAGGAACTTTGAGCTCATGCCCACTGGCACACACCAGAAAGAGACTGTGCATGGGGGTCTGCAGTGAAGAGCCAAACCCACTCCTGACTGCCAGACTACGGATCTCAAAGGGCTTCACCTCCACAAGCAGACTTTTCAGCTGCAGGCTGCAGGCACCTCAACCTCCCTCTGGTGACCTGGGAGTGGACCACTGACCCCTGCCGTGACAGCTTTTGTGGAGCCTCATGAGCCCAGGGTGACCCAACCCAGACCAGTTTCACCCCGCCCCCACCTATGCTGTTGTAGTGGAGAATAAGGACTCACCTGGAAGTTCCCCAGGCCCCACCAGTGCCTAGCCATTCAAGTGCTCCTCCTGACAGTTACAGGTCACAGAGACAACACTGCATCATGTTCCTTCTGGGATGCATCACCTACTGCCAGGAAGCCCAATTTGCATAGCCCTCAATGCCGTTTACTGACTTAGTCACACAAGGAGTGGTCACTTCTCACCCACATGCCACCTACTGACTCAAAGATTGAACTGGGCATGCCAATACAATTACACTGTTAAGAAGACCACAGGGCTGAGGAAAGAGAAAGGATTTCCATCTCCCTCATCAAGGAGAGATGGGGACTCTGCCCATGGACATAAATCACCACTGCTATAGCCTATAAACAACTAGCAACTGAGAAACCCACCACACTAAGGATTTCTATAACCAAGCATCAGTTCAGAACTAGATCACCATCAAAACATTCAAAAGCAAAGCCAGAGGTCCTTACCCAACATATGCTACAGGCTCTTTTTTTTTTTTTTTTTTGAGATAGAGCCTCAAGCTGTCCCCCGGGGTAGAGTGCCATGGCATCACAGCCACAGCAACCTCCAACTCCTGGGCTCAAGCAAGTCTCCTGCCTCAGCTTCCCAAGTAGCTTGGACCTCCCGACACAATGCCTGACTATTTTTTGGTTGCAACCATCATTGTTGTTTGGCGGGCCTGGCCTGGATTCGAACCCGTCACCTTAGGTGTATGTGGCTGGTGCCTTAGCTGCTTGAGCCACAGGTGCTGAGCCCTAGAGACTCTTCTTTACAAGTGTGTGTGTGTGTGTGTGTGTGTGTGTGTGTGTGGAGGGGAGGCCCATCAAAGCACAAGAAAATCCAAATAAAGAAGTTACAGCTGCCCCAGATGATGAGGAATTAGCAAAAGAACTCACAAAGAATGAAAAATCAGAGTGAAAGGGCCCCCATAACCAGTAAGTAACACCAGCTCTCTCGTAATAGAGCCAACCAAAATTAAAATACTGAAATGACAGAGAAAGAATTCCAAATATGATTGTAAGAAATCTCAATGAAATACAAGATAAAATAGAAAAATAACTAAAAAAAAACCAAAAACAATTCAGGTAATACATGAAAAACTCACTAAAGAGATCAACATTTTTTTTTTATTTGAGACAGAGCCTCAAGCTGTGCCCCTGGGTAGAGTGCCATTGCATCACAGCTCACAGCAACCTCCAACTCCTAGGCTCAAGCGAGTCGCCTGCCTCAGCCTCCCAAATAGCTGGGACCACAGGCGCCCACCACAACACCCGGCTATTTTTTGGTTGTAGCCGTCATTGTTGTTTTGGCGGGCCCAGGCTGGATTCGAACCTGCCACCTTAGGTATTTGTGGCTGGTGCCTTAGCCATTTGAGCCACAGGCACGGAGCCGAGATCAACATATTTAAGAGAAACAAATAGAACTTCTATAAATGAAAAATTCATTTAAGGAAATACAAAACACGGTGAAAAGTTTTAAGAATAGACTAGGCCAAGCAGAAGACAATCTCAGAGCTTAATGACAGCTCTTCAAATTAAATCAGTCAGTCAGAATAAAGAAAGCGGCACCTGTGGCTCAAAGGAGTAGGGCACTGGCCCCATATACCAGAGGCGCCAAGTTCAAACCTGGCCCAGGCCAATAACTGCCAAAAATAAAAAAATAAAATAAATAAAGAGGGTGGTCCCTATGGCTCAAGGAGTAGGGCACCAGCCCCCTATACCAGGGTAGCAGGTTTAAGGCCAGCCACAACCAAGAACTGCAAATAAATAAATAAAAAAGAATAAAGAGAAAGGATTTCAAAGACCTCCACTCTCTCATCAAAGAGAGACAGGGAATCTGCCCACACACACAGCTCACCACTAGTACAACCCACAAACAACTATAACCAGTATTCTTGAACAGAACAACTGCAAGCCTAGAATTGTATGTCCTAGAAAACTATGTTTCATATATGTATGAAGGAGAAATAAAGACTTTTCAGATAAGCAAACACTGAAGGAATTTGCTAAGATTAGACCTCCTTGCTCAGTGTCTGTGACTCAAGTGGCTAAGGCGCCAACCATGTACACCTGAGCTGGCAGGTTTAAATCCGGCCCAGGCCTGCCAAACAACAATGATGGTTACAACCAAAAAGGTTTTGTGGCAGGCACCTGTGGTCCCAGCTAGTTGGGAGGCGGAGGCAGGAGAATCGCTTGAGCTCAGGAGCTGGAGGTTGCTGTGAGCTGTGATACAGGGGTACTCAGCTCTACTTGGGGTACAGCTTGAGGCTCTGTCTCAAAAAAAAAAAAGACAGTCATGGTCATTATATAATGGTAAAGGGATCAATTCAACAAGAAGGTATAGCAATCCTAAGCATTTATGCACCTGACACAGGAGCACCCAAATTCCAAAGCAAACCCTACGAAATCTAGGCAAAGAGAAGCATTATAATTACCAGGGAATACAACACTCCACTGAAAGAACTGGACAGATCATCCAAGCAGAAAATAAACAAACACTGGACTTAAATGGGACTATAGAACAATTAGGCCTAACAGATATTTACAAAACATTTAACTAAAAACTACTGAATATACATTCTTTTTACCACCACATGGAGCATTCTCCAAGATTGATCATATCTTAGGCCACAAAACATATGGCAGTCTCTACTACAGTTGCTCATACATGCCTTTGTGACCCAAAACCTCTAAAAGAAATGTGTGCACCACAGATACACACTTGAATGCGTTCCGAGATGTGATTGTAACAGTTTAACCTGGAGACAATTGAAACATCTATCGACAGTGGATGGAGAAACCACTCATGGAATATCCATGTAATGGAATACTATACAGCAATAAAAAAGAACCCACCAGAGCTACACTCAGTCAGAGTAAATCTCACAAACACAATGTTGAGCAAAAGAAGCCAAACAAAAGAATACATAGATAACTTCCCAAGTGGGCGAGATAAAACCACAGTTAGAGTCAGGTGACGGTCACCTCTGGGCAGAAGGGAGTGGGAAGATGGTTGGCAGAAAGCAAAAGGGGCTTCTGGGGTGCTGGTAGTGTGCTACCTCCTGACCTGGGTAGTGCTTACCTAGGTGTTTGCTCGGTTTTAAATTATTAATTTGAATTTGAATGTCTCAACAAATTCAAAAAAATAGGAATCATGTCATGTATCTTCTCAGACCACAGAGGAATAAAACTAGCAATGAACTCCCAGAGAAGCACTCGATTCCACACAAACTCATGGAAATTAAACAATGTGCTACTGAATGATTATTGGCTTAAGAATGAAATTTAGATGGAAATCAAGTGATTCCTCATGTTGGATTACAAAGGGGACACAAGTGATTCAACTGTCTACATCAAAAGAAATAAAGATCACAAATCAACAATCTAGTGATATGTTTCAAGGAACTAAAAAAGAGCAAACCAAATCCAAATCCAGAAAAGGAAAAGAAATAACTAAGGTCAGAGCAGAACCATATGAAATGGAAAACAAACAAACAAAAAAATGCAATCAATGATCAATTTACCAAAAACTTGTTTCATTGCAAAAATAAAGAATATTGGTAGATATCATGGTAGATTAACCAGGAATAGAAGAGAAAGGACCCAATTAAGCTCAATCAGAAGTAAAAAAGGATATATTATGACTGATACAAAAGAAATACAAAACACCCTCTGTGAATGGAATGAAAATCTCTACAAACATAAAACTCAAAAACTAGAGGAAATGAACAAATACATGGAAACACACAACCTCCCAAGACTCAATCAGGAAGAAATAGAAATCTGGAACAGATCATTAATGAGCAACGATATTGGATATAGAAATAAAAAAATCTTTCCAACAACAACAACAATAATAGCCCCAGAACAGATGTATTCACAGCCAAAGTTAACCAGACCTAGAAAGAGCTGGTACCCATACTGCAGACATTAGTCCGTAACAACGAGGGGGGCATCCTCCCCAACTCATTCCACAAAGTCAGTATCACTTTGATATGAAAGCCAAGAATAGACATAACAAAAAAAGAGAAAGATTTCTAATCTGGAGAACTCGCACCTTCCCAAGTTCTGTCCCATCAGCTGTAACAGCATTAAAAGGACTGATCATCTTAGCCTGTGGCTCACCCTCCCCACAGGGCTCCTGGACAAACACCCTCACTGTCCTTTAATTCCCCACTCCCGTGGTGCTTCCTCTTCCAGGCCTGTTCTCCACTCTCCTCATTCCTTACCCTGTCACTGTCAGAGTAAGTCACACTCAGCTCTGTGTTCTTCTGTGTCTCCTCCATGCTCCCCTGAGTGAGTGAAAATTCCTCCTATGGTGTCCTCTCTCCTGAGGCCAGAAGTTCACGGAGTTTAAGCACTCCGTCATGTTCACCAAAGTCTACCCTCCTGCCACGAAGAGCCTTGAACACATCAAATGCTCACACATATTTTTAAATGGCAGAATTCTTGAAATAGTAAAGATTGGGTGTCTAGACACTTGTTCCTCCCACCCACAAGGTCACACGGAGAAGAGTACACAGCTAGGAGTACACCAAGGCCCCAGGCATGGCAGCCCCAGGCACACAGATGCATATACCTATAGGCGAAAAGCCTGTATGTCTTTGCCTCTGCCGTTTCTGAGAGCGAGCATGCACAGATCTTGCCTGGCACAATTGAGGAGAAACTGAGGCAGAACTCCATTTGACCTAGCCCAAAGGAGGTAAAATTCCTTTGCTCAGGACGTGTAGGTGCATCACCGGTATGCCTCAAGGACCTCCGAATTGTGGTTTAGCAAGATTAAGTCACTGCTTCCAGATGGCCAGAGGCTGCAAAGAGCAGGAAACAATCAGCCTTTCCCCCGCACAGCAGTTTCCATATCTATCTAGAAGTGGGCTAGGGAGTTGACAGTTTGCTTTTTCATGGCTACTATTTTGAACGTAATAGATATCTTAGAAGAATGTGTCTCACTTGAAAAGTTAGTCTGTTTTTTACAATATGTTAGTGAGATAATGGTATGAATATTAATTAGCAGCGTGGACATGCAGCATCGACTATGTAAGCTGGGAAGAAGTAAAGAAGTTTGCTATTTGCCATAAGAGCGGTAGTCACCTTTATTTTATTTATTTATTTATTTATTTTGCAGTTTTTGGCTGAGGCCGGGTTTGAACCTGCCACCTCAGGTATATGGGGCTGGCGCCCTACTCCTTTGAGCCACAGGTGCCGCCCAGTCACCTTTATTTTATACCATTTCAATTGTAAGTCTACACCTTGTGTCACCCACCACTCACAGGAAACATCACGCAGCAGATACCCTAAGCAGGGCCTCCTTGTTACCATACATTTTCAATTTCCATCTTCATTTAAATAGAGGAACAGCATGATGACCAGGCTGAACTGAAGAGTGAAGTCGGGGATGCAGAGAGCTGGGGAGACATTCCCCTCAGCTGTCAGCTCAGGGAGGCCCAGAAGAGGCCCTTTTTTTGCCCATGAAAGACGCTTCTAGAATCTTTAGCTTTGCTTTTGTGGAGCCTAAGGCCTCACTGGAACACTCTCTGAGCAGTGGCTCTTGCACATTCCTCTCTCAAGCATAGTCTGACCTGGAAAACAGACACAAAGGAGAGGCGTCAACAAGGGAAAAGGAGAGGTGGCACTGAGGCCCTGAGACCGGGGGCTGCCCTCACTCCTGGGCAGGATGTGAAAAAAATACAGAGACCTGCCAGTTTCCACCTTTGGGGGCATCTGTCCACCTGCTGAGGAGCCCTGGGGCTCACCTGTGGTATCCAATGCAGGGGGCACACTCACAAACACTATGTCACTTCAGCACAACCAAAGTCAAAGTCAGCAGCCTCCAGAGGGCACGAAGCACCTTCCCAGGGAACTGCAATAGGGGGAAGGGGGAGCCATGAGCCCTGGACCATAAGGCCTTTGTCTGAGCCCAAAGTGTGGCCTGGGAAGAAGCATCTCTGACGTTCAGGGGGTTGGGGGTCTCCTATCCTCTCTCAGCCACATGGGGAACATATCCCACCCAGTGATGTAAGGACCAAGTGTGGGGGTAAAAGAGTGGCGATTTCAGCGCCTCCTTCCAGTTCCCCTAAGGGTCAGGGTCTTCACTGTTTAGAGAAACACTCTGACAGGTCGCTGCAGGGGGAGCCCAGGCCTGAGAGTGGGGTCTGGAGCTGCTCAGGGAAGGTGAAGCTGTTCTGTGGAGGGGAGGACAGGAATGGGAACTTGAGGGTTCAGGCAAACCACAGAGAGAAAGGGAGATGGAGTGAGATGGCTTCAGGCTTCGGGGGAGGCTGGTCCTGAGCACCAGGGCAGAGGCACAGCCTGCAAGGAAGGCCTCCTGCCCCCAGGTCAGGCCTCACTGAGGGCTGGCTCCCTGCAGGGATCAGGGGTCTGCTGGGCTCTGATGGGAACCCTAACCCTAACCCTTCCCTCTGAGCCTTTGGGACTTCTTAGCTGTCACAGGTGAGAGAGCAGTGGATGCTGTCCCTGTAGGCTGGGTAAAAAAGTCAATGAAATGGTCCCCAAATTGAACTAATTCAGCAGCAGCAGGAGAGACCAGAGGAGACACAGGCCCTCTGCTTGTTGTCCCCAAGCACACCCAGAGTGAGGGGTCTCCCAGAGTACCACGGAGGAGAGTTTGAGGAGAGTTCATTTTTATCTGAGTGGCAAAGAGAAGACCCCAACTGCCATTTGGGTGCCAATTATGTGACATGATAGACATCATAGTATTAATCATATAAAAGTAATCAAAAAGGTGTGTGGCACCTGGTAGATAACAAAGACAAGTTTCCCAATTCACATGTTTAAAACTGGCCTTGTGGGTGGCCATCCATCTGCTCAGAGAATGCCAGCTGCTCAGAGAGTTGTCCCCTTTGCAGAGGCCTCTCCTGAGCCCTTTCCTTCTCCTCTCCCTCACTTCAACAGGCAGCTGTTACACCCCTACTGGGTACAAGTGGCTGAGACAAGCCCCTGATAGCACAAGGTAGGAAGGGGCAGACCCAGATGCAGCTAGGATCATTCCCATCAGAGGCAGAGCCATAAAAGAGCAAAGAAAGTGGCTCGGTGCCTGTGGCTCAAGCGGCTAAGGCGCCAGCCACATATACCTAAGGTGGCGGGTTCGAATCCCCAGCCTGGGCCCGCCAAACAACAACAATGGCTGCAACCAAAAAATGGCCAGGCACTGTGGCAGGCGCCTGTGGTCCCAGCTACTTGGGAGGCTGAGGCAGGAGACTCACTTGAGTCCAGGAGTTGGAGGTTGCTGTGAGAGTGATGCCATGGCACTCTACCCAGGGGGATAGCTTGAGGCTCCATCTCAAAAAAAAAAAAAAAAAAAAGAGCAAAGAAAGTGCCTGGGGCTCAAAGAGGAGAGAGGTTTAAGAAGGGGGTTAGGAGCCACTTCCCAGAGAAAAGAGAGGCAGGATGGAGGGGTCTGAGCCAGGAATCCCAGGAGCTTAGCATGGAAGCTGGTCCTTCTGCGGTAGCTGTGCTGGCCCTTTCCATTGTTTTGTTAAACAAACTTCTTTTATACATAGAACCTGCAAGGAAAAGGGGTCCCTTCAGCAGCTGAGATTGTTGCTATGATTATTGACAGCAGATAATTCAAGTTGTTGACCCCCAGAGCTCCTGCATTCAGGGGTTATTGTGTGCCAAGCTGGGACTGCAGACCTGAGGTTATGCTGTCTGTCCTGCACTGGCTGTGCTCTGAGGTTAGGCTTCCCTGGCCCCTCCGCCATCTCCC
The DNA here is from genome assembly GCF_000181295.1 of Otolemur garnettii. Taxonomy (NCBI): domain Eukaryota; kingdom Metazoa; phylum Chordata; class Mammalia; order Primates; family Galagidae; genus Otolemur; species Otolemur garnettii. The sequence goes on from NW_003852535.1 coordinate 386,070, forward strand.
TGTCCCTTAGCCCCACACCCAGCATTTGATTACTTGTATAATCAAAGTTACTGCCTCTTTGGTTGGTTCCCTCCACCAGAAAAAAGTCCTGGGTGTTCAGACATACCCTGGTCCCCAGGCACTGGCCTCAGGCTGCGGGGAGAGGTTTTCAGGTTCCTTGTTTGTTCCTGTTCTGTGAGGACAAACCCCCTCCACCCTCATCCCATCTGTCCCATCCTGTCCTAGGTGACAGCAACAATCTCTCCCTCCTAAAGTCACCTATTAACCCTCTCCTAAGGCCTATGTGTGTTTCCCTAAGAATTCCCAGGACCTGCCCTTGAGCACCTAACTGCAGCCACAGCAGAGCCCCTGCCCTGATGGAAATGCCAGCAGCTCCCTGAAGTCCTGCTGTGTGCCGCTGCTGCCCCAAGCCCACAAGGCACAGCTGCTGCTCCAGATGAGGTGGGGGGACAGCTGGCTGCCACCTGCAGCCCCTGGGCATCTTTTTCCCAATGCCTTCCCCTTCCCAACCCCGCAGTCAGCCTGAGGACCCTGAGATGGCCTCTGTGACAGGAGTCCCCATCTCCTCAGACTGCCCACTCTTGAATAAACCTGCTTTTCCCTCCTCTAGAGTTAGGATTTCCCGAGCGGCCCACAGCTGACCCTACTTTGGACAGCAAGTGACCAGGGTTAGCCCACCTCTGCCCTCCTCCTAGTGCCAATATCCAGTCCCCAAAACCAACCATCAAGGACTCCAGAAGTTTCTCCTGGTTGTTTCCTGGTCTATCTTCCAGCACTGACTTGTCTGGGCAGCCCTGGCCCTGCCTCCGTGAGCCCCATAGTCCCCTGACCCTCCCCAGCTCCTATCCCCGCCACTCCATTTCTCTTAAGCAAGGCAGACTTTGATAAGAATCTGCCTGTATACCTTGGATTCTGAATTTTTTTTTTTTTTTTTTTTAGAGACAGAGTCTCACTTTATTGCCCTGGGTAGAGTGCTGTGGCATCACAGTTCACAGCAACCTCCAACTCCTGGGCCTAGGCAATTAATTCTCTTGTCTCAGCCTCCCAAGTAGCTGGGACCACAGGTGCCTACCACAACGCCCAGCTATTTTTTTGTTGCTGTTTGGCCAGGGGCGGGTTTGAACCCGCCATCCTCAGTATATGGGGCTGGTGCCCTACCCACTGAGCCACAGGAGCCGCCCTCTGAATCTCGATAATAAAGGACAACTTTAACCTACACTTGTGTTTGGCTCCTGGTTCCATCACACCCACTCTTCCTCTCCCAAGACACCCTACCCCTAAGTGGTTGCCCTGCCAGCCCCAGCCTGGCTCTACTGCCCCTCCATGACCCCCCCGCCAATCACCTCCCCTCTTTCCTCTCCAGACCCAGGACAACCCTGTGGACAAGGAAAAGACAGCCACTAGGCCATGAACTCATAATCTCCCGTGGAAAACAGACTCTGGAATAATAAGAGAAGTTTTATACAAGCTTCAAATGGAAGCTCCCACTTCCCTGTTTTAGGAACCCGGACTGAGTCTTTCCAGTGGAGCATCGATGCCCTGTAGCTTTTCCCTAATAAATCAGGAGACTCTTACCTCCAACACCCTGAAAACCCCAGTTATCCAGACTCCAAAGGTGCGTGTATCAGGTCAGAGCCAATCATTTTCTAAATTAGCAGTGAACAAAAAGAAAAAAAAAAACAAACAAAGCCTGCCAAAGTGATCACAGAGTATACTCCGTTGGCCTGTCACACCCAGAAACAGGAAAGGAAATCGTGCCCCAGAACAGCCAACCACACCCTCGGGCAGCCTCCCTGACCTGGGGAAGGACTGTGTCAAAGGAAGAAAGGCCAAACTCTGCAAAATAATTTAAAGAGGTTTATTCTGAGCCAGATTTGAGGATCGTGGCCCAGACCCATGCCCAAGTGAAAGGGCTTCAGCAGTGTGACAAGACCAGGAGAGGTTCAGGCCAAGTTTAATGAAAGGGGACAGAGATCCACCTGGTCCAAGATGGTGTCTGTACCAAGAGGGCTTGGGAGCTTGTTTTTATATTGGATGTAGGGGAGGAAGATTCCACAGGTTGCTGGAAGGTTTTGGCTGGCTAGGGTCTTTCTGCTGGATTTCTTGGGGATGGGGTCATGTAGGTCTTTTGGTCTGGGAAGGGAAGGATGAGAAGTGGGGGAAGGGTTTAGACCCCTAACACGCCCAACTCTTTATAAAAGGGGTGACGGTGATGGGGTTGAAGGTCAGTCTCCCAGAACTGCTTCTCACTGGATAGGGCCCATAATTGTCCTCAGTGGGATGAGTCAGGTGTTAGTAGGGCTGCAAGGGTCGGGGGTACATTGGGAGAGAAAGGAGTAGTAGTGACTGGGTTACAACTGCAGCTGCCACCTTTTCTATCCTGTCTTGAATAAATGGGGGCAGGATTTGGATGACACAGGGGCAATGGTTAATCACAGGAGGATTGCAGTGAAGAGGCCCATGAGGGGTGTAATCCAGCGTCCCCACGGGCTATTGAACCAGGATCTCTCATTTTGAGAGCAGGGATGGGTTGTTTGTTCCTGGAGTCAGGTGATGCCCTCTCAGACCTGGACAGACTTGCTGGTCTGGAAATAGCAGGTCTCCTGTAAGAAAGTGCAGTGTTTCCCTTCCCTCGCTGTGAGTAGATCCAAGCCTCTATGATTTTGGAGAACTGCTGGTACCAGGGAGTCTACCTGGTCTTGGATGACTTGGAACTAACTGATCAGATTCTTCCTGGAGGCTCCTGGCCAGTTCTGTGGATGTTATTTGGAACTTGTGGGTAGCAATTCCTAGGCCAGCAGTTCCAGTGGAAACCCCTGCACGGTGCCTGGTCCTCCTAGCAGAGGGATTAGTGGGATGGTGGGTTAGCTCTTGGTAGGGTGTGAGGACGGACTGGAATTTGCTCATTGCCTGGGAGGAGGGATAGATCAGGGGAAAGCAGGACCAGTGTGCAGGTGCTGGTCCAGTGTGTTGGGAGGCACAGACTCTGCACAGGAAAAAGACGTTGGTGTCATCAAGGCAAGTAGAAAAGCTGAAGGAAAGGAGCAATTCTTGAGTTTCTGTGTATTTTGGGGGGGCACTTTTAATGTCCCAGAGGGCAAAGGTTCCTGTGAGAATTGCTCTGGGGAGAGGTTGTATAGGTGAGGCTGTAACACTGTGTTTTAGATCCAAGTGTTTTAGCTTAAGTTTGATGTCGCGGCTGGGCGCCTGTGGCTCAACTGGCTAAGGCGCCAGCCACATACACCTAAGGTGGTGGGTTCGAATCCAGCCTGGGCCCGCCAAACAACAATGACGGCTGCAACCAAAAAATGGCCAGGTGTTGTAGCGGGCGCCTGTGGTCCCAGCTACTTGGGAAGCGGAGGCAGGAGACTCGTTTGAGCCCAGGAGTTGGAGGTTGCTGTAAGCTGTGATGCCACAGCACTCTACCCAGGGGAACAGCTTGAGGCTCTGTCTCAAAAAAAAAAAAAAAAAAAAAAAGTTTGATGTCGGGGTAACTTTGGTTAAAGAAATAAGTTATAAGAACATTTTTCCCAGTAATAGTTTTAGGATTTAAGTTAGTATATTTAATAAAAGCCTTGATAAGGCATTGAAGGATTTTTAGATTTATTTTGTATGACTTTCTGTAATTTATTATAATTGATAGACTTTTTGGCGGAAGCCTTAAGTTCGCAAAGAATGTAGGTAATAAAAATGTTTCTACTTTTCTCCCAGCATTATTATCATAATTTGGCTGGGAGTTAGGGATTGTAGTGTGGTTTGTAGGATGCTTATTGTTTGATATATGAAATCGATTTGCTGCCTCTCTCACCCTCTCCCACACTCGTTTGCGTTAGTTAGAGGTCAGGGTATTAGGTAAAATAATAAAAATATTATGTTAGGTAAGTTTATAGGATATAGTAATAAATTGAAATTTTTGAATAAAATGAGAAGGATTAGAAATAAAGGAATTTAGTTTATATAGTGGCATCGTAGGAGGAGTTGGAGGTAGAAAGGGGTAAAAAGGTTTGGAAGTGTTTTTTTTTTTTTT
>NW_003852535.1:392666-397448 GCF_000181295.1 Otolemur garnettii
TGGCTAATTTTTCTATTTTTAGTAGAGACCGGGTCTCACTCTTGCTCAGACTGGTCTCAAACTGGTGAGCTTGAGGGATCTTCCCACCTGAGCCTCCCAGAGTGCTAGGATTACAAGTGTGAGACTCCGAGCCCAGCCCCCGTCCCTTCATGCTCCACTCTGACAGCACTTCCTTCACCCGGCCTGGTCTCCACTCTTCTCCTTCCTCACCTTGTCCCTGCCAGAGCAAGTCACATTCACCTCTGTGTGCCTTCTGTGTCTCCCTCCCGGTAACTCTGTGGGTGTGAAAACTGTTCCCAGGGGTGTGAGAAGTCCCTTGAGTTCAAGAATTATGTCATGTTCACCAATGTCCATCCTCCCGCCATCAAGAGCCTTGAACACATCAAATGCTCACACATTTATTAAATGGCAGAATGATTAAAAGAGTGAAGACTGGGCGTCTAGACACTTGTTCCTCCCTCTCACAAGCTCACAGGCAGGGAGCACAGGGCATGAGAGCCCGCCCCCCCCCACCTCAACAGATGCATAGGCCCTAGGCAGGGCATGTTTGTTCAAATCCATTTCAAATTCCCATCTTGGTGTGAATAGAGGAACAGCGTGATGTACCAGGCTGAGCTGAGAGTGAAGCTGAGGATGCAGAGAGCTGGGGAGACATTCCCGTCAGTCGTCAGCACAGGGAGAACCGGGGTCAGGGAGGCCCGGAAGGAAAGGATATCTTTTCTTGCCCATGAAAGAAGCTTCTATAATCTTTGCCTTTGCTCTGTGGCGCCTAAGGCCTCATTGAACACTGCCCTGACCAGGCAGCTCCGGCATATTCATTGTTCACAAAGAGTCTCTCCTGGAAAACAGACCCACAGGAAGCCTGTCAACAAGGGGGAATGAGAGGAGGTACTGAGGCCCTGAGGCCCCCCAAGGCAGGGAGGGGGAACCATGACAACCCAGCAGGCTCCACTCTTTGGGGCATCTTTCCCCCACCGAGGAGCCCAAGACTCACCTGTGGTATTCACGGTAGTAGCTGTGGCCACACCGATACCTGCCAACGATCACACCAGCGACAAAGACAATCGCTAGCACCCCAATAACCACCAATTTAAAGACCTGGAAGCAGAGCAGAGGGGTGGAGATGGGAGGACCTGAGCACTCGACCAAGAGGCCTTGGTCTGAGCTCAAAGTGTGCTCCGGGAAGGACCATCTCTGGCTTGGAGTGATGAGGTTCCCTGTCCTCTCTCAGCCTCATGGGGAAAATATCCTGCCAACTGTCAGTGCCGACCAAGTGTGGCTATTTCGGCACCTCCCCTCAGCTCCCATAAGGGACAGGGTCCTCCTTTTTAGGAGGAGGACTTTAGTGACTGACAGGTCACTGCAGGTGGATCTGAAACCTGAGGTTGAGGTCTGGACTCACTGAGGGAAGCTATTCTGTGGAGGGGAAGACAGGAATGGGGATTTCAGGACAAACCCCAGAGAGAAAGCAAGATGGCTGCAGGGGAGGCTGGTCCTCAGCACAGGGCAGAGGTGCAGCCTGCAGGGGAAGGGCTCCTGCTCCCAGTTAAGGCCTCACAAAGTGGCACTGTCTCCCCGCAGGGATCAGTGGTTTGCTGGGCTCTGATGGGAACTCTGACCCCTCCCTCTGAGCCTTTGGAACTTCTTGGCTGTGACAGTGGAGGGAGCAGTGGAGCTGTCCCTGTAGCTTGGGTAAAAAAGTCAGTAAAACGGTCCCTGAATTGAACTAATTCAGCAGCACAGGGAGTGAGGAGGGGAGACGCAGGCCCTCTGTTTGCTGTTCCCTGAGAACACCCAGGGTGTGGGGTCTCCCAGAGAACCAGGGAGGAGAGTTTCAAGAGAGTCCATTTTCATCTGAGGAATGAACAGAAGACCACAGCTGCCATTTGGGTGCCAGTTATGTGACATGATAGACATGATAGTATTAATCGTAAGACAGTAATCAATAAGGTGTGTGGCACCCAGGAGGTAACAAAGACAAGTTTCCCAATTCCCATGTTTAAAAGTGGCCTCCTGGGTGGCCATCCGCTCAGAGAGTTGTCCTTTTGCAGAGGCCTCTCCTGAGCCCTTTCCTTCTCCTCCCCCTCACTTCAGCAGGCAGCTGTTACACCTCCACTGGGTACAAGTGGCTGAGACAAGCCCCTGACAGCACAGGCTAGGAAGGGGCAGACCCAGAGGCAGCCAGGATCATTCACATCATAAAAGAGCAAAAAAAAAGAGCCCGGGGGGTGCTGAGGGGACAGGGGTTTGATCCTCACTAGGGGACTTAGGGGAGGGGTAGGGACCACCTCCCAGGCAAAGGGAAGGCAGGATGGAGGGGTCTGAGCCTGGAACCCAGGAGCTCATGGTGGAGGCTGGTGCCTCTGCATTAGCTGTGCTGACCCCTTTCCATCTTTTTTTGTTAAGAATTTCTTTTATACATAGAACCTTCCAAGGAAAAACTGTCCCTCAAGCAGCTGAGATTGTTGTTATTTGAGGAAAAATAATCCAAGCTGTGGAACCCCTGAAGCCCCTGCATTCAGGGATCATTGTGGGCAAAGCTCAGGCTCAGTCTGGCTCAGAGGGGCAGCTGCCGGTCTGTACAGCTGGGGTCTGGGGTGGGGCATTTCAGGATTTAGAACGCTGACCTTAGATGCACCTCATAAGGCAGGACAAATGCCAGGGAGGAAAGAGGAGAAAGAAGTGTTTGGGGCTGAGGAGGACAGAGCCCAGTCAGCAGCAGAAGTAGGGAGGGATCTGGGCAGAGGATCGCCCCCCCCCCCAGATAAACACCCTCCACCCCCACCCCTGCGCCCTCACCCCGGCTCCTCCCCCAGCTGCCTCCCGTGAGCAGGTCTCCAGTTTGGGCAGACCCAGCCCTGGGGACCCCTCAATCTCCCTCCCACACTGTGGTCCTGGGCTCCCCTCACCGTGCGAGATACAGAGAGGATCTGGACTCTGCCCAGAGACCTCCTGAGCCAGCAGGACAAAGGATTTTAAAAGACAAACAGTTCTCCAGGCCGGCCCTAAAGATGAGCCTGGGGCTCAGTGTTCCCAAGACGGGGATCCCAGATTGAGGCCTCCCTAGGGGACAGCTGCCCACCCTCCGTAGTGCCAGCAGCAGAATATTCCAGGGGCCTTACCGCAGCCATCTTGAGGCCAGGGGGCTCTGGGTCTGCTTCTGCTGTTTAAGGAACAAACACCTTTTATACAGGCACCAGAGTTCAGCTTTCACTTTTACTTTCTGACACTACAGTCCTCAAAGTCAAAACCCACTTAACTGAGGTGACTATTTAAGCACTAGGAATTTTCAGTAATTGCAAAGGCTAAGGATTTTCTTTTTTAATTTATTTTTATTTTATTTGTTGTAGTTTTTGGACAGGACTGGCTTTGAATCCATCATCTCTGGTATAAGGAGCTGGTGCCTATTCCTTTAAGCCACAGGCACCGCCCTCTTTTTTTTTTTTTTTTTTTTTTTTTTTTAGCACAGGATTCTCACTTTGTCAAACTTGGTGGTAGAGTGCTTTGGTGTCATAGCTCACAGCAACCTCCAACTCCTGGACTTAGGTGATTCTCTTGCCTCAGCCTCCCGAGTAGCTGTGACTACAGGCATCTCCGAAAGGCCCGGCTATTTTTTGGTTGCAGGAAAAAACAAAGTGCAGGAGTAACAATACCTTCATCACATAAAACAGACTTTAAGTCAAAACAGTTCAAGTCAAAAACAGTTGAAAACACACACAGGAAGGTCATTGTGTAATGATGAAGGCATCAGTTCACCAAGAGGACCTAACCATCCTAACTGTAAATACACCCAACATCAGAGGACCCAGACTCAGGGGACAGACATCACCAGACGTAAAGTCAGGACAATGGAGTCACAGACTGGGAGGGCTGGGGGATGATGGACAGTTGCCTGGTGTGCACAGTGTGGCGGCTGTAGTGACAGAGGCACTGAGGGCCCTGACTTCACCACATTGCAGCAGATCAAGGCAGCAACATTACATTGTGCCCCACATTCTAATAAAAAGAAAAAAAGAAAAAATGTATAAGTGACATAAAAACAAAGCATCAAGATTTTCTTGTAGAAAATCGTTAGCCTTGGATGGTGCCTGTGGCTCAGTGGGTAGGACGCCGGCCCCATATTCTAAGGGTGGAGGGTTCAAACCTGGCCCCTGCCAAATTGCAACCAAAAAATAGCTGGGTAGCAGACACCTGTAGTCTCAGCTACTCGGGAAGCTGAGACAAGATAATTGCCTAAGCCCAGGAGTTGGAGGTTGCTGTGAGCTATGACAACAAAGCACTCTACCACAGAGGGTGACAAAGTGAGACTCTGTCTCTAAAAAAAAAAAAAAAGAGGGCAACGCCTGTGGCTTAGAGGAGTAGGCGCCAGCCCCATATACCGGAGATGGCGGGTTCTGGCCAAAAACTGCAAAATAATAAATAAATAAATAAATAAATAAATAAATATAAATTTAAAAAAAAAAGAAAAAGAAAATTCTTAGCCTTTGCAATTACTGACAATTCCTAGTGCTTAAATAGTCACGTCAGTTAAGTGGGTTTTGACTTTGAGGACTGTAGTGTCAGAAAGTAAAAGTGAAAGCTGAACTCTGGTGCCTGTATAAAAGGTGTTTGTTCCTTAAACAGCAGAAGCAGACCCAGAGCCCCCTGGCCTCAAGATGGCTGCGGTAAGGCCCCTGGAATATTCTGCTGCTGGCACTACGGAGGGTGGGCAGCTGTCCCCTAGGGAGGCCTCAATCTGGGATCCCCGTCTTGGGAACACTGAGCCCCAGGCTCATCTTTAGG
>NW_003852535.1:400580-405863 GCF_000181295.1 Otolemur garnettii
AGGAAGTGCTGTCAGAGTGGAGCATGAAGGGACGGGGGCTGGGCTCGGAGTCTCACACTTGTAATCCTAGCACTCTGGGAGGCTCAGGTGGGAAGATCCCTCAAGCTCACCAGTTTGAGACCAGTCTGAGCAAGAGTGAGACCCGGTCTCTACTAAAAATAGAAAAATTAGCCAGGTCATGTGGCAAGTGCTTGTTGTCACAGGTACTAGAGGCTTAGGCAAGAGGATAATTTGAGCCCAAGACTTTGAGTTGCTGTTAGCTGTGATGCCAGGGCACTCTACTGAGGGTGACAAAGTAAGATTCTGTCTCAAAAAAAAAATACACACACACACACATATATAGACAGTGAGTGTTTTTAGAGTGTAATAAGGCACCACAGTACTTTGTGAACCTTTTTGAAGAGGGAACCATCCACTAAGATGATCAGTCCTTTTAATGGTGTTACAGCAGATGGGACAGAACTTGGGAAGGTACAGGGTCTCTGGACAAGAAATCTTCCTGTCACGAGACTGGTACATCAGTATGCACAAAAATCTAAGCGCTGTTTCAAAACAGAGATGGCTGCGTCCATAACTTCTATATTTAGAGATGACAGTTCAAGCAGTGATGCCCACGATGACCAACTGGCATCAACAGGTTACATGGTGGTGTGTCATAGCGTCATCTCTGACGTCCAGGAACAGAGAAGCTTTCCTTAGCTGCAGAAGGGCCATGAGGGTTTGGGTGGTTTTTATTTGCTGGTTTTCTGGCTAATAAATGCATGACATGATTTATCTCGTAAGTATTTTTGGCTGCTGAGTAGATCTCAGAAGTTCCCTCCAAATGGCTTGTGAAGGTGTTTTAACGTGAGGAATGAAGAGGCTTGACGCGGAGTCTGCGCCCAGGGACTGAAGAGCTGAGTCCTCTTGAGCAAACCTCGGGTCCATATTTATTATTATAAAACAGGAAGAATTAGATAAAAGCCACTTGTCCGTCATCAGCACTGATAGAACACAGGGAAGATCGGACAGAATGTCTCCACTTTTTTTTTTCAAAATTGCAGACCTTGAGCATGACCTTTGCCTCCAGGGTCCAGAGGCCTTTGGAATCCAGAGAATCTTTACCATGACCATTAGGCCTGGGGCTGCCACCCCTCACGCATACATTCCTTCTCAGAGGTCAGTTTTCTGCCCTCCTGCATGCACCCAACTCACCTGTCAGTCTCGTGATTCTTCACAACTCTGAAGCACAAAGTAAGCCTCTGATAAGGGAACAATTTTCCCTACAGACTCCACTCCACCAACCCGCCTGTTGGATAGTTTTAGATTTCATCCCAGCTGCCATGTGAGGGTGAGTGGGGTTCCCGACACCTTCACACAGGACTCGCCTTGGCCTGCTCCACTCTTCAATGCTCTCACGTCCCCTTCGCATCACTCTCCTTTATTTTCCGGAATTTTCATTTTCATTCTCAGCACTTTGCCCTGGTTCAGTCTTCTAGCACCCAAGGTACCACAAGTCTCTGCATGGAGGAGGGGACTCCTGCCTCTCAGAGAATCTCTTTTGCTTCAATAACCTGGGTTTTGGAGAATAGAGGACACCCTCTTTTCCACCCAAGTCGGGGAAGGACATCTGGGACCCGGGAGAGGGCCCGTCCATTCCCTCAGGGGAAACAACCCAGGAGTCAGTCTTTCCTTTGACGATACAAAAATTTCGACCTCAAAGGGAAGATCTGGCCAGAACGCCTCATTGTACTGTAACACAGCTTGGCCTCAGTACAAATCGGATACTGGGTCTATATGGCTTGAGAACAGAACCTTTGAATACAATATCTTAAGACTTAAATAATCTCCAAAGAAATGGCGGACGGGGTGAAATTCCCTATATTCAGGCCCTTTTCTCTCCCTAGCTTCTCCCTGACTTCCATCCCTGCCCCCTGCTTTTTCTGTTGCCAACTTCCGCCTTCACCAGCTTCCTCCCCAACACCCGGGCACCCCCCCTGGAGCCACAGGGCCACCTTGCTCTGGCTGTCAACTTCTGCCCAAGGTTCTCCCAGTCTCCACCTCTACCCACCTGCTGACCCTTCTCCACCTTCTCTCCCTAGCTACACTCTTCTCTCCCACATACCAACTCCCCTTTCCAAATATAATAAATCTCTCAAAGCCAGGGTAAAAACCTAGCCCTTTTTCCTGTCTAAAGGCTTTTCAATTCCTTACTAATCTAAATCTTCACATCAGAGAGAAACAAAGTACTTCATCTCCCAGTTGGCCCCATCTCTCAGTTGGCCGCAATACTCAGCAGAAATTCCAAGGAAACCTCTTCCCACCTCTAACCTCACTTTGAAACCCTCCCCCTAAGGATCCCAGTGAGCTCTGACCAGCAGGGACATCAGTCTGTCCATATTCCCTGGGAAGCAGTTTCAGAAGAGATCTCCATCCATAGTCCCCAGTTTTGAGCTCATTTCAAAGACTTTTTTTTTTTTTGCAGTTTTTGGCTGGGGCTGGCTTTGAACCTGCCACCTCCAGCATATGGGGCCAGGGCCCTACTCCTTTGAGCCACAGGAGCCACCCTCAAAGACATATTTTAATTTTGCAACAGAAAGAGAAAAATAGAAGAAAACCCAGCCTTTATAGTGAAAGAGTAGAAAATTATTAACTCATAGTCCGTCTTTCTGCCTGCTTTTTTCCTTTTGTCAGCAGCCCCCTTATCCCTGTAGATTCCTATTGTCTCAGACCATTCAAGAATCCAACTGACAAAAAAAAAAAATGTAAATTCTCTTCAGATTTCCCCAGTTCTTTTGTGTTTTAAATTCTGTTCCTTTAAGCTTCAAGTAATTCCTGAACATCCAGGATGGATGAACATCCTACATCAGTGATCAGGCACACCTGAAATATGTCTCCAATCTTACCTAAGAAGGTGGACACAACACTCACATTCACAATACCATGTGAATTCAGCTATGATTACTCTTCTCTATTTCCCCCATAAATTCAGCTACCTCTAACTCTCAGGACTGAAATTCTACCTTTCTTTCTTCACAATTCCCCTCCTTTCTCTCCCCCATCCTCCTTTCTCTCACTCCCTGCTCTCCTCTCTCTTTCTCATCTCGTCCTCTCACTCTTATCAATGCCTACACCCCAAACTAGAACTCCCCTCCGGCCAAGACAGGCTACTGTCCAATCTTCATCCTCCCTTAAATTGAAAGCACTGGAGAAACTCAAGCCTTTTGCCTTTTTATCCCCATACCCGCTGACGACCTCACTGACCACCAAACCCAAACCAAGTTCCACTACTTTCCTAAAACACAGTGTTACAGCCCCACCTAGACAACCTCTCCCCAGAGCAATTCTTGCAGGAACCTTTGGGACATTAAAAGTGCCCCCCCAAAATACACAGAAACTCAAGAATTGCTCCTTTCCTTCAGCTTTTCTACTTGCCTTGATGACATCAATGTCTTTTTCCTGTGCAGAGTCTGTGCCTCCCAAAACACTGGACCAGCACCTGCACTCTGGTCCTGCTTTCCCCTGATCTATCCCTCCTCCCAGGCAATGAGCAAATTCCAGTCCGTCCTCACACCCTACCAAGAGCTAACCCACCATCCCACTAATCCCTCTGCTAGGAGGACCAGGCACCATGCAGGGGTTTCCACTGAAACTGCTGGCCTAGGAATTGCTACCCACAAGTTCCAAATAACATCCACAGAACTGGCCAGGAGCCTCCAGGAAGAATCTGATCAGTTAGTTCCAAGTCATCCAAGACCAGGTAGACTCCCTGGTACCAGCAGTTCTCCAAAATCATAGAGGCTTGGATCTACTCACAGCGAGGGAAGGGAAACACTGCACTTTCTTACAGGAGACCTGCTATTTCCAGACCAGCAAGTCTGTCCAGGTCTGAGAGGGCATCACCTGACTCCAGGAACAAACAACCCATCCCTGCTCTCAAAATGAGAGATCCTGGTTCAACACCCCTCGTGGGCCTCTTCACTGCAGTCCTCCTGTGATTAACCATTGCCCCTGTGTCATCCAAATCCTGCCCCCATTTATTCAAGACAGGATAGAAAAGGTGGCAGCCGCAGTTGTAACCCAGTCACTACTACTCCTTTCTCTCCCAATGTACCCCCGACCCTTGCAGCCCTACTAACACCTGACTCATCCCACTGAGGATAATTATGGGCCCTTTCCAGTGAGAAGCAGTTCTGGGAGACTGACCTTCAACCCCATCACCGTCACCCCTTTTATAAAGAGTTGGGCGTATTAGGGGTCTAAACCCTTCCCCCACTTCTCATCCTTCCCTTCCCAGACCAAAAGACCTACATGACCCCATCCCCAAGAAATCCAGCAGAAAGACCCTAGCCAGCCAAAACCTTCCAGCAACCTGTGGAATCTTCCTCCCCTACATCCAATATAAAAACAAGCTCCCAAGCCCTCCTGGTACAGACACCATCTTGGACCAGGTGGATCTCTGTCCCCTTTCATTAAACTTGGCCTGAACCTCTCCTGGTCTCGTCACACTGCTGAAGCCCTTTCACTTGGGCATGGGTCTGGGCCACGATCCTCAAATCTGGCTCAGAATAAACCTCTTTAAATTATTTTGCAGAGTTTGGCCTTTCTTCCTTTGACACAGTCCTTCCCCAGGTCAGGGAGGCTGCCCGAGGGTGTGGTTGGCTGTTCTGGGGCACGATTTCCTTTCCTGTTTCTGGGTGTGACAGGCCAACGGAGTATACTCTGTGATCACTTTCGCAGGCTTTGTTCGTTTGCTTTTTTTTTTCCTTTTTGTTCACTGCTAATTTAGAAAATGATTGGCTCTGACCTGATACACGCACCTTTGGAGTCTGGATATCTGGGGTCTTCAGGATGTTGGAGGTAAGAGTCTCCTGATTTATTAGGGAAAAGCTACAGGGCATCGATGCTCCACTGGAAAGACTCAGTCCGGGTTCCTAAAACAGGGAAGTGGGAGCTTCCATTTGAAGCTTGTATAAAACTTCTCTTATTATTCCAGAGTCTGTTTTCCACGGGAGATTATGAGTTCATGGCCTAGTGGCTGTCTTTTCCTTGTCCACAGGGTTGTCCTGGGTCTGGAGAGGAAAGAGGGGAGGTGATTGGCGGGGGGGTCATGGAGGGGCAGTAGAGCCAGGCTGGGGCTGGCAGGGCAACCACTTAGGGGTAGGGTGTCTTGGGAGAGGAAGAGTGGGTGTGATGGAACCAGGAGCCAAACACAAGTGTAGGTTAAAGTTGTCCTTTATTATCGAGATTCAGAGGGCGGCTCCTGTGGCTCAGTGGGTAGGGCACCAGCCCCATATACTGAGG
>NW_003852535.1:406053-413456 GCF_000181295.1 Otolemur garnettii
AAAAAAAAAAAAAAAAAAATTCAGAATCCAAGGTATACAGGCAGATTCTTATCAAAGTCTGCCTTGCTTAAGAGAAATGGAGTGGCGGGGATAGGAGCTGGGGAGGGTCAGGGGACTATGGGGCTCACGGAGGCAGGGCCAGGGCTGCCCAGACAAGTCAGTGCTGGAAGATAGACCAGGAAACAACCAGGAGAAACTTCTGGAGTCCTTGATGGTTGGTTTTGGGGACTGGATATTGGCACTAGGAGGAGGGCAGAGGTGGGCTAACCCTGGTCACTTGCTGTCCAAAGTAGGGTCAGCTGTGGGCCGCTCGGGAAATCCTAACTCTAGAGGAGGGAAAAGCAGGTTTATTCAAGAGTGGGCAGTCTGAGGAGATGGGGACTCCTGTCACAGAGGCCATCTCAGGGTCCTCAGGCTGACTGCGGGGTTGGGAAGGGGAAGGCGTTGGGAGAAAGATGCCCAGGGGCTGCAGGTGGCAGCCAGCTGTCCCCCCACCTCATCTGGAGCAGCCAGATGCCTTGCCTTGCTGCTCCCACCTTGGGCTGAGGGTGTTCTCAGCACAGGGGTCAGACGGAGCCTGTGAGCACGTCCTCAGGTCACCACACTGCCCTGCTAAGCTCCCCTCCCCAGTGGCTGGCATCTGACTTGGAATAACGGTCAACACTCTGACAACAATCTGAATGGCCTCAGGTAGATCAAACCTTTGTCCCTCCCCACTGCCATTTCCTAGCCCTTGATTCCTGGCTGCAGATCCCGACAGCCACGCACAGCCTCGAGGCCTTTGTAACTACTGTTTCCCAGCCATATCCACACACCCCCACTGTCGCTCCCGCCGCCTTCCCTGAACTCAGGCAATCCACCTGCCTTGGCCGTCCAGAGTGCTGGGATTACAGGCATGAGCCACTGCACCTAGCCTTGTCTTTTCATCCTCTTAAAAGCTTCTTTCACAGAGCATATTTTAAATTTTGATGAAGAGCAATTGATCAATTTTTGTGTTGTTAATATGAATTTTATTTTTTTTTTTTTGTTATTGTTTGCTGGAACAGGGAGCTTCTCGGGGCTGGGGAGAAGGACTGGCTCTGTGTCGGTTCTGGCGTTTGACAGCAGCACCCTGAGTAACCAGACTTCTGGGTTATTTTTTCAAGGGCATTTACTCCTTTTGCAATCAATCTCATAAATTTTCCTAAGACTGTGGGGTTACCGCTTCCTGTTTGACAAAAATTAAAGTACATGAGCAGTTAACAGGTACTGAGAGCAAAAGGGGTGCTGGGCGGGGCGTGAGCAGTCAGCAGGGAGGGGGCAGGGGTTGCATCCCGGTTTAGTTTTTCAGTCATTAAAGGAATGTCAGCTCACTGACGCCTTGGGGAGCAGCTGCACCGGGACTCACTTCTTGTTATGTGAGCAGAGGCTTGTCCTGCTCTCTAATCCATGTGATTTAGTTGTTGTGGTGGTTGATTTCACATGTCACCTTGACGGTGCCCAGGGTGCTCAGATTCAGCATCACTCTGGGTGTGCCTGAGGGTGAGACCAAGGGAAGCTTTGAAGGGGGGCCTCAGTACTCTCCGTGCCCCCTGCAGTGTGGGTAGGCATCAGCCTGTCCCTGCAGGTCCTGAGAAGATAAAGGTGGAGGAGGTGGAGCAGGAAAGTTCCCTGCTTTCCTCCCTCGCTGCCTCAGCTGGGATGTCTCATCCCACCTTCTGCCCTGGGACCAGGTCTCAGATTGCCTCCCATGCCGGCTTTCCTGGGTCTTCAGCTTGCAGACTGCACACGCTGGGAATTCTCAGCCACTCAGGACTGAGCCATCTTCATAATAAATCTCCAAGTGCATACACACATGTCCTGATAGTTTTGCTTCTCTGGTAAACCCTGACCAATGTAGCTGTGTGACTTACAGCCACATGTCCCAGGGAATGCAGTGCACACCCTGACACCACCAGCCCTCGCCCAGACTGGCACCTGCTGTGCCTGCTCCTCTGGGCACACAAGGGGGCAGTGTGCCTTCCGGTGGCCACCCTGCATCCCTCCCAGCCTATGCTTCCGGGGTGTCAGTTCTGAATGGCTGTGGGAAGTGCTCCCCGCTTTAGACTGGTTCCCTCCTCCACCCTGCTGTGCTTCTAGAGGTGACAGACAATGCGTCCCTGACATTATCTGGGACTTACCGGGTTCCTTATTGGCTACGGTGTCATCATGGGATTTGCTTTGCCAGTGGGAGTGAACAAGCACATTGTCTCTGAGTGGAGCTGGACAACGGAATTGCAAGGTTGGTCTCAGCTCCTGCAGCTCCTGCGCGACTTTGCCTGGAGGAGGTGTTGTCCCTGGTTGGGGCTGCTCCTTTCACCTGGGCCCAGCATGAAAACTCAGGAGGTTTGGACCTGAACTTCACCCTCTGCCTGAAGCCAAATGCTACTGATCCCAGAACCCCCTATACTGACCCATAGCCCTCCTGCTGCTGATATATGGGGCTGATGCCCTACTCTTTGGAGCCGCAGCTGCTGCCGCCCTGCTGTGACTAATTAACAGGCCTAAGTCTGGGCAAGAAAACCTGCAGGCCCTCAACATACACAACAAATCACTTGAGTCTGGGAATATATCTATATAATATTAACAAGACCAAATATAACAATCTATATAACAAATATTATATTGGGTCTAATTGATAGACCCTTATTATTATTTTTTTTGGAGACAGAGTCTTACTTTGTCCACCTCAGTAGAGTGCCATGGTGTCAGCTCACAGCAACCTCAAACTCTTACACTCAAATGATTCTCTTGCCTCAGCCAACCAAGTAGCTGGGACTATAGGTTCTCACCACAATGCCCAGCTATTTTTAGAGATGGGGTCTTGCTCTTGCTCGGGCTTGTCTCAAACCTGTGAGCTCAGGCAATCCACCCCCTGTTGGCCTCCTAAGGTGCTAGGATTATAGGCGGGAGCCACCATAAGGGCCCTAGACCCTCATCTTAACCCATGTATTCCTTTCCCCTGACTCTTGGTCTTTAAGCGAACTGTCAGCTAAAGAATCCCTAAACCCACCTATCACCTGTAAGTCCTACCTGGACATGTCCAGCTTTTTTGGCCAAACCAATGTGTGCTTTCTATGTATTGATTTATGACTTTATCTAAAATTCCTGTCTCCTTGAAATGTCTAAAACCAAACTGTAACCCAGCCAGAGCGAGTCCTCTTACTCAGGGCTTCTGGGTGTGGCTCCAGGCCACGGTCCCCAAATCTGGCTCACTATTAAACTCTGTAAATGATTTTATGGCTTGGCTTCTTTTCCATTGACAACCCTTCTGCAGGTCAGGAGGGCTCCTCCCGTGAGGCTGGCTCACAGGACTCAGGGCCACCATCTCCCTTCCTGTTTCTAGGTGAGAGGGGCCAAGTGCTTAACGCTGGGATCACCCTGGCAGGCTTTGTTTTGTCGTTCAATGCTATGTAGAAAATGATTGGTTCTGAGAGTGGAGTGCGAAATCAAAAGTAAAATTCTCAGAAGTTGGTTGGGAGACTGCTGTCTGGGCAGGGATGAGCACACACAGATATGCCGGGCTATCCCTTCAGGAGGACTAGGGTAAGAGCCTCCTGATTTATCAGGGAACATCTACAGGTTGTCAAGTCCTCGTCAGAAGGACTCAGTCTGGCTCCCTAGTCTGGGGAAGGGGGATCTTCTGTTTCAAAGCTTATATAAAAATTCTGTTATTACCCCAAAGTCTGTTTTCTGTGGGAGATTATGAATTCACAGCTAAGTGACTGTGTTCTTTCTGGGTCCAGAGGGCTGTCCTAGGTGTGACATGGAGGTGGGGGAGGTGATGGGGTGACATGGAGGGGCCAGAGAGGGGCAGCTGAGCCAGGCTGGGGCTGTCATATCGGCCCCCCTTTGGCGGGGTGTCCGGGATGAGAGGAGGAGTAGCCGGGTCTAGGGAAGTGCTGGGGGCAGAGAGAGCTGGATGTGAAGGCCACAGAGGCCAGAGCCAGCACTGGGGGGCGGGGGGCCCCAGTGCCTCTTTGGCTGGGGGAGCAGACCCCAGAGAGGGTGAGGAGGAGGAGGTTGGTCAGGAATGGCCTGCAATTGCCATGGGCATCCTGCATCCTGAGACCAGAGGAATGTCCTGGCCAGATGTCCCTGTGGGAAGCCCTTTGTGGGGCCTAGGCTGGATGTGGTTGATGGGGACAGGAGGCAGAGTGAGTCTGGGAGCGATGGGAGTCACAGAGGCAGGGACAAGGTTACCCAGGTCAGTGCTGGGAGATTGATGAGGGCATGACCAGGAGAAACTTCTGGGTTTGGTCAGTTTTGGGGACTGGATATTGGCACTGGGAGGAGGGCGCAGGGGCTGGGGGAGGGGGGGGCTGACCCTGGTCCATTGCTGTCCAAAGCAGGGTGGGCTGCTGGCCACTCGGGAAAGCCCAACTGGAAAGGAGGGCTGGTGGCAGGAAAAACAGGTGTATTCAAGAGCCTGCAACCTGAGGAGATGGGGACTCATGTGACAGAGGCCATCCTCAGACTGACTGCAGGATCTGTAAGCGGAAGGAGTAGGGGAAAGGAAGCACGGGGCTGCTGGCAGGTCGGCTCCTCCCCCACAGCATTGCAGGGCTCTGTGGGCCTGGCGTTTCCCTGGGGCGGGGCTCTGCCTTTGGCTGCAGACTTGGGTGCTCCTCCCAGCAGGAAGCAGGCACGGAACACGTGGGTATTTTCCTGCTGGGAGGGAACCACTAATCGCAGGGACTGTTCAGTGTGGACAATGGGTGAGGAAGTAAGGGACAGGAAGACGGAGGAGGGGTCAGGAAACACTAACCCCAACAGCACAGCCAACACCCTGCAGCAGAGACAATAGCAGTCTGAAAACAGAGCTGGGCAGAGTTTGGGGCCTGGCGGCCCCCTCTGGAAGTGGAGGGCCAGAGTGCCTCTGAGTTTGGCACAGGATGGTGTGAGAAGGCAGTGTGAGAGCCAAACTAGCTCCATTTTGTTGTTTACAGCACAAGCCCCATTCCTGGCTGTTTACAGCACAAGCCCCATTCCTGGCTGTTTACCACATAAGTTCCATTCCTAGCCTCTCTGCCCCAACCTCTGCCAGTGAAACCTGCAGGGTCACTCCCTGCTGCCTCCCCCACCCCAGGTTGCACAGCCACTGAGCTGTAAACTGAGTCACCTTAGGCAAATAGCTGCTATAATAAACAATAAGTTTCTATTACCTTGAAATACAGGTAATCAGGTTGCACCAACTCTAGCCCCCGGTTAAGGGACCCCCCCACCCCTCACCTGGACCAATCCAAATTCACCTTTACTAGTGAAATCATCAGCTACCAGTGCAAATCCTCCTTTACTTCCTCCTTTACTAATGAAATCACCAACCACCAATGAAAAGTGCACTCGTATCCAACCCTACCCCTCTTGCTTTCTGTACCCCATAAAAACTTCCTCCACCCCGGGTTCGGGGCTCGTCCTCGGCTTGCATGCCAGAAGAGTCCAGGCTTCCCGGGGCCTGAATAAAACCTCACCTCATGCCTTTTACATCGGAGCGTGTCTCAGATTCGTCTGTTTGGGCTGTTTGGGAGAATAATTTTTCTGGACCTAACAGCAGGGGCCCCAGGGGTCAGACAGCTTCAAGGATTTCCCTTCAAAGGGTCTGGGAAGGGAAGTAAGGGAAGTGGGAGAAGTAGGGGGAGTGGGGGAAGGCCCCTAACATTCCCAACTCAGGTTAGGAGGGCTGATGGGGTTGAAGGTCAGTCTCCCAGAACTGCTTCTCACTGGATAGGGTCGGAGCTGTCCTCAGTGGGATGAGTCAGGTGTTAGTAGGACTGGACGGGTTGAGGGTACATTGGAGAGGGAGAGAGGAGCAGTAGCAGTTGGATTACAACTGCAGCTGATACCTTTTTTATCCTGCGTCCTCACGGGCTGTTAAACCAGGATCTCTTTTTTTTTTTTTTTTTTTTGAGACAGAGCCTCAAGCTGTCCCCCTGGGTAGAGTGCAATGACATCACAGCTCACACCAACCTCCAACTTCTGTGCTCAGTGGGCTCAAGCGAGTCTCCTGCCTCAGCCTCCCAAGTACCTGGGACTATAGGCACCTGCCACAACACCCGGCTATTTTTTGGTTGCAGCCCTCATTGTTGTTTGGCGGGCCCAGGCTGGATTCAAACCCATCACCTTAGCCACTTGAGCCACAGGTGCTGAGCCGGATCTCTCATTTTGAGAGGGTAGATGGGTGGCTTGTTCCTGGAGTCAGGTGATGCCCTCTCGGACCTGGACAGACTTGCTGGTCTGGAAATAGCAAGTCTCCTGTAAGAAAGTGCAGTGTTTTTCTTCCCTCGCTGTGAACAGATCCAAGCTTCTATGATTTTGGAGAACTGCTTCTACCAGGGAGTCTACCTGGTCTTGGATGACTTGGAACTAACTGATCAGAGACTTCCTGGAGGCTCCTGGCCAGTTGGGTGGATGTTATTTGGAACTTGTGGGTAGCAATTCCTAGGCAAGCAGTTCCAGTGGAAACTCCTGCATGGTGCCTGGTCCTCCTAGGAGAGGGATTAGTGGGATGGTGGGTTAGCTCTTGGTAGGGTGTGAGGTGGGACTGGAATTTGCTCATTGCCTGGGAGGAGGGATAGATCAGGGGAAAGCAGGACCAGAGTGCAGGTGCTGGTCCAGTGTTTTGGGAGGCACAGACTCGGCACAGGAAAGATGTTGGTGTCATCAAGGCAAGTAGAAAAGCTGAAGGATCAATTCTTGAGTTTCTGTGTATTTTCTGGGGGCACTTTTGATGTCCCAGAGGGCAAAGGTTCCTGCGAGAATGGCTCTGGGGAGAGATTGTCTATGTGGGGCTGTACCAGAGTGTATTTTAAGGAAGAGGTAGAACTTGGTTTGGATTCGATTCAGTGGTCAGTGAGGTTGTCAGTGGGTATAAGGATAAAAAGGCAAGAGGCTCAGGCAGTGCCTGTAGCTCAAGGAATAAAGTGCTGGCCCCATATGCTAGAGGTGGTGGGTTCAAACCCAGCCCAGCCAAAAACTGAAAAAAAAAAAAAAAAAAAAAAGGCACGAAGCTTGAGTTTTTCCAGTGCTTTCAATATAAGGGAAGATGAAGATTGGACGGTAGCCTGGTGTTAGCAGGAGGGAGTTCTAGTTTGGGGTGTAATCACTGATGAGAGAGAGGAGAGCAGGAGTGAGAGAAGGAAGGATAGGGAGAGAATAGGGGCGTTTTAAAGACAGAAAGGTAGAATTTCAGTCCTGAGAGTTAGAGGTAGCTGAATTTATGGGGGAAATAGAAGACTAATCATAGCTGAATTCACAAGGTATTGTGAATGTGAATGTAGTGTCCACCTTCTTAGGTAAGATTGAAGACATATTTCAGGTGTGCCGAATTATCTTGTTTTGTGGTTTTAGGTCAGGGCTGGGTTTGAACCCTCCACCTCCAGCATATG
>NW_003852535.1:417098-418119 GCF_000181295.1 Otolemur garnettii
TGAGACAGAATCTTACTTTGTCACCCTCAGTAGAATGCCCTGGCATCACAGCTAACAGCAACCTCAGCCTCCTGAGTACCTGTTGAGAGAGGATACCGGAGAGGGGCGAGGTCTGGGAGAACAGGTCTTCTCAGGGAGACCACGAGGATGCACCTGCAGGGCCCTCTCCATGGTGACTCAGCTCTTGGGAATTTATAGGCTTAACCTCCTGGAACTTGGAAATTTCCAAGTTCTGTGAAATCCTGTAGTTCTGTAGGGGCTGGAGAAGCATCTCCCACTTGATTTAAACTGGCCAATGAGAAGGGTACCTGTGGGGTGGAACTTTTTGACTGTCAATAAAAAAGAAAAGACTAAGCCAGTCAGGGAGCGGGGCCATTTGGAAATCGTCTATGCTGTAAGCTCCCGGCCAATGAATAAAGCCCTTCCTCTTATAACTATGGTGTTTGGGGGCTCTTTCTGTCAGCTGAGCCTCACCTTCCTGCAACACTGTGACAAGCACTTGCCACATGACCTGGCTAATTTTTCTATTTTTAGTAGAGACCGGGTCTCACTCTTGCTCAGACTGGTCTCAAACTGGTGAGCTTGAGGGATCTTCCCACCTGAGCCTCCCAGAGTGCTAGGATTACAAGTGTGAGACTCCGAGCCCAGCCCCCGTCCCTTCATGCTCCACTCTGACAGCACTTCCTCCACCCGGCCTGGTCTCCACTCTTCTCCTTCCTCACCTTGTCCCTGCCAGAGCAAGTCACATTCACCTCTGTGTGCCTTCTGTGTCTCCCTCCCTGTGACTCTTGGGTGTGAAAACTGTTCCCAGGGGTGCCAGAAGTCCCTTGAGTTCAAGAATTATGTCATGTTCACCAATGTCCATCCTCCCGCCATCAAGAGCCTTGAACACATCAAATGCTCACACATTTATTAAATGGCAGAATGATTAAAAGAGTGAAGACTGGGCGTCTAGACACTTGTTCCTCCCTCTCACAAGCTCACAGGCAGGGAGCACAGGGCATGAGAGCCCGCCCCCCCC
>NW_003852535.1:418200-419852 GCF_000181295.1 Otolemur garnettii
TCCCATCTTGGTGTGAATAGAGGAACAGCGTGATGTACCAGGCTGAGCTGAGAGTGAAGCTGAGGATGCAGAGAGCTGGGGAGACATTCCCGTCAGTCGTCAGCACAGGGAGAACCGGGGTCAGGGAGGCCCGGAAGGAAAGGATATCTTTTCTTGCCCATGAAAGAAGCTTCTATAATCTTTGCCTTTGCTCTGTGGCGCCTAAGGCCTCATTGAACACTGCCCTGACCAGGCAGCTCCGGCATATTCATTGTTCACAAAGAGTCTCTCCTGGAAAACAGACCCACAGGAACCCTGTCAACAAGAGGGACAGAGGGTGGGGCACTGAGGCCCTGTGACCCCCCAGGTCTCCTCTCTCTCCAGGGCAGGGAGGGGGAACCGTGAAGACCCACCAGGCTCCACCCTTTGGGGCATCTTTCCCCTACTGAGGAGCCTGACACTCACCTGTGGTATTCACGGTCCCTGTGGTATTCATGGTAGTTGTTGCAGTGTGGGTAGCCATAGTGGTTTGTGGGACCATTCCCCTGTGAGGTACCTATGACAGTGAAGGCGAGGGCAAGGACCAGCACGACGGCCAACATTATTGGGACCTGAAAGAGCAGAGGGTTGGGGACAGGGGTGGCGGAGACGAAGGTTATAAGCACTGACCAAGAGCCTTTTGACTGAACTCAAGGTATGGCCTGGGAAGGATCATCTCTGGCTTGGGGTAAGGGGGTCCCCTGTCCTCTCTCAGCTTCATGGGGAACATATCCCACCTGGTCCCTGTAAGGACCAAGTATGGGGGTAAAAGAGTGGCTATTTCAGCGCCTCCTCCCAGTTCCCCTAAGGGACAGGGTCATTCTCCTTTAAGGAAACACCCTGACAGGTCCCTGCAGGCAGAGCCCAGACCTGAGGGTGAAGTCTGGAGCTGCTCAGGGAAGGTGAAGCTGTTCTGTGGAGGGGAGGACAGGAATGGGAATTTGAGGACAAAGCAGATAGAGGAAGTGACATGGCTGCAGGGGAGGCTGGTCCTCAGCATCTCAGGAGGTGCAGCCTGCAGGGATCAGGGGTTTGCGGGGCTCTGATGGGCACCCTAACCCTGACCCCTCCCTCTGAGTCTCTGCACCTTCTTGGCTGTGACAGTGACAGTTAATGAAGGGAGCAGTGGGGACTGTTCATTGTGGCTGGGGAAAATGAGTCAGAGAAATGATCCCCAAATTGAACTAATTCAGCAGCAGCAGAAGGGATCAGGGGAGACACAGGCCCTCTGCTCATTGTCCCCCCAAAACCCCCAGGGTGTGGGGTCTCCCAGAGTACCAGGGAGGAGAGTTTCAAGAGAGTCCATTTTCATCTCAGCGTTGAAGAGAAGACCCCAACTGCCATTTGAGTGCCAATTATGTGACATGATAGACATGACAGTATGAATCATAGGACAGTAATCAATAAGGTGTGTGGCACCCAGGAGGTAACAAAGACAAGTTCCCCAATTCCCATGTTTAAAAGTGGCCCCCTGGGTGGCCACCTGCTCAGAGAGTTGTCCTTTTGCAGAGGCCTCTCCTGAGCCCTTTCCTTCTCCTCCCCCTCACTTCAGCAGGCAGCTGTTACACCTCCACTGGGTACAAGTGGCTGAGACAAGCCCCTGACAGCACAGGCTAGGAAGGGGCAGACCCAGA
>NW_003852535.1:420308-427920 GCF_000181295.1 Otolemur garnettii
GCCACCTTGGGTGTATGTGGCTGGCGCCTTAGCCACTTGAGCCACAGGCGCCGAGCCTCCATTTTTTTTTAAGAATTTTTTTTACACATAGAAACTCTTGGTGACCATGCAAGAGCCACCTGCTCAGGGCAGTGTTCAATGAGGCCTTAGGCTCCACAGAGCAAAGCTAAAGATTTCAGAAGCATTTTTCATGGGCACCAAAAGAAGTCCATCCCTTCTGGCCCTCCCTGACCCCGGTTTTCCCTGTCTGACGGCTGAGGGGAATGTCTCCCCAGCTCTCTGCATCCTCAGCTTCACTCTCAGCTCAGCCTGGGATGGGAATTTGAAATGGATTTGAACAAACAGGCCCTGCCTAGGGCCTATGCATCTGTCCCGCAGACCGTTGGAGGGCCGGACTACGGACCCCAGGACAAGTCGGCTGCTAAGCAGGACAGGCAGCTGCAGCAAAAACACCCTGTGGGCTGGATAAATGTCCAAGGCGGGCTGCATGTGGCCCGCGGGCCGTAGTTTGAGGACACCTGGCTTAAGCCCAAGAGTTTGAGGTTGCTGTGTGAGGTGTGACGCCATGACACTCTACAGAGGGCAACATAGTAAGACTCTGTCTCAAAAAGAAAAAAAAATTCTGGTTCTAGAGCAGCCCTTCACATGTCTGTTTTGTAAGCCAGGATGTTCATATGCTGGGCTCCCTGAACAGGGCTGACCTGTTTGGACGTTCTCCGAGGGCCGGAGGGGAAGAGCAAGTCTGCCCCTCTCTCCACCTTCTTCCTTATTAAAGCCTCTTACTGCTTGAACTAGTCAGGGCTGTTTCCCAGAGACAGAATCGCTAGGATGGATGGATAGATAGACAGATAGATAGATAGATAGGGAATGTATATGACGGGATTGGCTCACATGGTGAAGGAGGCTGAGAAGCCCCATGACAGCCCATCTGTGAGCTGGAGACCTGGGGTGCTGGTAGAGCAGCCCAGTCGAAGGGCATAGGGGAAGCAGGTGCTGCACCTCAGTCTGAGGCCACAGGCCCAGAACTCAGGGGACTGCTAGTGTCTGCCCTGGAGTCGGAGGGCTGGGGATCCTGGAGCTGCTGTCCCGGGCAGGGGGAGAGTGTCCCCCGGCCCAACAGAAGCATCTGGGCATTTGCATGTCTCTGAGTCTCTGTGGATTCCCAGCAGCTTAGATGGTGCCCATCAGGCTGAGGGAGAATCTTCTTTTTAGTTCTTTAGTTCCCGAGACTCACAATGTCCTCTCCAAGGACACACCCAACAAGGCTTCTCCAGAGTTTTAGGTAATACTTCATCCAGTCAAGCTGACACCTGAAATTAACCTTTCCCTGCCCCATTCCATTACACCCTTCCCCAGAGCTCCCACCCTTACCCTGACCCTCCTCTCTGTTCCCACAGCCTCTGCCCTAACATTTGAGACCTTTGAGTTAACTCAGGCACTGGGCACATCCCTCCTCTGCAGCGTGAGTCATCTCAGGGGAAACACTTTCTACTACATGTGGTGCTTCTCTAGATAGGGCACCTGCCACCTGCCACCTGGCCTGGAGGAATCTCCATGGACCTTGTCAGAACAGCATCCCTTTCCTATCCCACCACCTATCCTATTAGTCCTGTGCTCTAGACCCTCATCCCACAGGAGACCTCACGCCATCCTAGGGTGACAGCTCACTGTCTCCTGGGCCCATTCTCTGCACCACGCCACAAGCCACCCCCTGTAGGGCTCTGTTCACTCCCAGCTCCCCAGAACATAAAATCTGGAAGAGGCTCAGAGATCTGCACTCACCCAAGCGTTGAACAGACGAAAACTCAGAAGTGGGGAAGATTGACATTTGCCCCAGGCCATCGGGCCTACTGGGGCACAGCCAGGACCAGAACCAGACATCCAGATGTTAGTCCAGGGATCCCTGCAGAATCAGCCATGTGGCAGAAAGGGCTGGTGATTCAGGGCAGAAGCCTTTGTCTCTGTTTCCTCAGTACCCACCACTCAGAGCCGGCTTTCTCCCCCAGATCCCCACCCACTGAAGGTGCTGCTCTCACCACAGCCCCCCAGGCCTTCTATGTGCTCAGGCCAGTGCTTCTGCTTCTGACCCCGCCTTACTCACCACCTGCAGGATCTGACCCATCAAAGTTCTCTCCCTCCAACACTGTGTCCAGCTGCCCCAGAGCCCTCCTTGTCCTCCTATAGGGGCAGCTCTTTCTCCTCTGTGCCTCCAGCCTGGCTCCGCCACTTCTCAGTGATGTCCTCAAGCCCATCTCCCAGAAGAAGCTGCTGTGAGGTTCCACTGTGCTAATGAGGGCAGGGATGTGCCACCAACTGTTCACACCAGTTGGCCCCTGGTCCAGGCTCCCCTTGCTCTAATCAGGGACGCCTTATGGAAGGAGCTTGC
Organism: Otolemur garnettii; assembly: GCF_000181295.1. Classification (NCBI taxonomy): domain Eukaryota; kingdom Metazoa; phylum Chordata; class Mammalia; order Primates; family Galagidae; genus Otolemur; species Otolemur garnettii. The sequence goes on from NW_003852535.1 coordinate 422,695, forward strand.
TGTTTACCGGTGGCCGTGTCTCCCTCACCTCCCCAAGTTCGCCGCCCCGATGGGGAAGCTGTCTGAGACTCTGCATGGGGGTGGGGAACCCAACTCTTTCCTGCTCTCACACTCAGCGTTCTGATCATCAAACTGTGAGGGGACTTCTCCCACATTGATCAGTGCTCTGGTGGACACCAACTGGGTGTTCTATGATTCCAATCAGTTCAGCCACCTCCAGCCAGGGTTGGCCTCCCAGGTTAAAGACTAAGTCCCAGTACACTGTCCCTATTTCAAATGCCAATGACAGATCTGGGTCCCTGGAATTTCTGACCAACTGACTTGAAGTTTCCCACTCTCCTTCCTCAGGTGCCTGGCAGAACTCAGAAAAGAGGTTAACTTCCATTTCCTGGTTCATCGTAGTCGAACACTGAGGAGGTGCAGGTGAGCAGCCAGATGGAGGAGACACACAGGGCAGGCCATGCGGACGGCGCGGAGCTCGCATGCCTGCTCCAGGCACCCCCACACCTGTTCAGCACCCAGAAGCTCCCTGAACCCTGTAGCTCAGGGTTTCTGATGGTGGCTTCATGACATGGGTATGGCCAATTAACTGCTCAGTCGCCAGCCCCTGCTGCTTTTCTGAAGGATGTGTGGGGGTCGGATTGAGAGTTCTAAGCTTTCTACGCAGACTGCAAAGCCTGAAATACTCTTTACTAACTGATCTTTACAGATCAGTTTCCTCACCTTGGGGATTCATGATAATGATGGTGACAAACTCATTGTCCTTTGGGCACCAGAATCATGATGTCCCAAGTCACTTGCTCACAGAGGAATGAGATGGCTGTGATGTTCCCTCTGAGATTCACAGGCCCCTCTTGGTGATGAGACCAGGACCAGGCAGGTGCTGCTGTGGACACTGCCTGGGGCATTGCTTAATTGTGCAGGAATTGTTTCCCTGAGTCAGGAAGCTTCAAAACAAAGTTTGGAGCTGCCTCGATCTAAACAAGAGGGAGGCTGGACAAGTTCCAGCCAGTGAGAACCAAAATGGTGGCGAGATTGACCGCCTGTTGATCTTACAGCTTCTTTAAATACCTCATCACCATAAGGTCTCTGAAGACAAAACCCATTCCCATCCTGCACCAGACGCCCTGACACTTCCTGTTTGGCCACATTTTAGTCAAAATAAAGTGTGGCCCTAATTCCAGGAAACCACACCCCTTTCCAAGAAATACCATGAATATTCCTCCCCTTGTTTAGCCTATAATTACCTGGTGCTTAAACAGAGGGACCCAGGGAACATGGGGGCTGGTTCTCCTCCACAGGGAGGACTGTACTGTCTGTGGAGGAGGTTTTTCTATATTTCTGAATAAATCTCACTTTGACTTTCCACAGTCTGCTGGCTCCTGAATTCCTTCTTGTGAGAATTTGAGCCGTACTTGGACTTCAAGTGGCTCTGAGCATTGAGAGTCACTTTCCTGTGTCAGTGACACCAGTTTCTGTAAGGTCATGATCATGACTGGGGAAGGGCACAGGGACACAGGTGCCCAGCACAGAGCTGTTTCCTGCCTGCACAAAGAGGTGACAGTGGAAACAATGAAGCAGACCTGGGCCGGTTTGCAGGGGAGAGCTCGGGGGCTCGAGGACGGCTCGGCCTGTGTGGGGAGTGAAGGAAGGGGTATGACAATGTCACAGCTTCTAGCTGCAGTGACTTCACAGGTGGGGTCTGGGGACCCACCAGTGCAGCTCCCAGGGCCTGTCTCACGTCAGTACTGCACATTAATGCCACAGCATCAGTACTCGAGTAACAACAGCATTCCCATAGTAATAATGTTAAGTAGACAGGACTCCACCTCTGCTAGAGAGAAAGGACAAGGACGGGCCCCAGGCCCCAGCTTGGTGACACCCCATCTTAACCCTGCTCCAAACAACTGCTCACACCTGGGGAGGAGGGAACACCCTACCAATTCACCAATCAGAACTTAGCATGCCAATTGCAAAAGGATGCAGGGGACACTCTGGCCTCCAGGCACCTAGAGTCAGGAAGGTGGCCCGGAGCACACTCATCATCATTCCCTAGCTTAAGTCTGCATTGCAGTTCAATGGGCTTTCAGAGAGGCCCATGGGAGGTCTGCATGTGCAGGGAAACTCTGTGGTTGCACAGTGAACCACAGGTGGGCTCGATCCAGACAGTATATAACCCCAAGCTGGGCAGCACCTGTGACTCAAGGAGTAGGGCACTGGCCCTATATACTGGAGGTGGCAGGTTTAAACCCAGCCCTAGCCAAAAAAAAAAAAAAAAAAGCACAACCTCAGGCCATCACCAAGGCCTTTATTGCCTGAGGAGGGGCCTGTTTTCTGTCTGTGGCAAACGCATCCTGCTCTATAACCCTACATCTTGCTGTTGCTCTGCAAACCTATCTTTCTCTTCCTCAGTAAACTTTGTTTCATACTTGCCTTACTTTGGGGTGTCTGGTCATTCCTTGGCCAAGAGCACACCAAGAAAAGAGAATGCAGACAGCCGCCTGAACCCCAGCAATCCTGCAGGACCAAGAATTTATAAGGCCTGAGCTCTTTAAGTCCTGACATCAAACCTGACTAGGCCCCCTCTGCACGCAGGGACCTGGGCTCACAGAGCTGAAGTCACTTGTCCAGCTTGTCCAGCATAGCATAACGAGTGAACCCAGGCATGTCACATCCTTCAAGAGCAACTTTCAGTCTGAAAAAACACTCCAAGGGGTGGCGCCTATGGCTCAAAGGAGTAGGGTGCTGGCCCCATATGCCAGAAGTGGTAGGTTCAAAACCAGCCCTGGCCAAAAACTGCAAAAAAAAAAAAAGAAAAGAAAAGAAAAAACACTCCAAAGTGATATGGGAGGGGGCCGTGATTGGGGGGGGCCTTGTTGCAGTTTCTCTGAGGAAATGATCACAAGAGACGGATGAACAGTGGAAACTGCAGGAAGAGAGGCTCACCATTACTCTGCAGAGAGTGCTCACCTCTGCTCCTGCAGGGTTTTGTTTTTTTTTTAAAGTCTTACTATGTTGCTCTTGGTAGAGTTCTGTGGTGTCACAGCTCACAGCACCCTCAAACTCTTGGGCTTAAGCAATTCTCTTGCCTCAGCCTTCTAAGAAGTTGGGATTACAGGCACCTGCCACAATGCCCGGCTACTTTTTGTTGTAGTTGTTGTTGTTCAGCTGGCTGGGGCCAGTTTTGAACCCACCAGCTTGGGTATGTGTGGCTGTCACTGTAACGACTGTGCACAGGTGCTAAGCCTTATTAGAAAGTATTACAATGCTTTGTCAACAAGTAACATTTCTCAGGGCACACAGTTTCTCTCCTTAATGACCTGTGGTTTCTAATCTACACCTAAACATTCCCTTGAGCGCTACCTGCACCTTCTCCAGAGAACACAGAGTTGCTTAATGGCATGCCTCAAAGCTTGAGATGTTCCTGTGTTTGCATCAGGAACATCTGGACACTCTCAGGTTCCCAGAGGTCAAAGTCAGGTCACGGACTGAGAAAAATTCCATCTACATTTCCCCCTTTTTGGTTTGCTTGTTTTTCGTAGAACATTAAGGAAAAAACTACAGCCTTTTGTTTCATTCCTTATGACTTTCTTGAGATTCTTCTTCAAACTATGTAACAAAACGTAATAATACAAATGATTAATAACATAAAAATGAGAGAAGTACTACTCAATGCTTTCAGTTGCTTAATAGCAGATAATTGGCTAATACCATCAGAGATGCTTTATGATACATCTGCTCCTGACAATTGTAGCTGATGTGCAAACGTTTCTGAAATATGCTGTTGTAATTCTATAATTTCTTTAGTCATATTAGTGTTAATCAACAAATTTTTTCTAGCTTTACCCCAATTAAAATGAGTGTCATTCCAAGGAACAGGGTTTACACAGAACGTAGTAATATTCCAATCACAACACGATTTGATTTGTCTTCGTAGACTTACAGTTTGATCCCCTAACAACACTAGGGCTTCCTCTAAATCTGTTAATCTGTTATTAATTTCAGAATCTATTTTGCGCTGGGCTGCCCATAATCTTTCTGAATTGCTATGCCAATTTTGAACAAATTCTACTGTTTGGACTGTTTGGTATAATGTTACTCCTGCACTGGCTACAGTGGCAGTAATTACAATAAGACCAACAATGCTGGATAGCAACAGTCCAATCATGCATTTAGTGCATTTCTTGATAGAGTCCAAAAGATGTTGAAGAAATAGGGCTGTAGGCGAATCCTGACAAGGCCTCTGCATCTGTACTGGTGTCCACACGTCAACTTGAGCTCTTAGAATATAAATGCTTTCTTGACTATGATTTTAAAAGACTGAAGAGTTAAAACATGTAAAGAAAGAACGATTATACAAGAGATAACAGATACCTCAGGATGCCACTGAGCGGATCCTTTCATTAAAAGATATGGTAGTCTTACACAAGCACATATATGGTTTCATTCCTTTGAAAAGTTAAAGTATAGGAACCATTAGTGCTATTAATATTCCCTTTCCATGCATGTAATGAAGATAGAGAAGTTACTAGTTTCCATAGATGCTGTTGGATTGGGCCATTCATGGATGGCATAGGTGAGGACACGCCATCACAGTGCCAGATAATGTGGTGATTAGCAGTAGCGGATATACTATTATTATTTTATGCCATTTTAAGTTTGCTCCTATCCCTTTTTCTTTTCTTTGTTTCTTTTTTTTTTTTTGAGACAGAGCCTCAAGCTGTCACCCTGGGCAGAGTGTTGTGGCATCACAGCTCACAGCAACCTCCAACTCCTGGGCTCAAGCGAGTCTCCTGCCTCAGCCTCCCAAGTAGCTGGGACTACAGGTGCCTGCCATAACGCCCAGCCATTTTTTGGTTGCAGCCGTCATTGTTGTTTGGCAGGCCCGGGCTGGATTTGAACCTGCCACCCTAGGTGTATGTGGCTGGCGCCTTAGCTGCTTGAGCCACAGGCGCCAAGCCCTATCCCTTTTTCTTGAGTGGTCCCATGGGGTCCCCAATCAATGACACTTCCATAGGAAGTATTAGTTAATACTTGAGGTACCTCTCTGCGACAAAATGTCCACTGTACCCATTCAGACAGATGTGTACTTATGAGTAAGGAACAGTGTGAGAGCTCAGGAGGAGCAAATCCTTTCACGCTTTCATTGCCTTTCCATCCTTTAGTTTTCAGGACGTAAAGAATTTAATTTCTTTGGTTTTCATGCTATTTCTTTTTTTTTTTTTT
>NW_003852535.1:428088-433773 GCF_000181295.1 Otolemur garnettii
ATTGTTGTTTGGCGGGCCCGGGCTGGGGATTCGAACCCGCCACCTTAGGTGTACATGGCTGGCACCTTAGCCGGCTGAGCTATAGGAGCCGAGCCTTCATGCTATTTCTTATGATAGATAACCATGCTTCATTTTCTGGTTTTAAACAGTGACTTCCATTTACCCATACACATGGGAGTTCCCTGAATTCTTACTGTATAATTAGATATGACTGTGCCTTCTTCTCCAGGCCTTAGCAGCCCACAGGAATCATAAAGTCCAGGCATCCAGCTAGAATCATTGACGTACACCGGCATGGTTGGATCATTCCATGATAAGGCCCTATTCAAAGGAGGACTAGGGATGTAAGCCCCATAAGTGAAGTTAATAATATCATTGCTATTCACAAATCTTACCTGTGTTTTCAGAAGGGCTAACATGGCCACAAAAAGTGCTCAGGTATAACTGGTTTGCCTTGCTGACGAACCATGATTTCAGCTGTCTGGGTAAGCTTCTCCACCTGCCCCCAGGTAGGCAGGTTGGCTCAAGCTGTTGATGACAGTGGGCACCACATTGTAGTGCACCCTAAAGTGAAGTATTGAAATTCTTCAGAAAAAAGGGGTTCATTGGCTCGGCACCTGTGGCTCAAGCGGCTAAGGCGCCAGCCACATACACCTAAGGTGGCGGGTTCAAATTCCCAGCCTGGGCCCGCCAAACAACAATGATGGCTGCAACCAAAAAAATGGCCGAGCGTTGTGGCAGGCACCTGTGGTCCCAGCTACTTGGGAGGCTGAGGCAGGAGACTCGTTCGAGCCCAGGAGTTGGAGGTTGCTGTGAGCTGTGATGCCATGGCACTCTACCCAGGGGGATAGCTTGAGGCTGTCTCAATAAAAAAAAAAGGGGTTCATCAAAGTGTAGTCTTGGCCTTTTGCTCATGACAGAGTTTGATCCAGCAGGCAGGCAGCCACTGTTTTTCTTCTGACTCTGTGGAGACATTAAAAAAACCTCTCGGGGGGCAGTTCCTGTGGCTCAAAGGATTAGAGCGCCAGCCCCATATGCCAAAGGTGGCAGGTTCAAACCCAGCCCTGGCCAAAAACTGCAAAGTAAAGTTAAAAAAAAAAAAAAAAAAAAAAAAAAAAAAAAAAAAAAAACCTCTCCCCCATCTTAAAACTACACCAGGTTTCCAAGAATTATCAAGAGTTTTATAATATAAAGGCTGATTAAGTTCAACAGGGGTTCTATATGTTTCCAATGGCACTCTGCTGCCATGGAGGCATCTTCTGCCCTATTTAAAAAATATAAAGTAAAGAGTGTCTTTTGTAGTGAAAAACGTGGCACATCATATCCTTCTCCCCCTTTTTGTTTAAGTAACATTTTTTTAAGAGTATGATGTTTTGGCTCAGTGCCTATGGCTCAAGTAGCTAAGGCGCCAGCCACATACACCTGAGCTGGTGGGTTCGAATCCAGCCTGGGCCCGCCAAACAACAATGACAGCTGCAACCAAAAAATAGCCGGGCATTGCAGCTGGTGTCTGTAGTCCCAGCTACTTGGGAGGCTGAGGCAGGAGAATCACTTGAGCCCAGGAGTTGGAGGTTGCTGTGAGCTGTGATGCCACGGCACTCTACCCAGGGCAACAGCTTGAGGCTCCGTCTCAAAAAACAAACAAACAAAAAACAGTACGATGTTTTCATTCAACAGTGGTTTGTCCCTATGAATTATAGGGAATGCTGGTGAAATGATGAATGTTCCATCAAGAGAAAAAAGTTTTAAATGAATTAGAAAGATAACTCAGTGCATTATCAGTTTTGATAAGAGTAGGGAATCTTATAACATTGAAAGCTTCAATCAAATGATTGATAACATGAGTAGCTCTTTGGCCAGGAAGTACTAAAGTCTAAAAAGAGCCAGAAAAGGTGTCCACAGAATGATGTACAAATTTAACTTGCCAAATCAGGTGTTCTCAAACTATGGCCTACGGGCCACATGCAGCCCGCCTAGGACATTTATCCAGCCCACGAGGTGTTTTTGCTGCCACTGCCTGTCCTGCTTAGGAGCCAACTCATCCTGACGCCCACAGTCCAGCCCTCCAACGGTCTGAGGGACAGTGAACTGGCCCCCTGTTTAAAAAGTTTGAGGACCCCGGTGCCAAATGAAGGAACGATAGTTACATCCACCTGCCATAATTGATTAGAATGGAGACCACAAGGGTTTACACCAGGGGAGTAAGTGGGATTATTACATTGACTACAAGAAGGACATAAAGAGATGATATGCTTAGCTTGTTTGAGAAGAATAGAACATTGTTGTGCTAATCTTTTAGCATTAACATAAGTGTTGGCATAAAAGTTAAAAGCAGTAAAAACAGATCCAATTAATAATTTATCAATATAATCATTAAAAGCTGCCATAGGACTGAGAAGACCGGTATATGCACAAATATGAGTAATGTAAAGAGGGTTAGAGCTCAAACGAATAATAGTTTGTAGTTTTGAAAACAAGATAAGTAAGTCATCTTGAGCTGGAAAAGGTAAACGGACAGTTTCAAGGAGAGAGACAACAGTCTCAGTATATTGTGAGTCAGTAACAATGTTAAGTGGAGTAGAGAAGTCAGATAATAGAAGGTAAATTGTGGGATAAACTCCCACAAAAATTAAGTGAAATGTGTTCTTTTAATTCCAGAAACTGAGCAAAAAGACTTTCGAGTATTATGCACTTTCGTCGAGGCCCTAAGCGACCTGGGAAAGCATGTTGGGGACCTGCAGGCCAGGCCTAACAACCTCCCATTGTTGATGAGCATGCACAGCATAAAGCTCGTACTACTTGTTTCCAAGTTTTTTTGTTTTGTTTTGTTTTTTGCAGTTTTTGGCTGGGGCTGGGTTTGAACCCACCACCTCCAGCATATGGGGCTGGTGCCCTGCCTTTGAGCCACAGGGGCCACCCATTGTTTCCAAGTTTTTAAATTCAAAAAAGCTCTATCTGAAGGTTGGAACCAATAACCAAATATGCACACATATTTGAATAATTCCTCAAAATCCTTTTGTTTCACTTTTACCCCTGCACTTTGTAGAAGGGTTCTGAGAACTTCCATATACTGAGATTCTAATGAACAGTGTGGAATAATATATAAATGTCAATCTACTGTTCTAATGAACAATAGGGAATTCCCCATTGTTCCCCATAATTCTTCTCCCAAAATAATACTGAAAGTTTCGCTTACTCCGAGTGGAATTTCCCTTTCCTTCACTGATCCTGCTGACTATGCCAAATGTTGCAGTTTCTTTGAGGAAACAGATCACAGTACATGGATGAACAGTGCAAGCTGCAAGGAGAGGGGCTGACTGTCACTCCACGGAGAGCGCTCACCTCTGCTCCTGAAGGGTTTTTATTAGAAAGTATTACAATGCTTTGTCAACAAGTAACATTTCTCACTGCAGGCCATTTCTCCCCTTACCGACTTTGTTGGTTTCTAATCTATACTAAACATTCCCTTGCACACTACCTGAGCCTTCTTCTGAGAACACAGAGTTGCTTGACGGCATGCCTCCAAGCTTCACATGTTCCTGTCTTTGCATCATGAACATCTGGACACTCTCGTGCTCCCCAAAGTCAAAGTCGGGTCATGGACTGAGAAAAATTCCGTTCACAACCCCGTTTCTCTGAAAGGCCACATAGCCAGTCAGTTCCCACAGTGACCTGGCCAGCTGACAGGACTTCTCCACACCACTTCACCCCCCTTAGACTATTTCCTCAACCAGGAAAATGGGGCAGGTGGCCCTGTCTGGTCCATGTCACAGGGCACTTCTGAAAATTAAATGAGAGGCTTAGTGGGGTGAGAGCTGGGAAGCTCTGTCCAAACATGAACTGCTGGGTTTTTTTGGGGGGGAGAGGGGAGGTTTGAGACAGAGTCTCAAGCTGTTGCCCTGGGTAGAGTGTCATGGTGTCATCATAGCTCACAGCAACCTCCAACTTGTAGGCTCAAGTAATCCTTTTGCTTTAGTTTTTTTCTATTTTTAGTAGAGATGGGGGTCTCACGCTTGCTCAGGCTGGTCTCAAACTCATGAGCTCAAGCAATCCACCCCCCTCAGCTTCCCACATGAGTTCCTGTTTTAACAGTCTCTCCTCCCACACCCTGGGGGGAGATCAGGGCAAGTTATTTCCCATCTGGTGCTATAGAGGCTCAGAGAGGGCACAGGATTTACCCTAGGTTCATCAGCAGAGCTCCTGTCACCAACCATCCTGCACACTCTGCCCTGACCACCTGCCCCAGGATGCTCCAGGTTCTGCTCCCTAATTTGGGGTGTCCCAAACTCCTCATTCTTCCCTTCATCCTCTCCTGGGGGTCCCCATCCTGCAGACCCCACCCCTCAGCTGGTTGGTCCCTAATCATCACCAGGGACTGAGCTAGCTGTGGCCTGAGGACTGCCCAGGGACAATTAGCCACGTAGAGGGGCTGTCACACCACAGATTCTGCAAGGCCTGAGCCGTGGTCCTCATCCTGGCTGCCCCTCATACCCTCCTGAAGAGATTTCACGAAATACCACACAGCTCAGCTGCTTTCAGGGAAGCTTTGCAAGGAACTTGAGGGTCGATATCACTTGAGACAAGAGCATGTTGTTTCAGCCCAGGCCTGAGAACAGAGTCAGGGGTGTTAATGCAGAGCTCTAGGTCCTCACAGGGAATCACCAAAAGTGGGGGTGGTCTGGGGACACCAAACCCACCTCTCATGGGGGCTTGTTTACATTCCAGAGCAAAGTCAAGGCCTCTTTCTTTCTCTCAAGAGGGTGGGAGGGGCCAGGTCCTGTCACCCTAAGGAAGCTGTGAGCATCAAGGTCTGGGGTTCCCTCCCTGAGAGGCATCCTCCCTACACACCCAGGTGACACCTGGCTCTCCCTGCACCACCCTGGGACCTGGGGCTGTGGGGCAGGGCTGGAATGCAGTTGGGGCTGCCAAGTGAGCTGGAAGGCAGCGCCTCAGGCCCAGAGTTTCTGATTTCATATCTCCCTCTGACCTAGTGCAGGCTCCTGGCTTCCCCATCTCCAGCCCAGACACTCCTGGCCCCCAGACTGCAGGACCAGCTGCTCTGCCACTGCAGGACCAGTGGCTCAGGCCACTTCCCTGTGCGGTGTCTGACAGATTTGTCAGGCCAGCGTTTCCAAAGCTGTTCCAACTGCAGCCTTTGCGTCCAGGCTCCTTCCTTTCTGTGCCCAGAGCAGAAACCTGCTCATTGCTCCCTTGTCCCTTCCCAGTCCCTCCTAGTTGGGGGCCCTGGTGACTTCATGGTAGTGAATACTGTCCTCCCATCACTCATATTGAGGCAAGAAAAGTAAAAAGCAGTTCTAAAAGTGTCCGTCCTAGCCACCCTGTGTAGGCCTCAGCCAAGCCGCAGGCGTTTCTACTGTCTGCGTGTTTCTCCCCTGACATACTCAGGGCCTAGATTGTAATCTAGTAACTCCTTTGGGTTTCCATTGCCTTTGAGGGCAGGTGGCCCGACCGGTCTCAAGGACTCGGGCGAATCTGACCTTCCCCTTGAGCCCAGGACCTTGAGGATGATGTCATGTCTCACTCTTTATTTTATGACCCTCACTCTCTGTCTTTTTTTTTGAGACAGAGCCTCAAGCTATCCCCTGGGTAGAGTGCCATGGCATCACACTCACAGCAACCTCCAACTCCTGGGCTCAAGCGAGTCTCCTGCCTCCGCCTCCCAAG
>NW_003852535.1:434601-444655 GCF_000181295.1 Otolemur garnettii
GGCACCTGTAGTCCCAACTACTTGGGAGGCTGAGGCAAGAGAATCACCTAAGCCCAAGAGCTGGAGGTGGCTGTGACCTGTGATGCCATAGCACTCTACTGAGGGCGATGGAATGAGACTCTATCTCTAAAAAAAAAAAAAGAAAACAATGAACAATGTGACAGGAATAAAGATTCACATATCAATATTCACCCTGAATGTAGACGGGTTAAATGCTCCATTTAAAAGTGTAGATTGGTAGAATGGATTAAAATAAAAAAATCTTGGCTCAGCACTTGTAGCTCAAGGGGCTAAGGCGCTAGCCACATACACCAGAGCTGGCGAGTTCAAATCCAGCCTGGGCTTGCCAAACGACAATGACAACTACAACCAAAAAATAGCCGGGCATTGTGGCGGGTGCCTGTAGTCCCAGCTACTTGAGAGGCTGAGGCAAAAGAATCGCTTAAGCCCAGGAGTTGGAAGTTGATGTGAGCTGTGAAGCCACAGCACTCTAGCTAGGGCAACAGCTTGAGGCTCTGTCTCAAAAAATAAATAAATAAAATAAAATAAAATAAAATACCTTCCAACTACGGCAGCTTGGGAGAAACTCACCTTACCTGTAAACACACAGCCTGAAAGTAAAGGGGTGGATAAAGAAATTGCAGGGACACCGAAAGTGAGCAGGAGTACTGAAGAGGTTAATGTAACTCCATTTGGGAATGAAGAGGTTAATGTAACTCCATTTGGGAATGAAGAGGTTAATGTAACTCCATTTGGGAACTCACTCCCACTCCCCTCCTGGGCAAGGTCGCCAGGTGGAATCAGCCTATCTGACACAGACGGGCTCCCTCCTCCGCACTTCTGGGCAGCCAGTTTCCCCCCTCCCTCTGCACTTCTGGGTAAGGTCAGTCAGCTCAGAGGGAGCCAGCACCCCCCCCCCACCTTCTATGGAAAGTTCCTAACCATAAATAGCTCAGCCAATAGCAACCTGGCCTGACAAAACACCCAATGAAATTCCTCTAGATGCTTTAAAAACCCCTCCACTCTCGTTTGGTCGCCCTTCCCCCAGGCACGCTATATGGTGGAGTGACCCAGGCATATGCTTGTGAATAAAGCACCTCTTCGTTTTTACATGTGTGTGGTGGTCTCTCAGCAGCGATTCTGGTCCCAACATAACGATACCTTCATCACATAAAACAGACTTAACACACACACACAAAGGAGGTCATTGTGTAATAATGAAGGCATCAGTTCAACAAGAGGATCTAACCAACCTAACTGTAAACGCACCCAACATCGGAGGACACAGACTCACGGGACAGACATCACCAGACATAAAGTCAGGACAATGGAGTCACAGACTGGGAGGGCTGGGGGATGATGGACAGTTGCCTGGTGGGCACAGTGTGGTGGCTGTAGTGACAGAGGCACTGAGGGCCCTCACTTCACCACAGTGCAGTGGATCAAGGCAGCAATGTTGCCCTTGTGCCTCACAAGCACATTCTAATAAAAATGAATGAAAAAATGTGTAAGTGACATAAAAATAAAGCATCAAGATTCTCATGTAAATTCGGTGCCTGTGGCTCAAGTGGCTAAGGTGCCAGCCACATACACCTAAGGTGGCAGGTTCAAATCCAGCCCGGACCTGCCAAAACAACAATGATGGCTGCAACAACAACAAAAAAATAGCCAGGCGTTGTGGTGGGCGCCTGTGGTCCCAGCTACTTGGGAGGCTGAGGCAGGAGACTTGCTTGAGCCCAGGAGTTGGAGGTTGCTGTGAGCTGTGATGCCATAGCACTCTACCCAGGGGAACAGCTTGAGGCTCTGTCTCAAAAAAAAAAGATTCTCATGTAGAAAATCATTAGCCTTTGCAATTACTGAAAATCCCTAGTGCTTATGTAGTCACCTTAGTTAAGTGGGTTTAGACCTTGAGGAATATAGTGTAGAAAGGAAGGTGAAAGTGAAAGCTAAACTCTGGGGCCTATATAAAAGCTGCTTGCTCCTTAAACAGCTGACACAGACCCGCCTGCATCCAGATGGCTGAGGTAAGTCCCCTTGAACTTTCCCCTGCTGGCACTACAGAGGGTGGGCTCAGTCTGGGCTCCTGGTCTTGAGGATACTGAGCCCCAGGCTCATCTTTAGAGCCTGCCTGGAAAACTCTTTGACTTTTAAAATCCTTTGTCCTAGCTCAGCACCCGCCCATAACACAATAATTACAGAACCAGCCACATACGCTCAGGAGGGTAGATTCGAACCCGGGCCTGCTGAATAACAATGACAACTGCAACAAAACAATAACAACAAAAATATCCAGGCGTTGTGGTGGGTACCTGTAGTCCCAGCTACTTGGGAGGTGGAGGCAAGAGAATCACTTAAGCCCAAGAGTTAGAGGTTGCTGTGAACGGTGACACCACAGTACTCTACAGAGGGTGACTTAGTGAGACTCTGTCTAAAAAGATAAAACAATAAAAAGTAAATAGATAATAAAATCCTTTGTCCTGACCGTGTGGGAGGGAGATTGAGGGGTCCCTGGGGCTGTGTCTGCCCAAACAGGAGACTTGCTCACCGGAGGCAGCTGGGGGAGGAGCCAGGGTGTGGGCACAGGGGGTTCTGTGTGTCTTGGAGGGGGCGATCCCCATGATGTCTGCTTCTGCTGCTGACTGGACTCTGTCCTCCTCAGCCCCAAACACTTCTTTCTCCTCTTTCCTCCCTGGCCTTTGTCCTGCCTTACGAGGTGCATCTAAGGTCAGCGTTCTAAATCCTGAACCGCCCCACCGCAGAGCCCAGCTGTGCAGACGGGCAGCAGTCCAGGCGGAGCAGGCAGAGCCCAGGGATATGCGGATAATTTAGACTTTTAGGGAAAATGAAGCAGTTCCAGGAAGGACCCTGTAAACTCCAGGGAGGGGGCTCACTCTGCCAGCTCCACCTGACTCTGGGGAAAGCTTCATTCCTGCCCCAACAAATCAGAGCTTAGGACCATTGTCATTGGTGACCAGCTGCCTGTGACAGGGCCTTGACCTTAGCCTCTGGGAATCCCCAGACTAAGATCTTCTGCAGGCCCTTTGGGGCCCTGGCTGATATCCTGCCTGGGGCTAAGACAGAGGAGGAACCCAGCAGATGTCTGGGCTATGCACTCTCTTCATTGTTTCCTCTGCCCCATTCCCAGACATGCCCTTCCTGGATCCTGGAGATGCAGGGCGGAGTGTCAAGGTGGGGGAAGTGGGGGGAGTGTAGGGGGTGTGGGGCCATGCTGGGGGCAGAGAGATGGGGATGTGAGGGCTACAGAGACCAGAGCCAGCACTGAAGGGGTTTGGAGGGGAGTTGCTCGGCAGAGGGAGTTAGGGGCAGAGCCCAGGGAGGGTGAGAGGATAAAGAAGGCCAGTCAGGAAGGGCCTGTAGCTGCCCACACGCTGTGTCTAATTCTCTGAGTCCAGAACAAGGTCTTGTGGGTCTGGGCTAGATGTGGAGTGGCAGGGACCGGAGCCAGGGAGGGCAGGGGGCTGTGTAGGTCATGGAGGCAGGGACAGGGCTGCCCAGCCAAGTAAGTACCAAGAGATGAACAATTAGGAGAAACTTCCAGAGTCTGAGTTGATCTGTTTCGGTGAAGAGGACAAAGGTGGGCTGAGCCCTAGTCTAGGATGGGACAGCTGGGCTGAGGGTGGGTGAGGTTTGTTATCCACAGAGGACAGGCACAAAGAAGGGGAAAACCGCGAAATCCTCCAGTCCTGATGTTGGTGCACAGGAGGGCAAGGAGGAAGGCAGGGGAGGGGTGCGCATTGGAGTCCTCCATGGCCTGCCCAGGGAGTGTTCTCCGGCAGGTCCCACCACCTCTCTGACCCCCAGGTTCCCCACCTGTGCAGTGGGACAGTGCTGCCCACCCCTGGGAGTGCTGGGAGGGTACATTTACAACAGGTGAATGCCTGGCAGAGCCTGCTCTGGGAGTGCATTTGCCCCGGGGGGCGGGGCTGGGAGCCGGGCTGCTCTACACCTCACTCTAAGGCTCAGACCCCTTCAGGGTGCTGCGACCTCTAAGGTACCAGTGTCCCAAGGCTGCATGGGGGCAGGATCTGAGGAGAAGGTGCCTCCTGGGGACAAGCACCTGGCAGGAGAAGTGAGTCTGCAAATGGCAGAGCAGCCAAGACTCGTCTTCCCGTTGCAGCTCCCACCTCTTTAAGAGCGCTTGTCGTAAAGGGCTTGTGTCAGCAGCTCAGGGGCACATGTGCCAGGTGCCTATGTACCACACCTGCACACGCACACCTGCACAGGCACACCTGCGCACACACACAACTTCACACATGCATCTGTGCACGCACACCTGCACCCTCAGCCTGCCCTCATACCTGTGAATGCGTACCTGTGCACACACCCCTGCCCGCACACACAACTTCATATACACACCTGTGCACGCACACCTGCACCCTCAGCCTGCCCGCACACCACACATTCATACAAACAAGCCTCTTCCCTCCCATCCAGGAAGTCACTGCCCAGACTCCCAGCTCCCTGTGCTCCACTGAGGGGAGCCTCTGATAGTAACAGCAGGGCTGGGGGTCCCACAGGAGACAGGAGCTCCCACTGCCCAAGTTCTCACCGCGGATGAACATCAGAATGGGTCCCCCAGGCCAGGCTGCAGCCTCCCAGCTGTGGGCTGTGCCGGTACCTAGAAGGCTGGCGGCACCATGTCTGGTTTTCCTGTTGCAGTCACAGCAAGAGCCCAAACCCGGAGACCTGATTGAGATTTTTCGCATCGGCTATGAGCACTGGGCCATTTATGTGGGTGATGGTTATGTGATCCACCTGGCTCCTCCAAGTAAGGACTAACTGGCAATGTAATGTTCAAAATATTTGTTGGGGGGTGGCACCTGTGGCTCAAAGGAGTAGAGCACTGGCCCCATATGCCAGAGGTAGCGGGTTCAAACCCAGCCCCCGCCAAAAAAAAAAAAACCCTGCAAAAAATATTTGTTGGCAAAACACTGAGAACCATGGAGAGAGAGCTGAGCAGGGGAATCTCAAGCTGGGAGACACAGCCTCTGTGGAGTATGCCTGCTGAGAAAGCACAGGGTGCTGTGTTCGCCTACAGGGTGCTGCGCCTCCTGGAGGCTCTGGCGGAGCAGGGAAGGGGCCGCTACAGCCTCTCAGCTCACAGCCCTGTGTGCAGAGTCTGACAGGCCCTGAGACCCCACATTTCTGAAGCCTGCTGGCCTTAAAGCAGGCTTTTCAGAGGCAAAGTTTCCCCACATTGCGCCCCTTGCGTTGTATGATGTCACAGAACAAGGTATCTTTCTATTATGAACTTCAGGCTCCTTAACAGAAACAGTTCTCACAGTTTTACACATTAAAAAAAAATTGTCAGGCTACAGAATAACTTAAGTCCAAGAGTTTGAAGTTGCTGTGACCTGTGATGCCATAGTACTCTACCAAGGACAACAGAGTGACGCTGTCTCAAAAAAAGGAGGGGGGGAGAAGGGGCAAAAATATGCCTAATACTTATGCCCATTCACTGCTGTGTCTCTTAATAAAAATAAAAATAACTCAGGGCAGCACCTGTGGCTCAAGAAGTAGGGTTCTGGCTCCATATACTGGGGGTGACGGGTTCAAACCTGGCCCTGGCCAAAACTGCAAAAAAAAACCTCCCGTGCTCATGAGAGAACGGAATTTGGCCCATTAGTTGTTACTCTTCTGTGCCCCTTGTCTGTGTCCCTAAAACGGTGCCAGGTCATAGGCTGGAGGAACTTGCTACAAAGGAACCCCTACAGTTTGGGTCTATGGGGTGAAAGGAGCCTGCCCTTCCAGGCTTGAGAGAACCAGTTTCACGTCCAACTTCTAGGACTTGTCACAGCACAGAAAAGTCTGGCAATGACCCTCTCCCCCAATATTGCCTGGTAAATAGAGATCGCAGTGTTTCCCTTGAAGGTTAAAAAAGGAGATTAAATTAGGGGACTATGAAAGCAACTGAAACACAGGGGGCACTAAAACTAACAGGTCCCTTTCTGAAACACACAGGTGTGCAGAGATGAACTGCCAACAAAGGTGCTTCACCATCTTGGTTTATAATTGTCAGTTGGACTGACAATATAATAGCAGTGGACTGGATCCAAGTCACAAAGCCAGATGAGAGCAATAGTTTATCAGCACCTAGGTGAAGGTGAAGACCCAAGAGGCTCAGCCCCAAGAGCCAGAGCGCTTATCTTTTAAGGGTTTTAGGTAGGGTGGAGGGGGAGGCTGTGCCAGTGACCTTTTCCAGGTATGGTTCCAGCCAGCTTCCTGCTGAGACTATTTCCTTCTGTTTCCTTTTGCTGAAGCCATTGTGTCCACTAGTTCCTCATTCCTTCGGGCTGGGTCTGAGAAGGGGGTGGTTCCAGCAGAGGTCTCTGAACGGCCGAGAGAGAGTGCCTTATGCTCAGAATGGAGTGGCCCGTGCTTGCTCTGCTTTTGTAGATCCTCCAACCACCCCGTCTGTAATGGTGAAAAATTTTCAAATGCCTAAAGACTGCTGGAGGGGACTGATCAAACACAGGCTGTCTGTGCCTAGAATGGGACCGTGGCGGCCATTGACAGTCACGACACTCGCAGACTGGAACACACATTCACACGTTATGCAATAGCAAAAGCAAAGGCTGTGGATCCCTCAAATACGTGGGGAAGGATCCTCGCCACAGCCCACAGTGGAGTTCTTTCCCCTCCCTTCCTTCCTTCCGGGCCCCTCCGTGGCCCCCAATGAGAGCACCTCTGTTTGCAGGCGAGTACCCGGGGGCTGGCTCTTCCAGCATCTTCTCAGTCCTAAGCAACAGGGCAGAGGTGAAGCTGGAACCCCTGGAGGCTGTGGTGGGGGGCTGTTCCTACCGTGTCAACAACCACTTGGACGGCAAGTACAAACCTCGGCCGGTGCAGGAGATCATCAAAGCTGCAAGGGAGGAAGTTGGCAAGGAGATAGTGTACAGCGTTGTGACGAGGAACTGCGAGCACTTTGTCACCAACCTGAGATATGACAAGCCCTGCTGCAGACAGGTGAGGCTGTCTGGAGAAAGTCCCTCTCCTGGGGGTCTGCTTGGGGCAGGGCTACCTGGGCTGTGCAGCTGAATCTGTGAAGGAGCCAAAGGCAGCCTGTCCCAGTCCCGTCCACTGGCTGGGAGTCCAGTTTCCCATGCACAGAAGGGAGGGGGCAGATTAAGGACCTCTGAGGGCCTGGCCAGCTATGCTGGGATCCTTCTCCTTGAGACACACCGTGGGTCTCCAGCTCCTGCAGCCCTGGGGTCATCAGGACATTCTGGGCTGGCCCAGGACCACAACTGGTCCATGAGATCTGGGCACAACTCCCACTCCATGTCCCTTTATAGTCTTCCAGGTCTGTTGCCTCCAAACCCAGCGAATCAGCCCCAGAACCAGATCAAATCCTCACTGTTGGCCCAGTGCGATGGCTCATGCCTGTAATCCCAGCACTCTGGGAGGCTGAGGCACAAGGATCCCTTGAACACAGAAGTTAAGACCAGCCTGAGCAAGAGCAAGACCCCGTGTCTACTAAAAATAGAAAAATTAGTTGTGCCTTGTGGTGGGCGCCTATAGTGCCAGCTACTTGGGAGCTGAGGCAGGAGGATTGCTTGAGCCCAGGAGTTAAGGATGTAGTGAGCTATGATTGGCACCATTGCACTCTAGCCTGGGCAACAGAATGAGACCCTGTCTCAAACAAACAAAACACTGGTCCTTTGTAGAGTGTCTGCCTATTATGCTATGCAGCGGCACCTCTGGGCCCTAACTTACATGCTTACATCGATTGGGGATGGTGGGGGAAGATTTGCAGGGGGCAGGGTAGGGGGGAAATCAGGAATCTAGCATGTCTGTGATGTGTAAGGTTCCCCACCAGATTTCCGGGGCAGAGCCAGGGCTCAGGCTGAAGTTTCCCACCTGCACTATGAGCAGGACGCAGAGACCCATAAGGCCTCTCTAAGCCCCCCACCCCAGCTTCTGCCACAGCCCCCAACTCTGCTCAAGCATGTGGTTCAGGGAGACCCCAGATGCCAAGCAGTCCCCAGTCTGGCCTGGGAGCTCTGGCCTGGGAATCCAGGCACAGCCCTCCTCGCTACTCTTCCCTCCAGCCCCCCAGAAAGCTCTCTCCAAAAGGATTCCATCAGCAGCTCTTGGCAGGACAAGCCCACCAATAAGAAATGATCACATCCCAGAAAATGCAGTCCCTAGGGAGATAGCCAACAGCTTCCCCAGGAGGAGACTCAGGGCTGGCCTGCTAGAAGGGGAGAGGGGCAAAGCAGACACACCACAGGGGAAGGCAGAAGGGGGGGGGGCATGCTTGCATGCACCCTGGGTGGCTTAGGTGTGTTTGAAGTCTCAGCTAGAGCTGCCCTTTGCAGGTGGAAAAAGCCATGATCGGAGTTGGTGCGACCCTTGGAGTTGGAGCTCTGGCTACACTTGTATACGCAGTCATGACCAGGAAACGCCAAAACCAATGACAGCCTGAAGCAGCGGCAGATCTGTGTTTGGGGCGGGGGGTGGGGGGGCATGGTGCTGTCCTGTGTCAGACTCTCTCTAGCTCCTCTCCTCTCTCACTGTCTCGCCGACCCGCTCTCGTGGCTAATGGAAGGTCTCATTGTCACAAGACTCAAGAATCAATAAACTGGTTTTTGTCAATGTCTGAGACTGAAAGCAGGAAAGTAATGTTGGTTGAACATGAGTTGGGTAGTTCTAGCAATTTCTCGCTGTGTGACCTTGGAGAAAGCTCCTGACTCTCAGAGACTCCGTTCCCTTGTGTCCAGGATGGGGCAATGACCCACATCAGGTGACATCAGGAGCCTCACATACGATGGGGCACGCAGGACACCAGCACCATGTCTGGGACATGGCAGGTGCTTGGTGAGTTAACTCCATCATCTCACACACGTGTCACATGGCACAATTGTACATCATTAGTCTCACGGGGAGGCGCAAAAGAGAACCCCAATTACTTTCCGGTGTGGTCATATCACATGGCCTCACATCCCCCACACACATATCTCCCCCCATCTTCCCTGTTACCCCCTGCTTTGGCCTAGAAAGTTTTTTTCCCTTTACTCAAAGGTCTAGTTCTCATGACCTATGATGACCAGATGGAGTAATATTCTTGTTCAGCACCCAAATTCTCATGGCTCAAGTACCCCTGAGTTAAATGCTGAGAAACAGCCACCGCTGAATATCTCTCTTTCCCTCTGGGGGCCTGGAGTGACCCCAGAAGTGCCCTGATCCCCATGATTTTGCACTTCCTCACTGCCATTGGTCACTGCCACCAATGACCCTACTAAACGGCCACCCGGTTTGACCATTGTGGGGGGCCCCCACTACCACTACGGCTTCAGGACTGGGAACATCACCCCACCCTGGGCTGTATTTTCCCACCCCTGAGAAAGCTGGGTGGTCTCGCAATTTCCCAACCCTGTATAAACAACACTCCCCTAGACGCTCAGCGCTATCAGAAGGTTGAAGAACAAAGGAAACAACTTATAACTGCTATAATCAGCAGGTATAGTTTATCATTGGTACAATCCACAATTATAAGTTTTAATTGCTGTGATTCCAAGGGCTGGAATGCAGAGAGCCATTTGGAGGTTGCAGAGGTGTCCATGCCTGCCTCGCCCTGGGGCTCCCTGTGGATCAGAAGGCCGGGGGCTCTATCCAGAGTCCAGGCCCAGTACAGCAAGAGGAGGAGGCTTTCTCAGCCTCACCTCTCCAGGACACACTTCCTGTCCAGCATCAACTATTCCAGCTCAGTGGACAGTGTGGCCATCTGGGCCATTGCAGGATGAGCTTGGCCTCCAGGACCAGGGCAAATCCTTGCTGGGAGTCTCAAGGGTGCGTGCACCTGAACTTCATGGCCATTCTCACAGTCACCATTGGACACTGGTCCATGTGTTTGTTTGCTACTGAGCGTCTTCTCTTTCTTTTCTTTTTCTTTCTTTTTGAAAGAGAGTTTCATGGCTCAGCACCTGTGGCTCAAGTGGCTAAGGCGCCAGCCACATACACCTAAGGTGGTGGGTTCGAATCCAGCCCAGGTCCACCAAACAACAATGATGGCTGCAACCAAAAAATAGCC
>NW_003852535.1:445692-448481 GCF_000181295.1 Otolemur garnettii
GCTGGCTTTTTTTTTTTTTTTGGTAGAGACGAGGTCTCACTCTGGCTCACTCCAGCTCATGCTGGTCTCAAGCTGGTCTCAAACCTCTGAGCTCAGATATACACCTGCCTCAGCCTCCCATAGCGCTGGAACTACAGGCATGAGCCATCACGCCTGGCCTCAAGAAAGATTTAAGAAAAGTGATGGGTGCTGGAGAAACAGGAATCCTGGGTCACGTGGGGTAGGACCCACTCGTCCTTTTGACATCATTCTGTCACTTTTGTAAAACGGCATGCCCTCCCCACCCAGGAGCTGTGGGACAGCTGGCAGGATGCAGGGAAGCTCCAGCACTGGCCCCCTGCCCCATGGATGTTGGGTGTGTCCTTGTGCATCTCCACCGGGGTCCCCACAGTGCTGTGAAGGGGGTTGGGACCTGGGACAACCAGGACATGGTGGGGTGGGGGGGAAGGACGCTCAGAGCTACTAGCCTGATTACTCTCTCCCTTTCTGCCTCTTTCCTTTCTCAGGTGGCTGAATGTCTCCTTTTGGAGTAAGAGAAAATAAAGTTAATTTGAGACATTAGTCAGGAAGGTCTTAGTTCCTACCAAAATCTACCCAAACTTTTGGTTCTTGCTACACAGCCCTGGCCCTTGGACCCAGGAGGAGCCAGAAGGCATCAAAAGAGTGCAATGTGGAGGGTCGAGGGCCAGGAACAGGGACCGGGCTTTCACAGAATGCTACGCACAGCTTTTCCTGCAGTCTCTTCTTTGGCCAAAGTGCCCAACCTAAGGACAGAGCCGTTCCGTGTTCATCCACTCTGAAGACAGAACCACCAGCTGCATCCTGAAACTGCGTAATCTCTGCAGCCTTGGAAGCCGTTCAAACCTGTAACCCCAGCACTTATTGAGTCTGGGTTGAGAGGGAACACTCAGTCCGTACTGAGTCCCCAAGAGTGTCTTTAATTGTAATGTCCCTCTAAGCTACATTTCTCCCTAATAAAGCTTCTATGTTGGTGTTTAGCTCCACTGACGTGAGTGCTCCTGATCACAAACAGTGAAATCAACAGGCCAAGCCCCATTCTGCTGGCTGAGCAAGACCCGCCACACTAACCGCACCAGGTCCCAGGTCGGCCCAGTTCCCCAGGTTTGTTCTTCCTGCCTGTCTCAGGGCAGCACTACCCCCATCATGAACGCAGCAACCACGCCTCTCGCCACACCTGCTGTCTTGCCCAATCAGGGGTCTGCAGCAGAAGAGGAAGGTCACACTCAGCATCAGGGGTTGGGCCACAGAGACACCTGCCAGGAACCTACGTGGTCTTGTCCCCTTCGCCCTCCTTCACTGAGGATGGGCCGTCCAGGAGGCAGGACACCGGGAAAAGAGGAGAGGAGGGGCCAGCTGGGAAAAGAATGAATGAAATTCAGAGACTGGGGGGAAGGATGCACCCTGTAGGTATTTAAAGCACACCAAACCCCCAGGGGTGGCTGTACCCTGATGTGCTAGCTCAGGGCTGGCTGACTGGGAGCCTTGAAACAGTGTAGTTGGGGAGGCCACCCCGAGAACTCTCACTACCCACAGCTGAAGGGCTTGGACCTCGTCTGCATTGTTCTCAGTGTCCCAGGTGCTCAGCCCACGGCCAGGCCCAGCACTGCCCATGAGCACCTGCTGACCCAGCACCAGCTGACCCAGCACCAGCACCAAGGAGCGGCAGGCAGGTGTGCTTCTGTGAAGTGAGACTGCCTGGTTCCTGCCTGATTGGATGGTGGTTCTGCGAGAGGAAGCAGATACTCTGAAAAAAACGCGGTAGAGATATGAGGCTGAGCCCTGAGGGTTGGTGTACTCGCACAGCTGGTGTGAGCCACTGGAGACCTGCTGTCCTCTGGGGAGCCCGCCCATTCCTGCCACTTTGTCTGAGAGAGCAGCAAGGGAGGGACTGCAGGGGACGGTGTCAGCACTCTGCTGGGGACTTCCAGCCCGCATTTTCTTGACTCTGCCTGACAACCCTAGGAGGGAGACATTCTAATCCCTACTCCCCAGATGTGAAAACTGAGGATGGCCCTGAAATTATGCAAAGCCACACAGCTGGCAAATGACAAGGCTCAGATCTGCCTGACTTCCCACCAGGTGTGCTTAAGCCGGGCACAGCCAGGGAAGGAAATACTGAAAACAGGAACCAGAGAGCAGATTTCTGTGGCATATCAGTAAATATGAACCACGTGTGGGGCAGGGAGAAAAAAAAACGCGCTCAGAAATGTTTCCAGGTGTCAAAAATAAACAAAGGAGAGCTTTAGTTAAAGCAGTAAAAACAGATTTGATTCAGTCACCGCCCACAGCCAGAGACAGAGCTGAGCTCCATTCTGATTTGCCCAGAAGTGACTGAGTGTTTCAAAGGGATGTGAGTGGGGAGGAAGGTCGGTGGGGCTCAGTAGACTCAGGGAAGTGAAAAATGACAGAGGGCCGGTCGGCGTCCATGCCAGCAGGGTCAGCTGTGTCTGCTAGCTGACAATCTTCAGAGTTAGGATTCTGCCTTCACAGAGACTGGGGACAAAGGCTCTTCCTTCCTGGTGATGAAATTTCTTTCAAAGGAATGGCTTCTGGTCCTTGAGAAAAGTTCTTCTGGGATGTAAGAGATGTATAGCCGGCCAGATCTCCATTTCAGCAGGTTTCACTTACATGGACTCAACCAAGTATGGATCAAAAACATTCAGGACAAAAAAAGTATAGAACGGCTCGGCGCCTATAGCTCAACCGGCTAAGGCGCCAGCCACGTACACCTAAGGTGGATGTGGCTGGCGCCTTAGCCGCTTGAGCCA
>NW_003852535.1:448644-452330 GCF_000181295.1 Otolemur garnettii
CAAAAAAAAAAAAAAAAAGTATAGAACAATACAACGACAGAA
This sequence comes from Otolemur garnettii, assembly GCF_000181295.1. Classification (NCBI taxonomy): domain Eukaryota; kingdom Metazoa; phylum Chordata; class Mammalia; order Primates; family Galagidae; genus Otolemur; species Otolemur garnettii. The sequence goes on from NW_003852535.1 coordinate 448,687, forward strand.
GAAAAAAACCCACAAATTTGAAAAATATAGTCTAACACCTCTTTGGATACCATTAACATTGCATTAGGTATTATAAGTGATCTAGAGGTGATTTAAAGTACACAGGAGGATGTGTGAGGGTTCTATGCAACACCACAACATTTTACATAAGGGACTTGGGCATCTGTGGATTTTGGTATCTGAGAGGGTTTCCTGGAGCCAATTCCCACACCAATACCTGGAGCCTGGCTTGGCACCTGTAGCTCAAGCGGCTAAGGTACCAGCCACATATACCAGAGCTGGGGGATTCAAATCCAGCCCAGGCCTGCCAAAAACAATGATGACTACAACCAAAAAATTGCCAGGCGCTGTGGCGGGCGCCTGTAGTCCCATCTACCACATTTCCCCCAAAATAAGACACTGTCTTATATTTATTTTTTCTCAAGAAGACATACTAGGGCTTATTTTCAGGGGGTGTCTTCCTCTCCGTGCGGAAATGGATGGCAGTGTATCTGCATAGCCACGCCCATCACTAGGTCTTATTATCAGGATAGGGCTTATTTTTAACAAATGCATAGAAATCCTGCTAGGGCTTATTTTTGGCGTAGGTCTTATTTTGGGGGAAACATGGTACTTGGGAGGCTGAGGCAAGAGAATCACTTAAGCCTAAGAGTTGGAGGTTGCTGTGAGCTGTGATGCCACAGCACTCTACCCAGGGCAACAGCTTGAGGCTCTGTCTCAAAAAAAAAAATCAAACCTAGAGACTTCAACTCCTGTGGATAATGAGAATGATACCATTTGGAAACATAATCTGGGCTCAGCGCCCATAGCTAAGTGGTTAGGGTGCCAGCCACATGCACAGGGGCTGGTGGGTTCGAACCCATCCCAAGCCTGCTAAACAAACAACAACAAAAGAAAAATAGCCAGGCATTATGGCAGGTGCCTGTAGTTACAGCTACTTGGGTGGCTGAGGCAAGAGAATTGCTTGAGCCCAAGAGATGGAGGTTGCTGTGAGCTGTGACACCACAGCACTCTACAAAGGGCTACATAGTGAGACTCTATCTCAAAAGAAAAGAAAAAAAGAAACATAGGCTCAGAGCCCATAGCACAGTGGTTACTGCGCCAACCACATGCAGTGAGGCTGGTGGGTTCGAACCCGGTCTGGGCCAACTAAACAACAATGACAACTGCAACAGAAGAATAGCTGGGCATTGTGGCAGGCATCTGTGGTTCTAGCTGCTTGGGAGGCTGAGGCAAGAGTTTTTGTTTATTTGTTTGTTTGTTTGCAGTTTTTGGCTGGGGCTGGGTTTGAACCTGCCACCTCCGGCATATGGGGCCAGTGCCCTACTACTTTGAGCCACAGGCACCACCCTAGCCCAAGAGTTTTGAAATAGCTGTGAGCTGTGACTCGATGGCTCTCTACTGAGGGCAACATAGTGTCTCCAAAAAATAAAAAACAAAGAAACATAATCTGATACCATATGAACTGAGGGCAACATAGTGTCTCCAAAAAATAAAAAACAAAGAAACATAATCTGATACCATATGAACGCTCAGTAATAGGACTCCATGCTCTTGCCACAGGCTGATAGGACCAAACACTATAAAGTGCCAATGTAATACTTATACTTAAAAGCTTATATCCAGCGGGGCAAAGTGGCTTTCAGATAACCTCTGCCTGACAGGGACTTTGCGTCCCAGACATTGGAGTCTGGTGACTGGATAGTGTGGAAAGAGACCAGTGAAAAACTGCATCTAACCACATTAGAAAGCCTCTTATCAGGTTGTTACATCCTCAACAGCAGGCAAATTAGAGGGCATGGAACCTTGGGTTCATGTCTCTAAACTAAAAACAGTGTCCTTGGACTCTCAGACCTGCTGACCACAGCTGACTTAACATTCAGGATCCAAGGGAAATGTATCCCCAAAAGCAGACACCAGCTTAAGGTAGACAGCTTCTGTCCCAGAACTCAGAACAAGACTTTACTGGATCCCCTCTCATTTCTCTAAGACAGCAGTTCTCAACCTGTGGGTCGCGACCCACAGGAACTGTATTAAAGGGTCGCGGCATTAGAAGGTTGAGAACCACTGGTCTAGGACTTATTCTTATTTCCATAATAATTATTATAACCCTATTTATTTTCTTTGTAAACTAACACAAAATATTTAAGTTCATTCTGACTTCTGTTAGGCTTTCACCTTGCAAGCTGAGCACCCACTAACGTCTACTACCCAATGCATAGTCCCCCTTACTAACCAAAATTATTGCTGAGTATGTAGCCATATAAACACTTGGGGAGAACTCAGTTAATGTTAGAACCCACTGCCATACGTGTTTGGGTGACCAATTTGGGAAAGAAGCCTTTCAAAAACGTTTGGCCTCTTTCCCTTGACAAAGTAAGACATTCAGCTAATGCTCGGGGTCAGGTGGTTTGGCTGGGACCCACCTCAGCTCTCTCCCACAATAATACTGGATTGTTCATTCTTTGTGGTAATAAGATCCAAACAGTCTGGAATATACAGGTTGGGATATCTCTCACCGCAAATAAGCAAAAGTGACTTTCTAAATGCCAATGAAATCTTAACTTGGTGTAGGTGAAAAGCTAGAGTAGGCTGGTGTCCCCCTGAGATCTCATGCAGGGGACCCCGAGTCTCAGCCCCCACACTGAGACTGCAACGTACCCCTAAGGTGGTGGTAAATAAAGGAAAAGATTCAAGTATTTCTGGGCAGCGCCTGTGGCTCAGTGGGTAGGGCGCTGGCCCCATATACTGAGGGTGGAAGGTTCAAACCTGGCCCCGGCCAAACTGCAACAAAAAAATACCCAGGTGTTGTGGCGGGTGCGTGTGGTCCCAGCTACTCGGGAGGCTGAGGCAAGCGAATCACCTAAGCCCAAGAGCTGGAGGTTGCTGTGAGCTATGATGCCAAGCACTCTACCAAGGGCAACAAAGTGAGATTCTGTCTCAAAAAAAAAAAAGATTCAAGTATTTGAAACTATTTCAAGTATTAAAGTATTTCAAGTATTTGAAACCCCCTTTTTCTAATTAGATTCTGATTGCTAACTTTCAGCCCACCTGTTTGGCCCTTTGCCAACTTTCAGACTAGAAAATCCCCAACTTCAGACTCCTCAATGCTCTCTCACTTAGTCTGCTTTAGACTTTGCTGAGACAGCCCCTGTGGTTAGTAAGTCCTTTTTGAAATTCTAATTTGAGGCTCGGCGCCTGTGGCTCAAGTGGCTAAGGCGCCAGCCACATACACCTAAGGTGGCAGGTTCGAATCCAGCCTGGACCCACCAAACAACGATGGCTGCAATAAAAAAATAGCCAGGCGTTGTGGTGGGCATCTGTGGTCCCAGCTCCTTGGGAGGCGGAGGCAGGAGACTCGCTTGAGCCCAGGAGTTGGAGGTTGCTGAGAGCTGTGATTCCACAGCACTCTACCCAGAGGGACAGCTTGAGGCTCTGTCTCAAAAAAAAAAAAAAGAAATTCTAATTTGAGTCAGTGGTCCTTATCTCGTCCCATAACACTAAACATTTTCTTTTCTTTTTTTTTTTTTGAGACGGAGTCTCAAGCTATCCCCCTGGGTAGAGTGCTATGGCATCACAGCTCACAGCAACCTTCAACTCCTGGGCTCAAGCGAGTCTCCTGCCTCAGCCTCCCAAGTAGCTGG
>NW_003852535.1:453363-455173 GCF_000181295.1 Otolemur garnettii
TGGTTGCAGCCGTCATTGTTGTTTTTGGAGGGCCTGGGCTGGATTCAAACCTGCCACCTTAGGTGTATGTGACTGGCGCCTTAGCCACTTGAGCCACAGGCACCGAGCCAAACTCTTGGGTTTAAGCAAGTCTCTTGCCTCAGCCTCCCAAGTAGCTGGGATTACAGGCACCCACCTCAACCTCCCGCTATGTTTTCATTGCAGGTGTCATGGTTTTAGCTGGCCGGTGCTGGGTTCAAACCCACTAGCCGCCATGTATATGGCCGACGCCCTACCCACCAAGCTACGGGTGCCACTCAGCTTTTTTGTTTCTTAAGTAAAGGCTTTGGAGTTCAAATCCCCTCTCTGATATACACCAGAATTACACTCCCCACATCTGTAAAGGTGGGAGTGATTATTCCTGCTTCATGAGGCTGTTGGCTAACAGCCCAGTATGGATTAAATAAAAGCCTTTAGCATGGTGTCAGCTGAAGCAAGGTCTCAGGAATTGAAGCTGCTCCTGGGCCTGAAGGAGGAAAGAATCTAAAAGGGAACGAAGGAGGGGAGAGCAGGACTGGTCTTGTTTGCAAGTGAGGGGGAAGGAGAGCCTTTCTGACAGCCCGACCACTAACACCACCTGCTTGTCCCACTTACCCATGCTGAGGACTGTGTGAAGCCCACCATTCCTGTCCCTGGGAGGGCCACTTAGCATGTGGCCAGAGCAGGGCGTGGAAAGGCACAAACCTGAACCCTGGGCATGTCACTCCTTGGCCTCAGTGGAACCAGACCCCAGGGGAGCCTCCGGGCTCACGACTGTGGCCAAAGTGGTTCCCTTCCCACTGTGTGTGAGGCCCAGACCCCCAGACCTCAGTGTGCACCCCCCCCCTTGTCCTCTGGGTGCAGGAGTTAATAGTCAAGAAAGGAAAACACACATAGTCTCCACTAACAGGATTGTTATCATTCAAGGAAATCTTTTAAAACCCTTTCTGGGGACTCACTGAGGCCATCCCTCCACCAAGATGGTGTCTTCTATGTTGCTGCCCATCGTGTCTGGCCTTAAATTAGCTCTGAGTTTTTGTTTGCCCTGTGACCCTACCAAAGCATGCAAATATTTTAAGATGAAAATCAAGGTTCACTAAAAAGTTGCTTAATCTTCAAGCAGAGGCAGGACCCATATCTAGTAGATAAGGAGGCACAGAAATCAGCCTAGGGAAGAGAAATTGGAGCTCGAGATGTAGATTCAGAAGGACTTGGTGGCAGTTGTGGAAGGGGCACAGTCCAAAAATCACCAAGTTTCAGGCAAAGAGGAGAGTGGAAGGGGGAACGGCAGGATCAGGTGGGTATGTGGGGAGGGCAGGATGGAGAGATGGAGGCCCAAGGGAAGAGCTCCAAGAAAGAAGGGGGAGATCAGAGACTGAGACCCACATCCCAGAACTGGGACTGCCAGGTGCCAGGCCACGCAGACGTTTCCCCCAAGTTCATACCCAATGGAGGGGGAGGAAACAGGTCATGGAGGCACATTCCCCCTACACGGGACACAGAGTGAGCCTGCTTGGCCAGAGGAGTAGCAGGAAGCCCTTTCCACCTCTCACCCATGGTTCAGAAACACTCATTCTAGACCGATGGAAACTAAAACCCATCACTGCCTGGGTGTGCAGAGGCCACTTCTTCAAAGTACATGCACATTATCCGCCCAACCCCCAAATGAGTATCTGTCTTCGTTTTTTTTTATTTTTTTTGAGACAGAGCCTCAAGCTGTCCCCCTGGGTAGAGTGCCGTGGCATTACAGCTCACAGCAGCCTCCAACTCCTGGGCTCAAGCGAGTCTCCTG
>NW_003852535.1:455279-457686 GCF_000181295.1 Otolemur garnettii
GGCGGTCCGGGCTGGGGATTCGAACCCGCCACCTTAGGTGTACGTGGCTGGCGCCTTAGCCGGTTGAGCTATAGGTGCCGAGCCCGAGTATCTGTCTTCTGACATCACCTACAGCTGTCACAGCCTGGGCCAACTAGGATGGGAAGGGAGGGGCCCTGGGATGGGGAGGGGCTTAGCGTCCTCACTGTGGGCAGGTGGGTGGGAAGGGGGAGAGTGGGGGGTATGCTTAGCCTCCTCACCATAGGGCATACCGGTGGGAAGCAAGACTCTGTTAAAAAAAAAAAAAAAAAAAGCTTTAATATGAGGATGTAGGTGAACTGGAGCTGAAACTGGAGAAGTGGAGAAGTCCCATCCTCACTCTGGAGAGAGAGTGTGGGGATGGCCTGCCTATTCACCACTGCCTCCCCCACCCTGTGCCAGCAGCCTCTGGGCTGGCCTCCCTTCGGGCCTGCTGGACACCTTTCCAGGGCCCAACATGGGCCTGGTGATCGCAGTTCGTCCTCTTGGTGCCACCCCCTTGTAGGACATCACATTTCTGTCTCCCTGAGCTGGAGGACTTCTGGGCGCTGTCAGAGGAAGAGGGGGCATAGTGCCTAGCCTGGCTGTGCAGAGATGGGAGGAAATGTGACTGTCCTCACACTGGAGCTCACAGCTTTTCACCTAATCCAGTCTGTCCAGAGTGTCAGAAAATCAGGCCCAGGACCGCACGAAAAGAAAGTCAGCAGATCCAGAGCAGCAGCGTGAGAACTCTGCTGATGCTCCTACCATCCCCGCTTATGTCCCCGCTGCGGGGGAAGCTTCCTCTAGTGTTCTTTCTCCAATAAAGCTGACAAAGGTGGCAAAGCTCCAACCTGGCAACTCTGGTTTGTGACCCTTTACTGAGTGATAGCTTCAATTTACTTAGTCATAGCTAAAAAATTTTTTAAAACATTAAATAAAATAGGATGGAGAACAGATTTTCTTTTTTTCTCAGAGGAGGTCTTACGCTATCACCCAGACTGGAGTGCCATGGTCTTCTTAGCTCACAGCACCCTCAAACTCTTGGGCTCAAGTGATCCTCTTGCCTCAACCTCCCAAGTAGCCGGGTCTCCAGACAAGAGCCACCATCCTCACCTAATTTTCTTTTTAATATAGAGACAGAGACTCTCTCTTGCTCAGATTGGTTATGAACTCCTGACATTGGCTTCCCAAAGTGCTAGGATTACAGGCATGTGCCACCATGCCCAGCCCCACGTCATATTTTTGCCATTTTTTTTTTGAGACAGAGCCTCAGGCTGTCCCCCTGGGTAGAGTGTCATGGCTTCACACCTCACAGCAACCTCCAACTCCTGGGCTCAAGCAAGTCTCCTGCCTCTGTCTCCCAAGTAGCTGGGACCACCGGCGCCCACTGCAATGCCCGGCTATTTTTTGGTCGCAGCCATCATTGTTGTTTGGGGTAGATTCCAACCCGCTATCTTAGGTATATGTGGCTGGCACCTTAGCCACTTGAGCCACAGGCGCCAAGCCATTTTTGCATTATTAAAAGCGCATATACTTAAAAAATATTGGAATTACCAATTAACGTTAATTCCCTTTGCCTTTCAGAACAGGCTGGAATGATTTCAGATCTTTGGTAATAATCTCTTAGAGACTTTGTCCAACCTCAACAGCTGTCTGTGGCATTGCAGATGTGGTTTGGGGCGATTCTTATGCTTATTAAAGAACATTTATAAGCAGCACACTGTGTGTTAGTCATTATGGCTACTTTAACAGTACCTTTGACTGGGTAATTTACAAGCAACAGGAATTTATGTCGCACATTTCTGGAGGGTAGGAAGTCCAAAACCAAGGCCCGGCAGGTTCCGTGTGGAGTGAGGGCCACTCCCCCTGGTGGGCGCCTTCTTACTCTCTCATCATGTGGTGGATAGGGAGCTTCACTGAGCCTCTTATAGAAGTATAGAAAACATACTATCTTGATCACAATGATAATTTACAATAAGCGTTAGTATTTAGTAGCACAAGTCTCCCTGCCTGGTGTTCTTTGCTAACGAAATAGCTAACCCTGCCTCTTTACTCTTCCCTAGACACTTTAGAATCGGGTTCCTAAGTCCAGGAAAGACCTTTTTGAGATTTGGTTTGGAATCATATTGAATCTGTAGATAAATCTGGAGGAAAACTGACATATTTGTAATATTGACTTTCCTATCCACAAAGAATTTATCTCACTCCATATATAAGGTCATCTTCAATGTCCTTCATGTTTTCTCTATGGAGCTCTCACTCATCTGTGGCTTCAATGTTGGGTAAACCCAACCATAAAACCATCTAGGGGCTCGGCACCTGTGGCTCAAGTGGCTAAGGCGCCAGCCACATACACCTAAGGTGGCGGGTTCAAATCCAGCCCGGACCCACCAAACAACAATGACGG
>NW_003852535.1:458323-459614 GCF_000181295.1 Otolemur garnettii
TGGGGATTCGAACCCGCCACCTTAGGTGTATGTGGCTGGCGCCTTAGCCGCTTGAGCCACAGGCGCCGAGCCCTTGGTTCAGTTTTGATAACATTTTTCTTAGGAACATATCAGTCAAATCAAAAACTTCTAATTTTTTGTCATAAAATTATTTATTAATATTTCTTATTGTTTGTTCAATCTCCTTGGTATCTGAAGTTATGATTTTTTTTTTTTGAGACAGTCACACTCCGTTGTCCTGGGTAGAGTCCTGTGGCATCGTCACAGCTCACAGCAACCTCAAACTCCTGAGCTTGTGCAATCCTCTTGCCTCAGCCTCCCAAGTAGCTGGGGCACAATGCCCAGCTAGTCTTTTTCTATTTTTAGTAGATACAGGGTCTCACTCTTCAGGCTGGTCTCAAACTCCTGATCTCAAGCAATCTATCACCTCAGTCTTCCAGAGTGCTAGGATTACAGGTGTAAGCCACTGCACCTGGTCTGATTTTTTTTTTTTTTGAGACAGAGTCTCACTATGTTGCCCTCTATAGAGTGCTGTGGCATCAGAACTCACAACAAGCTCCAACTCTTAGGCTTAAGTGATTCTCTTGCCTCAGCCCCCAACTAGCTGGGACTACAAGCACCTATCACAATGCCTGGCTATTTTTCAGTTGTAGTCGTCATTGTTGTTTGGCAGGCCCAGACTGGATTCAAACCCACCAGCTCTGGTGTATGTAGCTGGCACCCTAGCTGCTGTGCTAGAGGCGCTGAGCCTGACTGATTGATTGATTGACTGATTTAAACAGTCTCACTCTGTCATCCTGGCGGAGTACCATGGTATCATAGCTCACAGCAACCTCAAACTCTTAGGCTCAAGCAATCCTCATGCCTCAGCTTTCCGAGTAGTTGGGACTACAGGCACTCACCAGAACAACCAGATAATTTTTCTATTTTAGTAGAGACTGGGTCTCGCCCTTGTTCAGGCTAGTCTCAAACTCCTGAGCTCAAGCAATCTCCTGCCTCTGCTTCCCAGAGTACTAGGATTATAGGGGTGAACCACTGCACGCAGCCCTGTGGTTACGACTTTTTATTAATAATTCCTAAGGCTCAGCTCGGCGCCTATAGCTCAACCGGCTAAGGCGCCAGCCACGTACACCAAAGGTGGTGGGTTTGAATCCAGCCTGGACCCGCCAAACAACAATGACGGCTGCAACCAAAAAAAAAATAGCCGGGCGTTGTGGCGGGCGCCTGTGGTCCCAGCTACTTGGGAGGTGGAGGCAGGAGACTCGCTTAAGCCCAGGAGTTGGAGGTTGCT
>NW_003852535.1:461404-466253 GCF_000181295.1 Otolemur garnettii
GGCGCCGAGCCTACACATGCTACTTTTTAATGTAATTTTTCCTCCTTCAATGTTTGTTTAAGTCAGCGTTTTTCATCCTTTTATATCTCACGGCACACCTGAACCTATAGTTAAAATTACACAGCACACTTAAATTATGTTGATCCAAAAAGGGTAAAGAAAATTAATATACTTATTGTCCTTGAACTTCTTTTGAAAATAATTTAATTGCAGCACACATAAGATCCTCCCACGGCACACCACTTGAAAATCACTAGTTTAACTGGAACAGGTATTTTTTTGTTGTTGTTGCAGTTTTTGGCCGGGGCCAGGTTCAAACCCGCCACCTCCGGCATATGGGGCCAGCACTCCTTGAGCCATAGGCACTGCCCGGAACAGGCATTTTTGTTTTGCTTTCTTGGGATTGTTTTTCCTCATTCCTTTTTTTTCTCTGTAATTGACTCGGAGGTTTACACTCTATGTGTCCTGTGTCTTTCCCCACACCCTCACCTTATGCCATCTGAGAGAGAGAGGGAGCTTAAAAAACCCCCAGTCTGAGCTCAGCCTGTATCCCTTAGTTTGGGGGAGTTTGAGAACTGATCTTAGATGTTACAGCAACAGAGCTGGGACAAAAAGAAAGGAAATCGCCCTGGAAGAAAACAATTCTTCTATTAACACAGATAGGCAGGCGTTTATCCTGAACTAGAGGGGGCCAGGCAGGAGGGTGGGTAGCATGGAGCCATTTGCAAATCCTGTCCAGGACCCCAACAGACAGGATTGTCCCTAGACAACCAAGGCTGACAAAGGAAGCAGTGGCAACCAGGTAAAGGTTTCTTTCTGTCGAGAAAGGACAGTTGGTGCCAAAAGAACTTTTCTGAGGAACCTGCAAAAGCTCCATTCTGAGAAACAGTCACTTTGAATAGTTGCGGCGCCCAGTGGAGAGCCATAAAACCGCAAATGACCAGCCACAGAAGCCACAGTTCTCTACTTCTCCTAGCCCCTCTTGTGAGCGCTGCGCAGTGGGAATGTTAGTTATGAGGCCAGTCACATTCCCACCCCTCTTAAAGTCTAAGGCAATGTTAACCACTTGACTTCACCATCGGGAAGAGGTGACTGGCCTAGTAGGTGGTCACCTGACCCAAATGCAACCAATGGAAAGGCTCGGCTCTGTGGTGGCCTGAGCCAATCAGATCTCCCCTGGGAGCTTGTTCTGGGTGCCCAGAACCAGAGTGCGGCCCCAGGAAAGAGAAGACTGAGCTGTTGGGAGAAGAAAGAGTGGGAATGTGGGATCAGAGACTTGGAGGTTGTGGCAAGTAGAGGCGGTAAGGAAACAGCTGGAACACTGAAGGGTAGACGCAACAAGACAGAGGAAAGACAGTAGCAGAGGAAAATCAGCCAAGTTTGAGTAACACTGGGAAGAGCATATGCTGAGTTTCCTTATGGCAGAGGACTTTTTTTTTCCCCCCCAACTCCCCTGAACATCTACAGACTCCAGCTGCTGAATCTCGGAAGCCACACTGAATCTTTCCAGGCCAAAGGTCCTGGCTGGCTGTTCTTGTGTCTCAAGTGTGTTTCCCTAGCAGCCCATATGTATCCTAACAACCAGAAATGCCCTTTACTTCAGATAACTAGAGTCGGCTGTTTCCTGCAGTGCCAAGAACACAACCTGCAAGGAGGGAAAGTGAAAGGAAATCCAGGAATGGAGCCTCTACAGACGTTGCGCCAGGCAATTCTTGTTGCATTTCCCCCAATAAAATCCTCCTTCATTGTGCTTTATTTTATTCTGAGCAAATAAGCCCTACTATAAAATGGAATGAAATCCACAAACCAAACTCTGTAGCAAAACAAGACTCCCTAAATATATAAAGTCATTGTTGGCAGGAAAGTCCTCTTAACTTATTGGTTTTGTTTCTTGTTTCTTGAGAACATGACTCCAATGAGGCCCATGGCGGCCAAGCCCACTCCTGCAATGCCTGCTGCCATGATGACATCTCTGACCTGCAAGAGAGAAGAGGGTGAGTCAGACTATCAGGAATGGGAGTACAGGCTGCACTTTCAACGGGAACATTCAGAGAGCCTCACATGCCCCTTGGCCTTCTTGACCAAACCCAGGAATCAACAAATAATTGGCAAGGAAAAGTGAAGGAGAGGACAGAATGGGGAAAGAATCAGCAGACAAAGCCAGCTGGCCTGGAATTTACATGGACTCAAAGATAGGAAATACCCTATGGGTATTTAAAGGTATAAATCCTCAGGGGGTGGCTGTGGGAAAACAGGGAGACAATACCGGATAGTCAAGATCCTGGCTGGCCAGAGAGAAGCTCTTAAGGCAAGTCAGGGAGGAGCTGTTACTGAATATTCACTAAACTGACCTCCAGGACAGCCAGAACCTCGGCTGTCTCCTTCATCACTGTATCCCAGGGGCTGGTCCTGCCAGGCACAGAGGTATTCTTAAATAAATGACTCAGCTATGAATACCAGTGATGATATATTTAAAATGATTAAGATATCTGACTTGTATTGCTTGGCATAGGAAAAACTGTTGTGAAATTAAGAGTAAATTTCAGGGTAAAAATTGAATTTTACTATCTCCTGAAACCCAACTAAAAGTAAAGTAAAAGGCATTTGTTTTAGGCATAATCCCACAAAGACACATAAAACATTCAGTCCTAAGGCAGGAGTAGGAAAGACTGAGAATCAACACTGATTATACAAGAGAACCCTCCATGAGGATTGTATATTGACAACCACAGGTAGCTGGGAGAAGGAGGGAGAGCTTAGCTAGGTCCCGGAACCTCCTCTCCCACCCCAAAAGGAGTCTGAAAGTTCATTCCATACAGAGGATAAAACAGAAGATTTGGAGACCTACAAATCTAGAAGCATTCATGAGGATGTGGGTATCATACCAAAAACAAGAGATTGAGACACTCAATGTCAACACGCTAAATGCGAGACTCCCAGACCTCCCAGCCCTCTCTGTTGTCAGAACTTTACCCTCCACACAAGAGTCTGGATGGCTTCTCTGAGGACTCTGACCCAGTCCAGGTAGAAACAACGAGAAGATGCCAAGACTGGAGATTCTCAAACAAGAGCCTACCCAGAACACCCTGCAGTGAAACTTCAAGTCAGCAACTATCGGCCTCGCTTCCACCCACTCGGAGATTACATTCAGTAGCAAGCCCCCTCCCTCTTGATCATGAGCGTACAATCAATATACCAAACATCTGGAGAAGGCCTCTAAAACGGAAGATGAAGAGCAAAACAAACAGGAAAAAAAAAAAGCAATCTAGAAAAACAAAAATCATATCTAGACAAGAAAATGTCTGGTGCCTAAAACCTTGGGGACCACTGGATTACTGGATGTGACTTCCCTTGTGGAGAACTGTATTTTTCTTAAACAGTCACTGGGGAATAAGAGAAGTTACATCCAGTAAATAACATGGTACTATAAAAATAGTAGAATGTTGAGGAAACAAAAAAGTTCATAGAAAATAAAAATAACAAACTTGGCTTGGCACCCATAGCACATTGGTTACAGCACCAGCCACATACACCGAAGTTGCCAGGTTCAAAACCTGCCCAGACCAGCTAACTAACAATGACAACTGCAAGAAAAAACAGCCGGGTGTTGTGGCAGGTGCCTATAGTCCCAGCTACTTGGGAGGCTGAAACAAGAGACTTGCTTGAAGACCAAGAGTTGGAGGTTGCTGTGAGCTGTGACGCCACAGCACTCTACCAAGGGCAACACAGTGAGACAGAGTGTGTTATTAATTAATTAAATAAATAAAACACTTTCCAACCTAGAATTCTATACCCAGACAAGCTATCATATCAAGTGAAAGGACAAAATTAAAAAATAATTCAGACATACAGGAAAAAAAAAATTTACAACCCATGCATCCCTTTTCAGGAAGTTGCTGAAGAAGGTTCCACCAAAACAAGGGAGTAAACGAAGAAGACACTGGATACAGAAGATGGGCCTTCCAGTACAGGAGAGAATCAAAAAGAATGAGGGTGAAAAGAGACCCTGAGATGATAGCTCTGTACCAGGTAGAGAGGGTAACTGGCAGGCTAATAATAACTCCCAGAGACATCCATGTCCATGGCCTAATTCCAGGAACCTATAAACACGCCAAGCTACATGACAAGGGGGAAATACACTGCGGATGGAATTAAGGCTACTAATCAATTTACTTTAAACAGAGAGAGATAATTCTGGATTATCCAAGTGGGCCCAATGTAATCACAAAGTTCCATTAAAGATGGAAGACAGAGGCAGAAGAGTCAGTGATTTGATGTGAGAAAGATGCAGCCAGCCATGGCCGGCTTTGAAGATAGAAGGAGACTACAAGTCAAGGAATACAGGCAGCCTCTAGAAGCTGGAAAGGCAAGAAAACAGACTCCGTCCTGGAGCCTATGGAAAAGATAGCAATGCCTTGATTTTAGCCCAGTGAGACCCAGATCGTACTTCTCACCTCCAGAATTGTTAGATTATAATCTGGTGGTGTTTTAAGCTACTACATTCGTGGTGATTTGTTATAGCAGCAACAGAAAACTAATACATGCACACGGACTAATTCAGACTGGAATGGTGTGACTGGGCATGTTGGGGACAGCTATTGCCATTATCCTCTCCTATAGTACTACTGTCTTTCTTTTCTTTTCTTTTCTTTTCTTTTCTTTTTTTTTTTGAGACAGGAGCCTCAAGCTGTCCCCCTGGGTAGACTGCTATGGCATCACAACTCATAGCAACCTCCAACTCCTGGGCTCAAGAAAGTCTCCTGCCTCAGCCTCCCAAGTAGCTGGGACCACAGGCGCCTGCCACAACGCCTGGCTATTTTTTGGTTGCAGCCGTCATTGTTGTTTGGTG
>NW_003852535.1:467550-480229 GCF_000181295.1 Otolemur garnettii
AAAAAAAAAAAAAAAAAAAGAAATAAAAGAGGTGATCATTACCATCCTGAGAAAAGAGCCTCCTGCTCCACCCCTCAAAAAGAAAGGAAACTGGCTCAGCGCCTGTAGCTCAGTGGTTAAGGCGCCACATACACTGAAACAGGTGGGTTCAAGCCTGGCCCAGGCCAGCTAAACAACAACGACAACTGCAACAAAAAATAGCTAGCTATTGTGGCAGCACCTGTAGTCCCAGCTACTAGGAGGCTGCTGAGGCAAGAGAACCACTTAAGCCCAAGAGTTTGAGGTTGCTGTGAGCTGTGACGCCATGGCACTGTACCCAGGGCAATATGGTGAGACTCTGTCTCAAAAAAAAAAAAAAAAAAAAGGGAAACTATCACAATATACCACAACAGTGACCTGTGAGCTCCGTCATCATGAGTCTGGCTGCTAAGGAGGTCAGCTCTGGGCACCAGGGGTTGTTAGTTACGCGAGTGTATTTTCTGACCTTTTCATATAATTATGCTCAACACATTCATGGCCCATATATATATATATATATATATGTTTTAACCACCAGAGACCTCCAAACTTTTCCCTACACTGGTTGTACAGAAGCTTTAACAGACAGAACTCATGACGACAAAGTGTGGATGAAGTTACCAGCCTGAGGTTTGACTGCTGGTCAGTCTTTTAACCTTCGTCTTAAGCGTAATTAGGCACAGGTCTGTGGCAGGCACGGTTCTGCTAGGAGACCTTCATAAAATCACTTGCATCCAGTGTTTTCCTCGCTGAGCTTGTGTCAGAGCGGGAGAAATGGTTTGCAGATAATGGAGGAGGAACAATATGTCCCCAGTTCTTTACAGAACCTCATAGTATGAGAACAAATGCTGATGCAGTTGGTTCCTACAAAAGACACTTTGTCAAGGAAAACAATAACCTCGTTGTTTGTGGCCATGCTCTGTACATAGTGTGATTAAATACCATACAGTGGTACACATAACTAGTTATCCCATAGTACACACTTTATGGGCAAAACTACCTGGCCAAGATTCGGTGCTCCCCTCAGATGCCATTGATAATTTTCTCACTGCAAGGTTGGCAGGTCCAGCACAGCCACTGTGCTGGCGTTACAGGATTCCTGACTGTGCAAAATGGGCTACTTGGTGTGCTGCACAGGTCTTAAATCAGAATATTGTGAAAGAGAAAAATCGTCCCTCATTAGAAATCTGTCTTTGTGTAAGACGGCAAACAAATGCTACCAGACAGCAGATATTTACCCACTGATGAGGCACAGCTTTTCTGAGTTAAGCAACAATTTAGGGAAGTCAGAATTGTTTCCAGGAAAAAGGGAATTCTAACGTGCTTCCTTCTCTTTCAGCAATGTTATAGATGGATTAAAGAAGTGGAGGCCAGGCAAAGGAGCTCATGTCTGCAATCCTAGCACTCTGAGAGGCCGAGGCAGGAGGATTGCTTGAGGCCAGGAGTTCATGATCAGACTGAGGAAAAGCAACACCCCCTCTCTACAAAAAAACAGAAAAATTAGCTAAGGTCAGGCAAAGTGGCTCATGCCTGTAATCCTAGTACTCTGGGAGGCTGAGGCAGGTGGATCACCTGAACTCAGGAGTTTGAGACCAGCCTAGCAAGAGTGAGATCCCATTTCTACAAATAATAGAAAAATTAGCCAGATGTGAGGAGCACACACCTGTGATTCCAGCTACCTGGCAGGCTGAGGCAGAAAGACTGCTCGAACCCAGGAAGTTAAGGTTAAGCGACGGTGCCCAACCCCACTGCACTCTAGTCTGGGTGACAGAGCAAGACTGTCTCAAAAAAAAAGAAGGAGAGAATACTCATGTTTTTCTGAAAGCAATTGCATTTAGACTATTAGAGGTTATAATATAAGAATGGTTATAAAATATTTGAATAAAAATTTGGTTTCATTTACAAAAATTTCAGCATAGTATTCATAATTTATCTAGATTCATGCAATATACTGGGTGGCCATAAGGTTCATGTGCAATTTAAACCAGTGTGCTCTGTCTCTATTTATCTTGATGTTTTCTTTGACTCAGACAAGACTTCACTGTGAGTGTCACACTTCTGTTGCTGTGTTGTTTTTTTTTTTTTAAGTACCATTCAGTATGAAAGCTTCTTATAAAACCTTACTAAAATACACCTCTTATTTTAGAAGCTTAAGTATTTTTAGGTAGGTAAAAAGTAGGCAATTTCTCTTTTTAGAATATTGAGGTATATAAAGCACAAATTACATTTTAGCTTAAATTCATTGCCTCCCTCATATACTGGGAAATTAGATGAGTCACAGATTCTCTACTGAAGGAAAATTTAGTCTGCTTCAACACAAATAAAGATGAGGACTAGCTATATTCTTAAAAATAAACAAAAATGTCCTCATGAGTTAAATAGAAAGGATAATCACTGCTTTGACAACACTGAGAAGAAAAATAGTGATGGATATTTTCCAAGTTGTACTAAATGTAGCACCTCTGATGAGATGGCGAGTGTGCAGAAGCTCTATTTTATTTTCTCTCATTTCATTTCATTATTTTTTGAGACATGGTCTCACTCTGTCACCCAAGCTAGAGTGCCATGACCTCAGACCAGCCCACAGCAACCTCAAACTCTTGGCTTTAAGTGAGCATCCTGCCTCAGCCTCCTGGGTAGCTGGTACTACAGGCTCTGGCCACAATGCTTGGCTAGCTTTTTTTTTTTTTTTTTTTTTTTTTACAGATTTTGGCTGAGGCCAGGTTTGAACCCACCACCTCCAGTATATGGGGCTTACATCCTACTCCTTGACCCACTGGTGCCACCCATGCTTGGCTAGTTTTTTCTATTTTTAGTAGAGATGGTGTCTCACTCTTGCTCAGGCTGGTCTCAAACTCCTGAGCTCAGGTAAATCCTCCTGCCTCAGCCTCCCAGAGTGCTGGGATTACAGCTGTGAGTCACTGTGCCTGGCCCAGAAGGTCTATTTTAATTGGGTCCATAACATGTGCTATGGTCATTACTCACCTAGGCCAGCAGGTCTCAAGTGGAGGCAGTTTTGCCCTGAGGGGGAAATTTGTACAGATTTGACAATGTTTAGAGACATTTATGGTTCCTCCTCCTAGGGGTGGGGTGCTACTGGCATCTAGCAAGTAGAGGCCAGGATACTGCACAGGACATGTCCCAACAATGAGTCCTGAAGTGTCAATAGTGCTGAGGTCGAGAAACCCTTATCCTAGACGAAGAAATGAAAGATGAAATCTCTAGAAACAGTAGAGATGGCACCTCTTTTAATATTTTATGGAATATTCTGCTTTCATTTTCTAGGAAGGCATGGAGTAGAACTGTTTATGCCATTTCATTGTTATGCTGTCAATTTTTGTGTGCAATAGAGTGTAGGGTTAAAGTGCTAGGCATTAGGAATAGAATTATCTGGGGGGAAGTCAAGCATTGCTGCTGCCCCTGAGTACTAAAAACAATCTCGCTAGACACAGCACACTGTCCTAGGCCCAAGTCAGATATTAGCAGTGATGAGACAGAAACGCAGAAAACAGAATGTGTTAGGAATCCAATCACATAGCTAAAGACAAACTACTTGTTTTGTAACCTTTCTCTCTTTGAAGCTTTCCACTGTGTGGTATTTTCTCATGCCTGAGATTTCAATAAAAGTCAGTGAGGAACATCAGAGGGGGCCGCACCCTTGTATCTCAGTGCCCAGATACTTGCTGGTGTTGGCCTCCCGGGGTCCCTTAGTTCAATGCAAATGACTGAGTAGGTATTATTCATTTGCATCAAGTCACATAGACAATTTTGCCTCTTTTACATTGAACAGGTGAATAGGTAAGTACCCAGGGCTCAAGCCAATGGAAGAAAAGTGTGATGTACCTAATTTGTATTGCTTCATTTTGCAATAAGAGATGAATTATTATTTATAAAAAGAGTAAATGGTATAAAGTCTTTCTTAGTTATTTTACTATCTTAAGATTTGGAATACATAGCCAGGCACTGTGGTGGGCACCTATAGTCCCAGCTACTTGGGAGGCTGAAGCAGGAGAATTGCTTAAGCCCAGGAGTTGGAGCTATAAGCTGTGACACCACGGCACTCTACCAAGGGCGATAAAGTGAGACTCTGTCTCTAAAAATAAAAAATAAAAAGATTTGGAATACAGCATTTGTACCTAATGACATACATATTTTACTAAATTACATAACAATTTAGTGTTGATATAAAAATCTCTATTTATGGCTGAGCACAGTGGCTTACACCTGTAGTCCTAGCACTCTAGGAAGCTGAGGCAGGAGGATCTTCTGCGCTCAGGAGTTCAAGACCAGCCTGAGCATGAGCAGGACCCTGTCTCTACTAAAAATAGAAAAACTTAGCCAAGCGTTGTGGTGGGCATTGCTGTAAGCTAGGCTGATGCTATGGCATGTTAGCCTGGGCAACAGAGTAAGACTCTGTCTTGAAAAAACAAAATTAAAGGTAAGGATAAAATGAAGACATTTCAGACATGCAGTCTTTTTAAAATGTACCATTTCTCAGTAAACTATTAGGGGAAATAGTCTACCAAAACAAGGGAGTAAACCAAGAAAGAGGAAGATATGAGCTCGGTGATAAAAGCATTAACACAGGAGAGAACAGAAAGGCATTCTGAGATGCTGGTAAAGGGAGATGCAGAAAGACAGCTGTGCCTCGGCAAACGTTCCTCAAGAGACAAACGTTTTGAAGGTCATTATCGCCAAGAGACAGATGTGCTAAGTGCCATCATCCCCCAGATTCCATCTTTCATTGCATCATCTTTTTAACCTGACAGTATTTGGGTACTTGGGAAGCTCCTCTCATGGTCCTGCCCACTGACTCCCCAGGAGAAGAATCTTATAAACTGTTGGGGAAGTTGAAGCCAGAGGCCAGAGACCAGAGACTCTGCTCTTTCCTTACCTAGTCAGATATATGCCTGCTACTCAACTGTTACAGTAATCACCTTTAACATTCATTACGTATAAACAGTTGCTGGACAATGATAACCCAACTGATTGAAAAAAATAAGAGGATACCCATTGGGAGGTAACCAGTATCTTCCTGTAGAGACAACCAGGAGTAAACTAACTCACACAGGGTCAGTGCAGTAACCACAGGTGGTCACCAGCAGCATGAAGGAGAGTTGAGAATGACCCTATAAATGGTGTTGGTGAATACAAGTCTCCATTTATCCCCATTCAAGTTATTCAGACCCACAGAGGCCTGTGAACAAGGCCCTGGGTAAACCAACCAAAAATAACTAATATGATGAGGACAAATACGGCTACATCTACTAACACAGGCTGGAGTGCAGTGGCACAATCCCAGCTCAAGTGATCCTTCTGACTCAGCCTACCAAGTAGCTGGGACTTCAAGTGCACACCACCACACCCAGCTAACTTTTAAAATGTTTGTTAGACATGGGGACTTTGCTATGATGCCAAGGCTGGTCTCAGAATCCTGGCCTCAAGCAGTCCTCCTACCTTGGCCTCCCAAAGTGCTGAGATTACAGATCTCACCATGCTCAGCTCCTACTACAATTTATTATATGCACTTTCTGAGCCAGCACTGTGCTAAGCATAAAGATGCTCTTACTTAACTCACATGGTAATCCTCCAAGATAGGTATCATAATTTGTATTTTACCAACGTGTAGCAAGCTTGATGAAATCTCCCAAGGTCACACAGCTGGCAGAGGTGGAGCCCAGATTCAGCCCAGGTCTGCCTGGCTCCAGGAGCCCATGCTCCTGACCACCACACTGATCAAGGAAGAAGAGATCAGATCCCCCAAACAAAACATGAATAAAAGTAAACAGTGACAGATCTTAACCTCATCCTTCACAAAAAATCAAAAAACACCATATCCTTTTGCATCAACAGTCAGTAACAACTCCAAACAACGTTCCCCCCGACCCCTCCAAAAAGAGTAGGGAAGTGGCTGAAAGGGAGGGAAGGAAGTGAGAGAGAATAGGAGGAGAAAAAGGTTTAAAGAAGAGAGAGGGCATGACCAAACCAAACCAAGTAAAGGAGTATGTCCGCATCCCTCAGGGCCTCTGGGCCTGACCCGAGGGTTCAGCAGGACTGATCCTGACAGTGCGGTCATAAGCACAGTGAGGCTGTGGCACTCATTCAGATCCCACTTCTGCTACTTATCAGCACAGGAAAAGACAGGTACCAGGTCTGGAGACTCACCAAAGATTTGTGAGATGAAATCAATGGCCACAGACAAGTTATTTAAGCTCAGTGGGACTGTTTCCCCCTCTGAAAGGAGGGGAACATAAAACCTGCCTCTACGGCGATGAGGGGCATCTTAAGGCTGGGGCCAGGGAGGGCTCAGCAGCAGGGGTGACCCTCACGGCTGCAGCTTTCCTCCTTGGTCATCGTCCCCTACCACACTGACCTGCACTGGCCACTTGCCCCTCTCCCCATCCTTGTCTCCATGGCAATGGCCTCCAGGCAAAAATTCTGTCTCTGCTTTTTTGTCTTGTCTGGGGCTCTCTCTCCACCCACATGGACACTCAGCTACTGTCAGCTGAGGCAACCTCTGGTTCCTGGGAAAGGGACACAGAGGAGGACTCACCTGGTCACTGCGGGGCACCCCATAGCGAAGCTCATTCACAAAGTGCTCGCAGTTCTCACTGGTCAGCCTGTAGATCATCTCCTGCCCCACCAGCTCCTCCGCCCGCTGGACGATTTTGTTAGGAGGCAGTGGGGAGTACTTGTCATCGTGTTTGTTATTGACCTGGTACTTGTCTCTCCCAGCCACATCATACAGCAGCTCCTTCTTCACAACAGCCTTGTCGGTCAGGGCAGACCCTAAGCTGCCTATACCAGCTCCTGCAATTTCACCTGCAAATTCACAAAGCAGAGAGGGATTGGTCCTGGTCAGGGCCACTGGGGCTCAGAGCTGGACATCTACCCTTGACATCAGCCACAAAGGATGAGCAAAATGTGGAAGGGCCTAGGCTGTGCAGTTTCAGAGAAGGTACTTGTGGTCTCTGGACCCTGGTTTTCCTATCTGAAAGGAGGAGTAGGCAAGTTCCATGATTTACTGTGATTTTTTTTTCAACCCACAGAAGCTGCCCTTCTATGCCCCATGGTACCTAAGTGGCTCTCTCCTCAGTTATGCAAGTATGAGGCAAGAGCATGTTCATCTTTCTGGGAAAACAGAGCGCGAACCTCTTGTAATTCCACCAGGGCTATGGCTTCTTTTTTTGTTGTTGTTGAGACAGAGGTCACTATGTCATCGTTGGTAGAGTGCCATGGTGTCACAGCTCACAGCAACTTAGACTCTTGGGCTTAAGCGATTCTCTTGCCTCAGCCTCCCAAGTAGCTGGGACTACAGGCGCCCGCCACAACACCTGGCTATTTTTTGGTTGCAGTTGTCATTGTCGTTTAGCAGATCCAGGCCAAGCTCGAACCCACCAGCTTCAGTGTATGTGACCAGCGCCCTACTCACTGAACTATAAGCGCTGGGCCTACAGCTTGACTATACAAAGCTAATTACTGCAGAAAAGGTGGCTGGGTTTTTAGGAGTCCCAGCTCTTCTGGGAACAAAAGAATCAAAACACACAGCTGCTCCCCTAGTTGTGAGACTAAGGAGGCCCAGTGGATACGCCAGCTGAGAGGGTCTAGGCTCAGGAGACATCAACAAATAGAAGGGATAGGAAGCCAAGGGACCCAGGAGTCACCCGGGCTCCATTTGGGAATGTGGGGGAGAGGCAGTTGCCCATACAAAAGACAGAAAAGAAGGGTCCATTGGGGAGGAAGAAAGACAGGAGTCAGGTGGAGAGCAGAGACAGGTCACTCACGTCACATGGTGCAGAGAAGCCAAGTGAGCTGTGACAGAGACACAACTTGGGCATTCATAGCACCCTTCCTCCCTCCCCTTTTGCTGGTCTTGCTAAGAGCGGCCCCAGCAGGGGAGCACAGAAAGATAGCCTGAGGCAGGAGGACTGAAGCAGGACAGGGAGTGAGGAGCCGGAGATGGCTGTGCAGGCAGTGCTGTGATGAGGTCTGCTCTGGGGGGGCTGACTAGAGAAGGATGTGAGGTTGGGGCATACGTGTGTTTTACCAACAAGAGATATGACAGCTTTTGCTAAGCCTACGGGAATGGCCCAGTTGAGAGGGACACATGATAGTAGAACAGGAGGTAGGGAATTTGAGAAACAAAATTCTTACAAAAAGGCAGTGCCTGTAGCTCAGTTGGCAAGGGCTCTGGCCACATACACCTAGGGTGGCGGGTTCGAACCCAGCCCAGGTCTGCTAAGCAACAATGATAACTCCAACCAAAAACAGCCGGGCCTTGTGGCGGGCGCCTGTAGTCTCAGCTACTTGGGAGGCTGAGGCAAGAGAATCACTTAAGCCTGAGCCAGGCCTTGTGGCGGGCGCCTGTAGTCTCAGCTACTTGGGAGGCTGAGGCAAGAGAATCACTTAAGCCTGAGAGTTGGAAGTTGCTGTGAGCTGTGATACCATTGCACTCTACCAGGGTGACAGGTTGAGACTGTCTCGGAAAAAAAAGAAAGAAAATCTTACAAAAGGAAGGAGAGGGGCCTGGGACCCACAGGTGAGGGGCTTGGAGGTGGGAAGATGACACCTGCTTTGGCTCCTACTGGTTTCACTTTGGACAGGGGAGGAGGCCATTTGTTAAAAGTAAAGAGGTGGGAAAAACATGGCTAAGAATGTCCTCAGCAGCTCTAGTCACAGCAGCCAAATCTGATAACACCACTCTGATAACAGGTAACAACTTGGATGAAAATAGGAAAGAATAAATTACAGACTGGTCTATTCACATAATGGAAAACGCACAGTGATGAAAAAGAACGACCCTGTCCCTCACAACAATGCAAACCCCTCCCAAGCGTGGTGCTGAGTGAAAGCAGCCAGATGCAGAAGAGCACAGCCTGTGTGATTCCCTCCCATAAGTTCTAGAACACGCAAAACCAGCCTACAGCAAGAAAAGCTGGAATGGTGGCGGCCTAGGCGGGGTGGGGAGGGGTGATGAAGAGCCGAGAGGGAGACTGTTAGGGTAGTGGAAATGTTCCAGATCTGGATCTGGGTCATTGTCACTGGGATGAATTTATTTTTTTAATTTCACAAAAAATGCATTTTACAATATTTATGTTATACCCCACTTTAAACAAAAAAACTTTTTAAAAAAGGGTGGGAAAGCCTCACAATTCCCCAAGTTAAATATTCTTAACCTCGGTTTACAAATAAGGAAACCAAGGCTGGAGAGTAGAAACTGGATTCACAGCCAAGTCCGTCTGCCCAAACACCTGTGCTCTTTTTAGGAGTTTAATGCTTAAAAGACTGAGCCAGGTGTGTGGTGGCTCACATCTATAATCCTAGCACCCTGGGAGGCCAAGGTGGGAGGATCCCTTGAGCTCAGGAGTTTAAGACCAGTCTGAGCAAGAGTAAGACCCCATCTCTACTCTAAACATTAAAAAGCAATTAGTGGCTCCGCGCCTGTGGCTCAAGTGGCTAAGGTGCCAACCACATACACCTAAGGTGGCGGGTTCAAATCCACCCCCGGCCCGCCAAACAACAATGATGGCTGCAACCAAAAAAAATAGCCAGGCGTTGTGGCGGGTGCCTGTGGTCCCAGCTACTTGGGAGGCTGAGGCAGGAGACTCGCTTGAGCCCAGGAGTTAAAGGTTGCTGTGAGCTGTGATACCATAGCACTGTACCCAGGGTGACAGCTTGAGGCTCTGTCTCAAAAAAAAAGAAAGAAAAGCAATTAGCCAGCCATGGGGTTTAAGCTCAAGAGTTTGAGGTTGCAGTGAGTTAGGCTGAGGCAACATCACTCTAGCCTGGGGCAACAGAATGAGACTTGCCTCAAAAAAAAAAAAGGAGTTGAATGTGTTGTACAAAAAGTCATCACAAGAAAGCACAGCTGACCCTTGGACACCCACTTCGGCTCCTCTATGGAACCCCCTGGGATTCCAAGGAACAGGCTTTTCGTGTAATGTTTAGAAGCAAATATCCGGTCAAGGAACAAGGAAAATGTGGAGGTCACATGTTACCCACAACTCCCCCATCTCCCTCTTTTCCCAGCCCCTGGGCCTAGCACAGTGGAGGCCCTGTGTGCCCTTACTTGGGGGGGCCAGGTGGACCACATATCCATCGCCAACGTAGATGGCCCAGTGTCTGTAGAAAGGGCGGAAGATCTCAATCAGGTCTCCAAGCTCAGGCTCTGGCTGCAAAACCAAGAACAGGGCTGTTAGAGGTGGCATGAGACCTTGGAACCAGGAGCAGGTGGAGCTCAGCATATAAGTGTCCCAAGCCGAGCCTTGCCCGGCTGTCTGACACCAGCCTGACTTTACAAGGTGCAGACTGCCAAGTGCAAATCTAAAAGGCGTCTTCACTAACTGGAGTCTCTGCCTTACCATCACTATTAAGTATATTATTTACTGGCAGCACCTATAGCTCAGTGGGCAGGACGCCGGCCACATACACTGAGACTGGCGGGTTTGAACCCAGCCCAGGCCAGCTTAATGACAACTACAACAACAACAAAGAAAGAATATTATTGGGCAGCACCTGTGGCACAGTGGGTAGGGCACCAGCCCCATATACTGAGGGTAGTGGGTTCAAACCCTGCCCCAGCCAAATTGTAACAAAAAAACAGCTCGGCATTGTGGCGGGCACCTGTAGTTCCAGCTACTCGGGAAGCTGAGGCAAGAGAATCACCTAAGCCCAAGAGCTGGAGGTTGCTGTGAGCTGTGATGCTATAGCACTCTACCGAGGGCAACAATATGAGAC
Organism: Otolemur garnettii; assembly: GCF_000181295.1. Taxonomy (NCBI): domain Eukaryota; kingdom Metazoa; phylum Chordata; class Mammalia; order Primates; family Galagidae; genus Otolemur; species Otolemur garnettii. The sequence goes on from NW_003852535.1 coordinate 478,306, forward strand.
TCTGTGTCTAAAAAAAAAAAAAAGAATATTATTGACTGAACTCTTGACTCTGAGCCAAGCACTCCACTAGTGTTTCATAGGATGGCTCAATAAATCCACACAAGCATCCTATGAGGGGGGCACTATGATGGATCCATTTTTATGAAGGAGGAAATCAAGGCCTAGAGATGCAGAAGAATTTGTGCAAAGCCTGTGCTCATGGTGGAACGGTCAGGACTCAAGCCAGTTGGCTGACTCCCAGGGACTCACCACCAGTCATTTGACTATTGCCACCTATGAAGGGTCCCTGCCAGAGACTGCAGGATCTGGAGGGCCCCCCACAGGCATTCCCCAACCTGGCCGAGGGTGGATGGAGAAATAGTGAGGCAGTAACTTCCCCCAGCCACTCAGCCTGATACTAAGAGAGTTGAACCTGTCAGCGTGAGATTACTGTGTGGGTGCATGTGTGCAGCGTGGGAGAGAGAGTGTGTGAGAACAGGGAGGTAGGAGGGTGATGTGAATGCTCCCAGAGACCCACCCAGTTAGGGGAGCAAGGGGCAGAGTTTGGGAAACTTCACAGAGGCTCAAGCTCACTCCATCAACATCATTGACACCCCACTATTGGATCATGTGCTAACTGCAGGGGCTGGGGAGAATTCCAACTCTAACCAGAATCCAGAGTGACACATTCTCTGCTCCAGACCAACCTTAAATCTCCATAATGAGCAAAGAAACCAACCCTTTAGGACACCCAGAGACAGAGTCCAGGAAAGGTTGGTTCTGGACCACCCACACATCCGGGAGTCTTCATCATAGTTAGGGGCACACAGGAAAGACGGGGCAGGGACACCAGCCCCCTGACTCCTGGGAGGCAGACCCACGGGTTTGCCCACATCCCAGCACCAGGTTTGGTGGGCCCATCTGAGAGACTCAATCGAGGATAAGGAGTGGGGAGGACTCGCCCTTGGACAGCCTCCCTTGGGGTGACAAGGATGGGTGGTGGGAACAGCTGATCACAGCTCCACGATGCCCCTGAAGCAGGGCCAGCAAGCGGCTGACTCACTATTTCATAGAAATAATAAAACTGCAAACAAGCATCATATATGCCAGTGGAAAAAGACTTTTCATGAGAATTTTACAGATAAAGCATGTTCTCTTTTTGCAATAAATATAATTTATCTTCCAAAAAGAGGGCACCCAGTTCTCACTGAGAACCTTTTCTGAAAAATGGACAAAGGTCATGATGTATGAACCCATCTGTTTTCTGTAATAAAAGAAAAAAAAGTATTGTTTGGTCGGAGATAGGCAGTCTTCAAGGATCCCCAAAAGGGAACTTAACTGGGGATCTCCCGAAGAGGCAAAGATGGAAAGGCAAGGAAGGGGCCCAGCCCCGATGGTGGGTGCAGATTGGAAACGGAGAAGTGTGGACAGTGGCAGTGTGACATCGGGTCACACGCACCTGGCAAATCCAAGGAGCTCACTGGGTTCCAGACAAACACCAGTGAGCTGAGCCCTACACGTGGAAACACCCTGCATTAAAAGAGAGAGACAGGGAGCTTATCACAATGACCAAAAAATTAAATATTATAATGGTTCAGGCAGAAAACATATTTAGTTATCTATAAGAAAAGAACAAAAAACATCACACCCAAAGGGCTACAGAATGTACGATTCCATTTACACGGCATTGCTGAGCAGGTGTAACTACAGGACAGAAAATTAATCATTGGCTGCCAAGGGCTGGGCATGAGAGACTGACTGTCCCCAAGGAGACGGACTGCCTACCTACCAAAGGGGCATGAGGCAATTTCAGGGATAATTAAATTTTCTATACTGTCCTATATCTTGATTGCAGTGATGATTCTGCAATCGCATGTATTTATTAAAACTCACACAAGTGAACACTAAAAGGGTAAGTTATACCTTAATTTTTTTTTTTTTTTTT
>NW_003852535.1:480380-489497 GCF_000181295.1 Otolemur garnettii
TTTTTTGTTGCAGTTCCGCCAGGGCTGGGTTTGAACCTGCCACCATCGGCATATGGGGCTGGCGCCCTATTCACTGAGCCACAGGTGCACCCTTTTTTTTTAAGACAGAGCCTCAAGCTGTCACCCTGGGTAGAGTGCTATGGTATCACAGCTCACAGCAATCTCCAACTCTTGGGCTTAAGTGATTCTCTTGCCTCAGCCTCCCAATTAGCTGGTACTACAGGCACCCGCCACAATGCCCAGTATTTTTTGGTTGTAGTTGTCGTTGTTTGGCGGGCCTGGGCTGGATTCAAACCTGCCAGCTCTAGTGTATGTGGCTGGGGCCTTAGCTGATTGAGATATAGGTGCCAAGCCTATACCTTAATTTTTAAAAGAAACCTATTTTTTAAAATAAATAAAAATAAATAAAAATTTAGGCCAGGCCATGCCTATAATGCTAGCTCTTTGGGAGGCCAAGGCAGATGGATCACCTGAGCTCAGGAGTTTGAGACCAGCCTGAGTGAGAGCAAGACCCACACCCCTATAGTCCCTTCCCTACTCGGGAAGCTGAGGCAGTGCTGAGTGGGACAATGAGGACAAGCTCTGTAACACAATACCACTTAGGTAAATTAGAAACACACGCACCCAAACCTCCTCAAAGTCTTGGGCTTATGTGACACTGCAACCTCAAACTCTTGGGCTTACGTGACACAGCAACCTCAAACTCGTGGGCTTAAGCGATTCTCTTGCCTCAGCCTCCTGAGTAGCTGGGACTACAGGCACCCACCACAATGGCCGGCTATTTTTTGGTTGTAGTTGACATTGTTGTTTAGCAGGCTTAGGCTGGTCTCGAACCTGCCAAGAGACACAAGGCACATCAAATGCAAACCACCCCTGAGAAAATCAGTTTTTAAAAGCAACAATGACAAGAAACCAAAGGACGTATATGAAATGCACCAGGATGGTGCTACTGGGGAGACAGATGGAAGTAAAGAAAAATGGGAGGTCTTTGCAGAGACCAGCAAGGACAGGTGCCATGAACTGAGGATGTGAATAAGTCACTTTCTACTGCTAAGCCCCAACTAAAAAACCAGTCACTTAGTGATACACGTAACCCAACTCAGTTGAATCAAAATTAAGAATACAAAGTCGGGCTCGGCGCCTATAGCTCAACGGGCTAAGGAGCCAGCCACGTACACCTAAGGTGGCGGGTTCGAATCCCCAGCCCGGACCCGCCAAAACAACAATGACGGCTGCAACCAAAAAATAGCTGGGCGTTGTGGTGGGTGCCTGTAGTCCCAGCTACTTGGGAGGCGGAGGCAGGAGACTCGCTTGAGCCCAGGAGTTGGAGGTTGCTGTGAGCTGTAATGCCACGGCACTCTACCCAGGGGGACAGCTTGAGGCTCTGTCTCAAAAAAAAAAAAAAAAAAGAATACAAAGTCGGCTCGGCGCCTATAGCTCAGTGAGTAGGGCACTGGCCACATACACCGAGGATGGCGGGTTGAGCCCAGCCCAAGCCTGCTAAACAACAATGACAACTACAACCAAAAATAGCTGGGTATTGTAGTGGGCGCCTGTAGTCCCAGCTACTCGGGAGGCTGAGGCAAGAGAATCGCTTAACCCCAGAGTTGGAGGTTTCTGTGAGCTGTGATGCCATAGCACTGTACCGAGGGTGACATAATGAGACGCTGTCTCAAAAAAAAATTAAGAATACAAAGTCATGTTCTAAATTTAGAAGTTTGAAGACTACAGTCCATGGGCCAAATTATATGGCCTGTCTGCCTGTTTTTGCATGGCCTGTAAGCTAAGTATGATTTTTACATTTTGTAAATAGTTAAGGGATGGGGGAGTCAAAAGAAGACTAATATTTTGTGATGCATAAACACCATATGAAATTCAACTTTAGTGTCCATAAAGCTAGACTGGAACACAGCCACACTCGTACTTTTACACTTTGTCCACACTTTTCTTTCGACAACAGCAGGGTTGAGTTGCTGCAACAGAATCTCTATAGCTTGCAAAATCTCAAATGTTTACTACCTCGCCTTGTGCAGAAAAACTTTGCCAATCCCTGGTATTAAAGAACCAGTGGCAATCCAGGAATCCAAGTGTATCACATGGTACAGGAACAGGGCTTGGGGCAGCAGCGTCCCCTTCCAGACCCAGCAGGAGAGCTGCCTCCTCCTCCACAGTGGGCTGCAGGCCATCCCAGCTGGCCCAGTAACCAAGGCTCCCCTATGCAGCACATGCAGGGACAATGGCAAAGCTGAGGCTCGGCCAGTGGGATTTCAGAACAAAAGGCCTTTATCCCTTCCCACAAAACCAGTGTTACAAAGAGGTGTCTAACAACCATTTTCCTTAGCAAGCAAATTGAGGAGCAATTTCTGGCCTCTGAAATTCATATTAGAAAACAATGCAAACAACCACCAGTAAGGCCCAGTAAAGTAAGTCACCCTGCATCCACATATACACAACAGACATTACCGAGAGCGAGGTGGATTCACATGAGCAGACACAAAAATACTAATTGAAACATGTTGAAAGACATTATTCCATTTCTGCTTAACATATATTTGTATACATTTACAAGTAAAACGTACCACAAACAGTGGGCAGTTAGGATTCAGGAAATTTTGTTATATTATTATTTGAATTTTCACTAATATGGTATTACTCTGACAATAAAAAATTTTTAAGGGCCAGGCACAATGGCTCATGCCTGTAATCCTAGCACTCTGGGAGGCCGAGGAGGATTGCTTGAGCTCACAAGTTCCAGACCCCTATCTCTACTAAAAATAGAAAACCTGGGCAGTGCCTGTGGCTCAGTGGGTAGGGTGCGGGGCCCATATACCCAGGGTGGTGGGTTCAAACCTGGCCCGGCCAAATTGCAACCAAAAAATAGCCAGGCATTGTGGTAGGCGCCTGTAGTCCCAGCTACTTGGGAGGTTGAGGCAAGAGAATCACTTAAGCCCAGGAGTTGGAGGTTGCTGTGAGCTATGATGCCACAGCACTCTACTGAGGGTGATAAAGTGAGACTCTGTCTCTAAAACAAATAAATAAAAATAGAAAAACTGAGGCAAGAAGATCTCTTGAGCCTAAGAGTTGGAGTTGCTGTGAGCTATGATGACCCCATGGCACTCTACCCAGGGAGATAGCTTGAGGCTCTGTCTCTAAAAAAAAGCAACATGGCACTCTACCCAGGGTGTCTCCAAAGGAGACAGAGCCTCAAGCTATCTCCCTGGGTAGAGTACTGTTACATCACAGCTCACAGCAACCTCCAACTCCTGGGCTCAAGCGAGTCTCCTGCCTCCGCCTCCCAAGTAGCTGGGACTACAGGCGCCCACCACAATGCCCAACTATTTTTTGGTTGCAGCCATCACTGTTGTTTGGCGGGCCTGGGCTGGATTTGAACCCGCCACCTTAGGTGTATATGGCTAGCACCTTAGCCACTTGAGCCACAGGCGCCGAGCCAAGAATTTTTTTAAGATTTTTAAACAGAAAAATATCTATCTCTCATGTTGATGAACTTGTAGTTTTTAATTGGAAAGTGTAGATATTCTATGTTGCCAAAATGTCATGAAATTCTCAATTCAGGGTATTAATTTTCTCTTTAATTATTTTCTTATTTTCCAAATTGTTGAAATATGCATATGGTCATTTTAGAATCACAAATAAAGTTAAGACTTGACAAAATCAGTGTGTTCAACCTTGGATAATCCATATAATCACTGCCAGGTTAAAAAAAAAAGTGTAGTGTATGCGATTTTTTTTTATTATTTCTTATAGCATAACTGTGTACATTAATGCAATCATGGGGCACAGCGTGCTGTTCATATACATTTTGAAATACTCTCATCAAACTGGTTAACATAACTTTCATGTCATTTTCTTAGTTATTGAGTTAAAACGTTCATACTCTGCTTTTAGAAAGATTCCCTTGTACCCTTGTAAGATAAACCATAGAGGTGACCCCACCAATCACCCTCCCTCCCCCCATCATATGTGATTATTTTTGTTTCCTTCGGTTTTTCTGTATTTGCCAGGCTTTTTTCAGCAAGCATTTTTTTTTCTTTTTGAGACTTACTCCATCACCCTGGGTAGAGGGCCATGTGGTCATCGACCACAGGCTGTACTGATGGAGCCAGGTGAGCTGTGAGAAAAGAGGGGTCACAAGTCCCCAAGGTTTCTGGCCAGAGCAACTGAGGCTGGCATGGGGTTGTCTACAGACATAGCAGGCTGGAGGACTCTGGGGTGTTCATTCCTGCAGGCAGAATAGGGACCTAAGATCCCGTTCTTGGCAAAGGAAAACACCCCCAGAGAAAGGGGAAAGGGGGAAAATAAAAAGTAAGCTGAGTGAGGCAGAACAAAGGAAAGTCAGCTTGTTTACCTTTAAACCAGCTGCTGCTCAATTTCTTTCTGAGCAAGTTTCCTGCTTTTCCTGGAAGCCTGGCCTGTAGGACAATACAGCTTACAAAGGCCTGGCAAGATACATTAACCAGGCCGTTTCCTGCCCAGTAAACAGTCAAAGCAAATACCTATTGTGGAGATCTGTATTTGGCTGGGGCAGAGATAAAGGGAACAGCTCAAGCCCTGAAATATGGGCAGGAGGGCTTAGATCCCTTATTGCAGAGGAAGACCCTCTGTGGTGGTGATGAGAGGAAAATTCCTCTCTCCCATGGATTCTTCAGAGGTTATTGACGCCAGTGGCATTTTACCCCACATAATGAGCAAAAAGCCTTCAATAAAAGCTGAGTGGAACTGACCCTCGGGGCCACCATCAGAACCCCATGAGCGGGTGGTGGTCCCCTGGGCTCCCACCTTTGAAAACTCTATTGTGTGTCTTATCTCTTTCTTTCTCATCATTTCTAACTTTTTATTTCTGTAGTCCGTTGCCACCAGGTCCACAGGTCTTAATGGACCCTGCCCCCAGGGCAGGACCCCGACAATTCCTGGGCTGGCTGGGTGGAATGTCTACCCGGGAGCCAAACCGAAAGGCTGGGGAGACAGCTGCATCCATGAGGCTGGGGCCCGAGTGTTCTGGGATGAGGGACACTGGCCACCATTACAAGAACAGCTTCTTTGGGGAGCTGGAGGCAAAGCCTGGTTGAAATGGGTTTAACAAAAATTCGGGGAGAGAAATCGGACAAGCTATAGATCAGTGGTTCTCAACCTTCCTAAGGTGGCGGCCCTTTAATACAGTTCCTGTGGGTCGTGACCCACAGGTTGAGAACCGCTGCTATAGATGAAGTAGCCCTGAGATTTTTGTTTAGGTCTTGAAAGATGAGGGGGAATCTGTATATGGCACAGATGGAATTCAAACCCAGTTCCAAGGATGTCAGAATCCTACACACTAAACTGCAAGCAGAGAAGGTGGGGCCATGTGGGAACAGATAAGCAGGGGTGGGGAGGAGAGGGCAGGCGGGGCAAAGAGCTCCATTGGAGCAAAGGCACTGTGGCGAGTGGGGAATCCCAGGGTGCTCTCAGGGTGTGGTCTGAAGCAGAAGCCAAGAGGTGGTGCTCAGGCCTGGTACTTTCTTCAAGTGCCCAGGAGATTCCCTCTGCAGCCCAGAGAGCCACAGGGGAAGGGGTCTGAAGGCGAGGGGCTGAAAAGTTACGCTGAGACAAGTGGTCAGGTCTCATTTTGCAGGTGGGGACACTGAGGCTAGGGGAGATGATGTCACTCGCCCAGGCTCAGGCTGAAAGTGGCAAAGCCAGAGCGTGAAGCCCAACCTCTTCCTCACTGCTGCCAGGGAGCAAGGAGACAGCTGCGTCCTGCAGCAGCTTCCAGGCCTCCCCCAGGGCCCCTGCATGCTAACCGGCATTCACCCCCAGCTCCCCCAGCTCTGGGCACTGCACAGGACAGGGAGAAAAGTCAGGGCACTTTCAGAACAATTTTCAGCCAAAGGTTGAAACAAAGAGTGTTTTTCTTTCACTCCATGCGTTGGAGGAAGCATTCCCATCTGCCCATGCACCATTCCTCTTGTCAAGAGTTTGGGCATGGGTGTTTTTTTTGTTTTTTTTTGAGACAGAGTCTCACTTTTTCACCCTCAAGAAAGTGCCATAGAGTTGTAGCTCACAGCAACCTCAAACTCTTGGGCTCAAGGGATCATCTTGCCTCAGTTTTTCCTTTTTTTTTTTTTTAATCATTTTTAGTAGAGACAAGGTGATCCGCCCACCTCAGCCTCCCAGAGTGCTAGGATTACAGGCTTGAGCCACTGTGCCCAGCTTGGGCATGTGTGTTTTTATATGAAATAGTTCGGGAACATGCACAAAAATACAGAAAGAAAGATAGTGAGTGTGACTGCTCTGTTTTAAATCAAGATGGATTTAATTTTCAGAAACAGCACAGTGATGGCACTATTCAAATCTGGACTCAGCTACCTACTAACAGAATAGCCTTGGACAAATCACCCAACTTCCCCTGGCCTCAGTTTACCTAGCTGTAAAATGAGGGTAATCGTAGCTCCTGATTTATGGGATTATCTTTAAGATCAAATAAATTATGAATCCTACCTATAAAACACTCAGCAAGTGGACCTGACACACAGGAAGCATTTAATGACTGGCAGTTTTTACTGCCACTATTCCTGGGGGGGCAGATATTATTTTTTATCTGGAGAAGTCACAGACTACTCTGGCACCACTTGGAGACACTGTGGAGGTTGGGAAACCCAGACTGAGACCAGTTCTTCTCTGTGTTTCCCAAAAGTACATGCTGTGATGAGTGTGGAAATCCCTAACCTTGCTCCTTTCACATGTGAGGCTCTGGGGGAAATATCTGGAAACTCCTAATAAAAGCAAAGACTGCACTCCAGGGCAGTGGTGAGAGGAATTCTCAGCAGGGAGTTCGGAATTTTGGTGCTAAAGTTTTAGGAAAAGAAAAAAAAAAAAAAACAAAACATAAGGAGCTAGGTCCCATAGAGCAGCCCACTCCACCTGCAGGGGCCTCCAGTGAGGCCCTCTCTGCTCTATTGCTGTGTGACTGTAGGAATTACTTATTCACCTCTCTGAGCGTCTCTGATAAACAGGGCTAGGACCCATGCGGCAGAGTTTGTGGAAGGAACAAATGAGTTAAGGAAACTCAAAGCTGTAAAACCACTTCTGCTAACCAGAGGGCTGGGTGAGTGCAGAGAAGAAGAGGAGGAGGAGGCCTGGCTACCCAGACTCCAGCCTCAGATCTGGGGAGAAGGTGGAGGAGGAATGAATAAGAGCTGGCCTGCCACATCACCCTTCCCTCACTGCCATCCCATGCCAGGATCTGTAGCCAGTTGGAGAGGGATAAGAGTGGCTCCAGCAGGTGGCAGGCCCAGCCTCAGATGCCCAAAGGTCATGGGTATTCTGGAAAAAGGAGGCAAAATTGGCCCTCCCAGATCTTGGCCACCAGACCCCAGGCCTGCTCTCCTACATGACAAACGTCACCCCTCATGAATCAGAACTGCCCTGACCAACCCACACAGAGTGACACCACCACCACCACCACTACCAAGACCTGGGGGTTTCACACATTACCTGGAATCCTTACAATAACCCATTTACAGACCGGGAAACTGAGGCCAGAGATGGTAATTTACTCACTTAAGGTGTCGGAGCTTCACAAAATGCAGTGCCAGCTTTTGGATTCACGGTAGATCTGCCTGAACCCAAAGGCCAAATTCTTCCAGCTATGCCAAGTAATTCACATGAAGGTACTGACATGGGAGAACCACTCTGACCCTGTGGGAGACTTGTATCACTGCTTCATCAGACCTGAAATTTCCCTCTCTAAGCACTTGGGAAACTCCTACTCATCCCTCCAGTGGAGTCAACATCTCCACTCTTGGGGCCCTCCCTGGATCCGGGATCCCCTGGCAGGGAAAGTTGCTGCTGCACCCAGGCCCACAGTCCTGCCACCAGGCGACTGTCGTTATGGGCTGGCCCATGGGAAGAAGAGAAATTTCCATGCCCAGTCCACCACCAGCCAAGGGCCAGGATCCCATCTAGTACTCCCTAGCATGGGCCGGGCACAATGGCTCACACCTGTAATCTGGCACTCTGGGAGGCCAAGGTGGTGGATTACCTGAGCTCAGGGGTTCAAAACCAACCTGAGCAAAAGCAAGACCCATCTATAAAAATAGCCGGGTGTTGTGGCAGGTGCCTGTAGTCCCAGCTACTTGGGAAGCTGAGGCAAGAGAACTGCTTAAGCCTTAGAGTTGCTGTGAAGCTGTGACGACATGGCACTCTACCGAGGGTGACAAAGTGAGACTGTGTCTCAAAAAAAAACAAAACAAAACAAAACAACTCTGTAGCACCTGGACTGGCACATACAGGGTTCTCAGCAGAGGTCTGTGGCCTAGAGGGACACACTGCTTCCTCCTCAAGCCTCTCTCAGCTTGTGGCTCCTTCAGGGTGATGTGAAACCCTGCAGGGCCAGCAGCCCCAGCTGCTAGTTGAGAAAGGTCCTTTTTCCTCTCCCCTTGCACCTGAGCTTGGTCCACAGAGATCCAATCTTCACAGTGTCTCTGACAGGTCCCAGAATAGTCTGCAACCTTTCCAGATCCCAAAGCAGTTGTTAAGGGAGTCTAGGCCCAGAGGACAGGGAGGGCCCATCAATTTCCTCACATTAGGGAGCCTCAGTTTCACTTCGGGTCTTCACTTCCCGGGCAGCAGCTGCTCAACAAGCCACAGATTCAAGGATGTGGCAGGTCTCGGCAGAGAAGGGAAAGGCCCCCAGCCCAGTAGGTTTTTGTTTGGTTTTTTGTTTTTGTTTGGTTTTTTGAGACAGGGTCTCGCTCCATCACCCTAGGTAGAGTGCTGTGGCATCCTTATATCCCATAGCAAACTCAAACTCCTGGGCTCACATGATCCTCTTGCCTCACCCTCCCAAGTAGCTGGGACTATAGGTGCCCACCACAATACCCAGCTAATTATTTGATTTTTAGTAGAGATGGGGTGGGGGGCATCTCACTCTCACTCAGGCTGATCTCGAACCCTGAGCTCAAGCACTCCTCCTGCCTTGGCCGCCCAGAGTGCTAGGATTCCAGGTGTGAGCCACTGTGCCCAGCTCCGTCCACTATTTCTAGCAAATTTGATTCATGGGGCTCGGCGCCTGTGGCTCAAGCGGCTAAGGCGCCAGCCACATACACCTAAGGTGGCGGGTTC
>NW_003852535.1:489680-490859 GCF_000181295.1 Otolemur garnettii
AGCGTGATGCCATGGCACTCTACCCAGGGGGATAGCTTGAGGCTCTGTCTCAAAAAAAAAAAAAAAAAATTGATTCATGGAGAAGAAAGAAACAATCAGCCTGGGAGGCCTCACATGCTGGACTAAAGGGCTCAGGGGATTGTGGACATAGCCTCTCCCAGACTAGGGGTGGGGGGGTTGGGGTTGGGGGGGTGGGGGCAGGGAGCTGCTTTAACAGCTAACGTTGTTCAGGCCCTAAGACTCCAGAGAGGGAATCGGGAATCATCCTCCCCACTGTGGACGGAAGGTGAGTTGTCTGTAGAAAATTTTATTCAGAAATTTTAGAAAATTTTAAAACAATAATTAAAGCCCACCAAAAGTCAATCTGTTTTTTGTTATTACTATGTGCTGGCCATTAATGTTAGTGATAAAATACTACTCCCCCTCCAAAAATAAAAACAACCTACTCCCCCAAAAGATATTTTGTGGGTCTCAATTCTAATTGCTGCAGTTACCACTGAGATTTAATAATACACATGTGAATCTCCAGCAAGCAGAATTCTTATTCCTTTAAGAATTCTGTCTTTTACATAGCAGTTAAATGGGGGAACACACAATTACACAGTCAGCTCCTGACACACACGTAGACTCGGCCGCTCATTCTGTTTCAGCACTTGGTCCCTAATGCCTCAGAATGGTTCAAGGTTATGTTATAGCGTTTATGTGACCAACACCTGTGGTCCCAACATTTTTCCTGTGTCTCTACAAAAGATAAAACAGTCTGCCTCCCACTGTCAAAAAAACCTAAAAGAGCAATGTTGGAAAGCCTGGATGGTTTTCACTAAGAAAACTAGACTCTCTTTCTAAAGCAACGGGTTAAATGCCAACATCCACTACCATTCAGTTCTTGTCTCTGATCTTTACAAAAAAAATAATTGGGGAATTTTGCTACATAAAATAAAAACATATGAGGAATTTTCTGGTGAAGATGTTTTAGTAGAACTGTTTCTAAGGTAGAGATACTTAAAAGCTGCTAGAATTGATTTTTTCTTTATTTTTTAAAAATTTTTTAGGCTCAGCGCCTATGGCTCAAGCAGCTAAGGCGCCAGCCACATACACCTAAGGTGGCGGGTTTGAATCCCCAGCCCGGGCCCGCCAAACAATGATGGCTGCAACCAAAAAATGGCCAGGCGTTGTGGC
>NW_003852535.1:490994-504717 GCF_000181295.1 Otolemur garnettii
GGCTCTGTCTCAAAAAAAAAAAAAAAATTTTTTTTTAATTTTTTGCTTTTTATTTTGATTCATTTATTTATTTACTTTTGAGACAGAGTCTCACTTTGTCACCCTCAGCAGAGAGGGTGCCTGCTACAATGCAGAGAGCTGTGGCATCACAGCTCACAGCAACTTCAAACTCTTGAGCTTAAGCAATTCTCTTTTTTATTTATTTTTTTTTTTTTGCATTTTTTGGCTGGAACTGGGTTTGAACCCACCACCTCCGGTATATGGGGTCAGAGCCCTACTCCTTTGAGCCACAGGCGCAACCCATTAAGCTATTATCTTGCTTCAATCGCCCAAGTAGCTGGGACTACAGGTGCCACAACAATGCCCAGCTATTTTTTAGAGACAGGTTCTCACTCTTGCTCTGGCTGGTCTCAAACTCCTGAGCTCAAGTGATCGGCTCGCCTCCACCTCCCAGAGTGCTGCGATTACAGGCAAGAGCCACCGTGCAGGACCTTTTTTGTTTGCTTTTTAATTTCTCACACTACGCATTTGTTCTGAAGAACTGATTTTTTAAAAAAGACATAGCCAAAATTGTAATTCTATTATGAAATAGAATTTTTGTAAATCTTTGCCAAATTAACCTAATGTTTAAGGCTTTGCCTAACTCTGTCTCTTTGTTGTTTCATGACAAAACAGCTTTTTTTTTTTTTTTTTTTGAGACGGAGCCTCAAGCTATCCCCCTGGGTAAAGTGCCATGGCATCACAGCTCATAGCAACCTCCAACTCCTGTGCTCAAGCGAGTCTCCTGCCTCAGCCTCCCAAGCAGCTGGGACCACAGGCTCCCGCCACAACGCCTGGCCATTTTTTAGTTGCAGCCATCATTGTTGTTTGGTGGGCGCGGGCTGGGGATTCGAACCCGCCACCTTAGGTGTATGTGGCTGGCGCCTTAGCCGCTTGAGCCACAGGCGCCGAGCCAAAACAGCTTTTGAAATAAAAATCCAAAGTTCTCTTCAGGCTCAGTGCCTATGGCTCAAGTGGCTAAGGTGCCAGCCACATACACGTAAGGTGGCAGGTTCAAATCCAGCCCAGGCCCGCCAAACAACAATGATGGCTGCAACCAAAAAAATAGCCAGGTGTTGTGGTGGGCACCTGTGGTCCCAGCTACTTGGGAGGTAGAGGCAGGAGACTCGCTTGAGCCCAGGAGTTGGAGGTTGCTGTGAGTTGTGATGCCACGGCACTCTACCCAGGGGGACAGCTTGAGGCTCTGTCTCAAAAAAAAAAAAAAAGTTCTCTTCAATCAACTGTGAGCAAAGAGGGATTGATATATCTAACTCTACTGAATAACTGAACAAGAATATGCAAAGAAGATCAATTCTGACAAAGTCCCAGACAATTTTTCAGAAGTTAAGTTTCCAACACAGAAATTACAGTTTAGGCCAGGCACAGTGGTTCACGCCTGTAATCCCAGCACTCTAGGAGGCCGAGGCGGGTGGATTGCCTGAGCTCATGGGTTTGAGACCAGCCTGAGCCAGAGCAAGACCTCGTCTCTCAAAATACCTGGGCACTGTGGCAGTCACCTGTAGTCCCAGCTACTTGGGAGGCTGAGACAAGAGAATCACTTGAGCCCAAGAGTTTAAGATTGCTGTGAACTATGACACCACAGTACTCTACCTAGGACAACAAAGTGTGACTGTCTCAAAAAAAAAAAATTACCAAGTCTCTATAAAGAATATCAGAAAAAATGAATTGGCAATCAAAAAAACTTATAGCGTTATTATTATTTTTTTTTTTTGAGACAGAGCCTCGGGCTGTCACCTTGGGTAGAGTGCTATGGCATCACAGCTCACAGCAACCTCCAACTTCTGGGCTCAAGCGCGTCTCCTGCCTCCGCCTCCCAAGTAGCTGGGACCACCACAGGCGCCCGCCACAACACCTGGCCATTTTTTGGTTACAGCCATCATTGTTGTTTGGCGGGCCCAGGCTGGATTTGAACCCGCCACCTTAGGTGTATGTGGCTGGTGCCTTAGCCACTTGAGCCACAGGCGCCGAGCCTATAGTGTTATTATTATTAAACACGGAGATCAACCCATATGTAAGACTAAGGCTTTCTTCCTCTTTTTCAAAAATACACAAATGCAATTGAAAGCTACTAATCCATTACTTTTTCCTGCTTTTGCAGTATCATTTACTTTATTTTTCTTTTCTTTTTAATTGGCACGATTATATACACAAAGTTTAATAAAAGAAAATGTTCACACATGCTTTTTTCTGAATATTATTACCATTCATTTCATGATTATTGCTGAAAATAATTTTGTCAGATAGGGGAGAGGGGTATTAAAAAGTGACAAACACACCAGAGACAATCCACACCAGGCTCTGTGTAAAGTTCCCTACACAGACTGAAATAGGAATGAGGAGGACTGTATGAATTATGGTTGAACCCTCAGTATGTGTACCAGGCACTGTTCTAAGCACTTCTAAGTATGAAGTGATACAAACTTCACTCTGGGGAACAGTGGATTTGAACTTGACCAAAGTCTCACAGCCAGGTGCTCAGTGGAAACACAATCCCAGGTGGGTCCATCTCAAAAACCTGTATTCTGAACGCCCTCTGCTGCAGTCCTGCCTAGTTGAAGAGAGGCATTTGCCAACCCCCTGTTATGACTTCTGAACCGCAATGCAGGTTAGAAAGAGGAAAAGCCAGAGCCAAAAGGTCTGTACAGTCAGGGCCTGGAGCTGCAGGTCCAGCCTCAGACATTCAGCCCCAAACCTCAGACATTCAGCCCAAAAGCCTGTCCCCAGGTCCGGGTTTGACTCAGGAGGGCGGCCCCCAACTTCCATGGAGAGACCGCGCCCCTAGCTGCCTCCCTCCAAAAGGTCCTGTCTTCCTTGGACCTGTCTCTGGCAAGGCAGCCTCCAAACCGGCCTTCTGCCTTTGCAGGGGCAAGGACCGAGACAACTCCAACAGATGGCTGCTGATCCACCTCGGACACCCCGCGCCAGGTGCTGATCACATCTTCAAGGATCCTCTCTCCAAAGTAAAAAGTCAGACTCCAGGACAAAGAGTCATCATCAAAACACCACCCCCACCCTGCCTAGTCCCAGGCCCCAGCCCCACACTTACAATGGGCGCGCGCATCTTATGTCCCGACGTGCACCTCACGGTCGGCCTCTATCTCGCTTGATCAGTCGCGTTAAGTGCCTGAGGCAGGAGGGGCAGGGATTCAGTACATCTTTAACAGATAACTGCGTCCCCAAGGTCCCAGGGGAGTGTGGCTCCTGGTGGGGAGGCCTTGCAGTGCACCCGTGACCCCTCCAAAAGCAAACACCTCACTCCCTTCAAGTGCCTCCCGCCTTTGGCCTTGAATGGATGAATCCCTCCAAGTGGAGCAGGGAAGGTGCGCCAGACACCCGACACCCCAGGCACGGCTGGCCAGCTGGGTTGGCGTTGGCTTCCCTGAAAGTCAGCGGCCCAGGTGGCCGCGGCGGCTCATCTAACTAGTTTATTCTCGCCGCACCCAACTCTACCGCCTCCAAGGCAACCCAAGCGCCTCACCGTTGTCTGCGTCCCAGAAAGGACGGCTCCACTCACCGCACGGACTTGCGAGGCAATCCAGCGGGAACCGGTTTAAGGACCACAGAGTCCCAGCCACTGAGGTCACGCGGCCCCTCCCCGTGGCTGGCTAATGAAGCCTCGCAGAGCTCCCTGCCGGACCTCTGGGGACAGCTGAACCGCCTCTCCCCACGCCCTTCCGCACCGCAGACCCAGCCCTCCAGCCCCGCCTTGCCAGGCTCTGCGCCCGGAGCTCCCTCCGCGCAGGCATTGGAGAGTGTTGTTTTACACTTGAACTCTGTACACACACCGACCTGCGCCGCTATGACCCATTTACGTATCTCTGCCATTCAAGAGTGGGTATGTAAGGTGGTGCCTGTGACTCAAGGAGTAGGGCGCCGGCCCCATATACTGGGGGTGACGGGTTTGTTAAGCCCCAGCCCTGGCCAAAACTGCAAAAAAAAAAAAAAAAAAAAAAAAACCAGTTGGTATGTAATCTAAAAACTGAAGGACTAAAAATAAACCACCCTGGCATGGTGACTGTTTTGAACTAAATATACTTGAAAATCAGCAGGTGCAAGATCATTCTGATCTCTTTTGCTTCTTGAAAGCAGGAGATGAAATTCCCATGTGAAGGACACCCTATGCTTAGAAGAAAAAGCAGCATCCTTATCCTGAAGGATGAGAAGTGGAGACCAAAAGGATTCTGCACAGATCTTATAAAAAATTACTTTTCTCATGTTTTTAATTGACAAAATTTTCATAGAATTATCATGTACAACAGGTTTTGAAATAAACACTGTGGAAGAATGAAATTGGGCTAATTAATATATGCATTACCTCACATACTTTCCTTGTTTTTTTTTTTTTTTTTTTTTGAGACAGAGCCTCAAGCTGTCCCCCTGGGTAGAGTGCCGTGGCATTACAGCTCACAGCAACCTCCAACTCCTGGGCTCAAGCGAGTCTCCTGCCTCCGCCTCCCGAGTAGCTGGGACCACAGGCGCCCGCCACAACGCCTGGCTATTTTTTGGTTGCAGCCATCATTGTTGTTTGGCGGGCCCGGGCTGGGGATTCGAACCCGCCACCTTAGGTGTACGTGGCTGGCGCCTTAGCCGGTTGAGCTATAGGCGCCGAGCCACACATACTTTCCTTGTGATGAACACTAAATCTCTCTTAGCTATGTTCAAGAATATAGCATACTAACTAACTATAATCCCATGTTGTACAATAGGCACAAGAGATATCCTGAGCTTATTCCTCTAACAGAAATTTTGTATCTTCCAACCCACATCTCCCCAAACCCAGCCCCTAGTAACCACCATTCTACTCTTTTCTTCTGTGAGTTCAACTTACTAGATACCGTTTCTGAGTGAGATCTGCAGCATTTGTCTTTCTGTGCCTGGTTTATTTCACTCAGCATAATATCCTCCAGAAAAATAACCCATCTTTTACGCTTCCCCATACAAACTAATTTCTTTTTTACAGCTTACTGTTCTTTATCCAAATCAGTATATAGGTAACCAACAACAACGTCTTCTCTGGATCTTGGTTTCTACATGAGGGCTCTGTGCCACGTAAAACTCCTATTAAAGACATTTGCCCGTGGCTGGGTGCAATGGCTCATGCCTGTAATCCTAGCACTCTGGGAGTCTGAGGCAGGTGGATTTCTTGAGCTCAGGAATTTGAGGTTGCTGTGAGCTATGACACCGTGGCACTCAACCCAGGGCCACAGAGTGAGACTCTCTCTCAAAAAAAAAGAAAGAAATTTGCAGCTCAGCAAATTAGCACAGTGGTTAGGGCACCAGCCACATACACCAAGGGTGGTGAGTTCGAACCCAACCTAGGGCAGCTAGACAACAATGACAGCTGTAAACAACAACAAAAATAGACAGGCATTGTGGCAGGCGCCTGTAGTCCCAGCTGTTTGGGAGGCTGAGGCAAGAGAATCGCTTAAGCCCAAGAGTTTGAGGTGGAGTTTGAGGTTGCTGTGAGCTATGATGCGACAGCACTCTACCGAGGGTGACATAGTGAGACTTCGTCTCAAAAAAAAAAAAAAAAAGAAAGAAAAAGAAACTTGCAGGTGCAGCAGTACAACCATATGAAAACACAGGGAGGAGACACCATCTCCCAGCCCAGGAGAGAGGCCTCAGGAGAAACCAATCCTGCTAAGACCTTCACCTCACACTTCTAGCCTTTAGAACCAATGCTTGTTCCATTTCAGAGACACAGAAGAATCTCCTCAGTCCCTCATTCCTGGGTCACTCCAGGAACGAAGAAACCTGGGAAGTGGAGACTAACACAAAGAGAAAAGAAATGTGGCTGCTGGACAGCAAAATCAACAAATATCCAAAGCCATCTGTTTGTAAAATATTTCCTCTGACACCCAGGGAATCCTAACTCCATAAAGCAAGAGGACAGTCAGTGCCTGAGCTGGTCTCATCTCACATCTTCCTTCTCTCAAAGTAGATAGTTAAGATGCTGTTCAAACCATTTTAAGGATGGGCACTATATGCTAAATGGGCTATTTAAAACTGTATGATTTTACAACCATTAAAATTTTTTTAATTAAAGAAAATGTCATGCTTATAATCCCAGCACTTTGAGAGGCCAGAGAAGGAGGATCACTTGAAGCCAGAAGTTCAAGACCAGCCTGAGTAACAAGACCCCATCTCTACAGAAAAATTAAAAATTAGCCTGGCATCTCAAACCCAGCCCCGGCCAAAAACTGCAAAAATTAGCCCGGCATAGTGGTGTTCACCAGTAGTCACAGCTACTGAGGAGGCTGAGATAGAAGGATTGTTTGAGCCCTGGAGGTTGAAGTTGCAGTGAGCTATAATCTTGCCACTATATGCCAGCCTTGGTGACAGAGAAAGACTCAGTCATTTATAAAAAAGAAAAGAAAAGAAAAATGAAGAAATTTGTATGCTTTTCTCCTGTTAATCTATCTTCTGCCAATTAATTCTCAGGCCCTACTGGCATCCTAAGAGGATGAAGGTGGAATTTTGCTTCCTCCTAAAAAATTGTGTTAAATTTAAAGCCATTCAAAGGCAGAGGTCTAGCACAGTGATTTCCAGCTGATGTACCATGAGGGGATCTTAGATGTGCCTCAGAAATCTCAAAGATGATTAATTAGGCCAGGCACAATGGCTCACACCTATAATCCTAGCACTTAGGTGGATCACTTAAGCTCAGGAGTTCAAGAATAGCCTCTACTAGGCTCGGCGCCTGTGGCTCAAGTAGCTAAGGCACTAGCCACATACACCTAAGGGGGCAGGTTCGAATCCAGCCCGGGCCTGCCAAACAACAATGATGGCTGCAACCAAAAAAAATAGCTGGGCATTGTGGCGGGTGCCTGTGGTCCCAGCTACTTGGGAGGCGGAGGCAGGAGACTCACTTGAGCCCAGGAGTTGGAGGTTGCTGTGAGCTATGATGCCACAGCACTCTACCCAGGGGGGACAGCTTGAGGCTCCGTCTCAAAAAAAAAAAAAAAAAGAATAGCCTCTACTGAGTAAGAGTGAAACTCCATCTCTACTAAAAAAAATTAAAAAATTAGCGGGGTGTGTGGCTACTCAAGAGTCTGAGGCAAAAGGAGCTCTTGAGCCCAGGAGCTTGAGGTTGCTGTGAGCTCTGATGACAGAGCAGTCTAGCCTGGGGCAACAGAGTGAGACTGTCTCAAAAAAAAAAAAAGATTAATTAAGTTATTTTCAAAAGATGTTCCAAACACAGTAAGTACATTTTTTTACTCTTTTTATTTGATCTACATAATTTAAGTTTGCTTCAGAAGGTTAACTATAGGTTCAAGTGTGCTGTAAGATAAAAGAAGAAAAGCTTGAAAAACACTGGTCTAGCAGAAAGTACTTTTAACAATTAGGTTTTATGCCAGGGCATATCCCCCAAACCTTGCATAAAACCAGGCAGACCATGGAGATTCTAAGAGTGACTACATGACCCAACACAGGCTCTGGGCTCTGACTCCACAGGCGTAGAGCCAGCGCTCACTCACCTCTGTGTTCCCACCACTCTTGTGCCAGCACTGACCTTGCAAGCAGAATGCTTGGACCAAGCTCTAGCCCTACCACCTGCTAGTTGTAGGGCCTGGGGCATAGTTTCCTCTCTGACCCTCAGTTTGTTCATCTGTAAAATGGGGTGATGATGATGTTATATAATGTGTACGAACACATTCCCCAAAGGGAGAGCACCAAATGATAGGATGCTATAAAGTGCTGAGCCTGATGTCTGGCGCATGGTAACGCCTCCAGGACACGTTGGCTGTTATTAACATGAGGAGATGTTTGTGCTCATCAACATCACAAGACACACACCAGCTTCCCAGCAATGTAAATACCAGAGCTTTATGTGCATACTCACTCACCCAACAAATGTGAGGCACACGGAGCACGTGACTCACCTGCGAGGTCATCCAAACCCAGGATGGAGAGTTTCATTTTGAAGAAACAAGACAGACTTCTGCCTGTCCTCGATTCCTGTTTACGGAAGGTCCACATATCACCTCCTTTGCCTTTTCTTTTTCCTGTAGCCATGCCAGAAAAAGCAAAACCAACCAAACAAACAAACAAAAAATGTGGTGGTAGGGTGGAGGGGAGTGGTGTCAAGGGCTATGTACACGTATTTACTTTTCATGTGGCTCTCAAAAGAGGAGCTGTATAAGAAAGGTCCAGGACTCACTGAGAAACTGCCCATGGTACCACACCATCACTAGCAAGCCTGTCCTTCACCCCCACAACACAGGTGTGGACAGGTGGGCTGCAATGCCAGGGTCCAACTTCAGGCTTCCAGGCTTTTCTGCATAGCATAGCTATGGGAAATACAAGCTTTTAAGTATTTGCAATCTCTCCATTTTCTGCCTTCTGAGTGTGGACCCTCTGGGAGAACCCTCCTGGGGTTTTGCTGATTCTGAGGAAAAATAACTAAGCAGATGGGAGCAAAGGCCCAGGCTCACTTGTGGTGCTGGTGGGGGTGGTGGGGTGGGGTATGGAGTACCTGACGACCAGGGCAGGAGAAGGCAAGGGGGAGAGAGAAGAAGGGAGCAGAAAACTCATTTAAGGGGAGGCTGTTTGTGATGCAGGTCCCTCAGCAAGAGGGTTTCTGTTGCTTAACTGCAACTCTCAAAACAGGAGCAGCCTCAAGGGAAACTGCCACGGGCCAGCTGAAGACAGGGTTTTCACACACCCCCAGCTACTGTGGAAAGGCTTTGTGAAGATGCCAATTTTTAATTTGCTCTGACCAGAAAAATCAGGTTTTCATTAAAGAAAAGTAAGGTGAAGTATAACTTCCTTCTGAATCCTGTACTTTTGAAACCCCTCAAGTCCTACCGAAGAGGAGAGAGAACAAATCTCTACTGAAATGCTCTGAAGCACTTCCTTTGCATAAAAGTATAGCGTAACTGAAAGGTGAAGTGGTAGTGCGGACATGAGACCTGAGTGGAGATGATTAACCCAGGGTTATTACAAACAGGAGGGTGACCCGCCTGGACAGTGCAAAAGTGGCATCTGTGCAGGCAGAGGGGTGTGGGGGCAGTTAGAGACCCCTTTTATATGGAGTGATAGAGGATGAGCAAATTGGTACAAGCATTGGAGGGGAGCTAACCAGATACTTTGTCTTTATCTTAGGAGAGGAGGAGGAGGGGAAAGGGTTCGTGTGTGGCTGCCTTATGCTTCCCCCCCCCCAACAATAATCATCTCTACTTCTAGGACCTTTAAACTGGAAAATCCCCCGCCCCCCCAATCCAATGCCTGTTTAAAGGCCAGTCTGGGAAGCTGGTACCTGCAGCCAATGTTCTGATGTTCCTTGGGTCTGCCCAGCAGTCTTCGGTGACTATGTGGTTCTGGTGAAGCTGCCAATGGTAGATCCTGTCTCCCTGGCTGCAGACACCTGGGACCTGTCTGGCTGGTCACAGTACCCCAGACCCCAGACCACAGTGTCAACCCTGGGAGGTGAAAAGCCAAACCAATCAGAAGGTTTCTCTGGGAGAGAGATAAACACATTTTTTAACAGCCAGGTCAAAAACAAAGCCACCAGACAGGGTAGCTCGGCACCAGTGCTGGGAGGCAGAGGTGGGTGGATCATTTGAGTTCATGAGTTGATTAGCTCTGAGCAAGAGTGAGACCCCATCCCTATTAAAAATAGGAAAACTAGGCTCCGTGCCTGTAGCACAGTGGTTATGGTGCCAGCCACATACACCAAGGGTGGCGGGTTCAAACCCAGCCCAGGCCAGCTAAACAATGACAACTGCAACAAAAAATAGCTGGGCGTTGTGGTGGGCGCCTGTAGTCCCAGCTACTTGGGAGGCTGAGGCAAGAAAATTGCTTAAGCCCAAGCAATTTGGGCTTTTTTTGAGGTTGCTGTGAGCTGTGACACCACAGTACTCTACCCAGGGCAACAGCTTGAGACTCTGTCTCAAAAAAAAGGAAAACTAGCAGGGCATTGTGGTGGGTGCCTGTAGTCCCTGCTACTTAGGAGGATGAGGCAAGAGGATCACTTGAGCCCATGAAATTGAGGTTGCTGGCTCGGTGCCTGTGGCTCAAGTGGCTAAGGCACCAGCCATATACACCTAAGGTGGTAGGTTCACATCCAGCTCAGGCTTGCCAAACAACAATGACAGCTGCAACCAAAAAAATAACCAGGCATTGTGGAAGGTGCCTGTGGTCCCAGCTACTTGAGAGGCTGAGGCAGGAGACTCGCTTGAGCCCAGGAGTTGGAGGTTGCTGTGAGCTGTGATGTCACAGCACTCTACCCAGGGGGATAGCCTGAAGCTCTGTCTCAAAAAAAAAAAAAAGAAAGAAATTGAGGTTGCTGTGATGCCATGGCATTCTACCCAGGGTGAGAGTGAGACTTTTTTTTTTTTTGAGACAGAGCCTCAAGCTGTCACCCTGGGTAGAGTGCCGTGGCATCACAGCTTGTGCCTCCCCCAGGGTATGGAGGAAGCCCATCTACAACACAGACAATTAGGTCACTGCACATTGGGGTAAGAGCCCTGCTGACATTTCAGTTTCTACAGTTTCTACTAGACGTTCAGTTACAGTAATCTTTTTTTTTGCAGTTTTTGGCCAGGGCTGGGTTTGAACCCACCACCTCAGGCATATGGGGCTGGTGCCCTACTCCTTTGAGCCACAGGTGCTGCCCAAGTTACAGGAATCTTTTTCCCAATTCCTTTTTGATTAAGCTAATTAGAGTTGGACTTGCCTTTTGCAAACTGATATAGACAGTAATCAAAGACAAGAATGTCAAATGCCAAAGGCAAGCCAACTTGCCTGACTTCTTCCCATCCAGACACTAGCAGTCTCCTCACCTGGTCCTTCCTTCGCATACAAGTGCTGGCTCTTTGTTTTCATCCACTCTTCCCAACCAGCCTCATAGATAGCCCCTTCCCTACTACACTGCAATGAGCCTCAATGCACCTGCCACAGCGCCTGAGATACGGTCAGGCCCTGGGCAGGGGGAGATGGGTGAGGGCTGCTGATCCCACTCATGTGTTTTCAATCACGAAGAAATCTTTTTACCATAGGGCTAAATTTGTGTCTAGCTCAGTATAGGTGAAACGCCTATATGCTTCTGGCCACAAAAGCCGTTTGAGAGAGAGCAGTGAAAAGACTTTGTGCAGGCATACTTGCAAGAAACTGAGGCAGAATCCCATGTGGCCAGGTTAGTTGCGGGCCTAACATGACCAAGGCTTTGGCTGGAATAGCATTTCCAGACTGCATTAAGGAATTAAAGTTGACTTTATAAGGCCTATGAAAAAGCCCTTTGGAAAACTGGCCAGATACCCATCAGTAACCTTTCCTGATCTGTGATGACAAAGGTCACTTACCGACGGGTCTGAGAATGGATTAACCTTTCCTGATCTGTGGTAAGTGACAAAGGTCACTTGCTAACAGGTCTGGGAAAGGTAATGTCATACAGGTACCTAATGGCACAGATGAAATCTGGGCTCATGATGTTGCCGGAAGATGAGGCCCAACGGAGAGAAAGAGCACCCAAACACCACGTTTATAAGAGGAAGGGCTTTATTCATCGGCCGGGAGCTTATGGCATAGAAGATTTCTAAATGGCCGCGCTCCCTGACTGGCTTGGTCTTTCTCCTTTTATTGACAGTTAAAAAGTTCCACCCTACAGGTACCTTCCCATTGGCCAGTTTGAATCAAGTGGGAGATGCTAGTCTCCTACAGAACTACAGATTTCACAGAACTTGGAAATTTCCAGGTTATAAATTCCTAAGAGCTGAGTCGCCATGGAGAGGACCCTGCAGGTGTAACCTCATGATCTCCTTGAGAAGACCTATTTTCCCAGACCTCTCGGGTATCCTCTCTCATTTCCCCCTTTTGAGACTCCAATATACTTTTTTTTTTTTTTGCAATTTTTGGCCGGGGCTGGGTTTGAACCCACCACCTCCGGCATATGGGGCTGGTGCCCAACTCCTTTGAGCCACAGGCACTGCCCTATACTTTTAATTTGGGGTCTCAATATCAGCTTGTTTCTGCAGGTGCCAATATTAATTACCTGTTAGCACTGAGGTTTTAGGGACTGTGACTTTTCTCGGGTTCTCTACTCTGCCTGTAAGTTATTCAAAGCTTTAGCTTATTATTTGTACTAGTCCTATTAAGAACGCTAGCCCATTGTCAAATTTAAACCAGAGTGGCAACCTAAACCATGGTATGATTTCTTTGGGCAATTCCCTTGGTAATTCAGGAGTCTTTTTTATCCTGGTGGGGAAGGCTTTTATCTATTCCAAGTCTGATAGACCATCACCAGCAAGTACTTGTTCCCTTTAAACCTAGGCATTTCAGTAAAGTCTATCTGGGAGTCCTCAAAGGGCGCTGCTCTATACAACTGGATTCCTGGGGGTACAGTCACATAACTGCTTCCATCAATATACATGTCCCAGTCTTCATCTGTTCAAGGCTGGTCATGCAAGCCAGGTCGGCTACAGTACACATTATCTATGAATTCCACACAGTCATGCTCAGTCTCTTTTTCATTGGCTGGAAGGAACGTGGCTGGGTCTAAGGTGTTCTTACATCAGAGAGTCAAAAATGTCCTTTAGTGTCCATTAAAGTGACCACAGAGTGGGGTACTTTTACTCTGAGATCCTGCCCTAGAGTCAGCTTATCGGCTTCTTGCACAAGCAGAGCAGCAGCAGCTAGAGCCTGTAAGCAGGGTGGCCATCCTTTTGCCACTCCATCTAACTGCTTAGAGAGGTAGGCTACAGGCCTTGGCAGGACCCAACCAGCTGGGTTAACACACCCACAGCCATCTTATCTCTCTCTGAGTGAAGGGCTTGGTTAGGTCTCGCAGTCCCAGTGCAGGGGCAGCTTTATCTTTAGCTGGCAGAGGGCACGTTCTTGTTCTCTTCCCCACTCTAAGGACTTCCCTTCCTCTCCTTTAGTTGCCTCATACAGAGGTCTAGCCAAGATGGCAAAGTTGGGGATACAAAGATGACAGAAACTGACTGTGCCTAGGAATTCCCGAACTTGCTTTCAGCTTGTGGAGGTGGGGAGGCGACTAATGACTCGTTGCCTCTCCATGCCTAGATTCCTCCCTCCCTGCTGGACAATAAATCCTAGATATGGTACTTGTCGCTGGCAGATCTGGGCCTTTCGCTTAGAAACTTTGTAGCCACATGCCTCTAGATGTTGTAATAGGCAGTTTGTACCTTGAACACAGCCCTGGGGGGTTATCTTTCGTCCAGACCCACAGCCACCACTGGGCTAGTTCAGGCCTCAGTCCTTCCCTTGGCTGAGTCACAATCTCCATTCCTCCTCCTGAGGCATGGTCAAGGCTGACACCAGGCCTGGTTTGGGCAGTTGTAGCTGCATATTTCCTTGTGGCCTCTTATGGAACACTTCTGAGGGAAACAAAAGCCTTGTTCATCAGTGGCTCTGGTTGCTCCTATGATGTTAATCCCGTGGTCTGAGAGAGGGGCTACTGGCTGGTTGACCACCGAGTGTTAGGCCCCAGTATCAATTAGAAAGTCAATGTCAGAAAAAAAAAAAAAAGAAAGTCAATGTCAGCTCCGGGCCTGTGGCTCAGGTGGCTAAGGCACCAGCCACATACACCCAAGGTGGCGGGTTCAAGTCCAACCTGGGCCTGCCAAACAACAATGACAGCTGCAACCAAAAAATAGCCAAGTGTTGTGGCAGGCGCCTGTGGTCCCAGCTACTCAGAAGGCTG
>NW_003852535.1:504812-506293 GCF_000181295.1 Otolemur garnettii
AAAAAAAAAAAAAAAAGAAAGTCAATGTCCTTGCCCCCAATCTTTACTTGGACCATGGACTCTCTGGGGGCGTCTGAGTCCAGTCCCCTTCAGTCTAGCAGGGCCTCTCCCACTAAGTTATAGAGGGCTCCCTGCTCTTCCGGTTCTGTGGCCTCTCTTCCAGAATTTTTCGCACTTCCTTGTCTCTGGGCACACTCATTCTTCCAATGCCCTGTCTCTCAGCCACTTGCACACTGATCGCTTTGCAAGAGGGGGGGACCTTTTACCCTAGGTCCCCTACTTCCTCACATTCCTTGACCTTGTCCTCTTTGAAAGGGAGGAGGTCCTCCCCTCATGCCTTTCAGAGCTGTGGCTATGAGATTGGCCCTCTGCTTCATGCACCTGCCTTTCTACGGCTCACTGCTTCCCAATTCACAAAGACCTTTTGTGCTATTTCGAGGAGTTGCAAGGTGTTCATACCTGCAAACCCCTCCTGCTTCTGCAATTTTCACTGTATATCCTCAGTGCTTTGGCTAACTAGGGCCATATTAACCATCCTCTGGTTTTCAGGGCTCTCAGGGTCAAAGGGAGTATACATCCAAAACATTTCACATAACCTTTCATAGAACTGGCCTGGACTCTCAGTCTTTCCTTGGAGAACCTCATTTACTCGAGCCAAATTGGTAGTTTTCTGTGTCCCTTTTTCAGCCCCTGCAACAATGTCTCTCGGTACCAGATCTGCCAATATCTTCAGTACTACTCTAGGTCAGGTGGAAAGCACTTTCCCTTCCTGTCCCTGTGTTACTAGCACTGTCGCGACCTGCGCTCTCAACCAAGGTGGTTGGCTCACTGCTAGCTGTAGCCAGGTATCTAGTACGGGAACTGCTCAGAGTGATCTCCCTTTCCAGTGACTCTGTGCCATTTCTCAGACACTAGGGATCTCTCTAAACTTCCCTCTGATGGCCATTCAATCCCAAAGGGAGCCATTCCTGCTCACAAAGACTTTTTAGCTTTCTTGGTGACATAGTCACCTACAAATCCCTTCTTAAAGTGCTTCAACATGGTAGTCAGTGGGGTGGACTTCCTTTGCTTGTTCCCCATTTCTATCCAAGGTCTCCCTCCAGAGACACACACTCACATCACATTCTTTGGCCAGTCTCTTAGTCCCATTTAACAGTTCAATTTACTAAAACAGTTATGATTCATTTTATGAGTTGTCAGTACAGACAAGGTTAGGATCTAATACAGGTGGGCCACAGCCTCTATTTTCCTTTGAATTATTTTTCTCTCTCTCCAATTTCTCTCTTTATTAAAGATAAATTACAGTAAAACCAACTCTACAGTAGAACCAACCAGTTGCCGAAATAAACTGTACCTTCAGTATACTGATTATTTGCATAAAGCACAGTAAGAATAATTATTAGGGCTCGGCGCCTGTGGCTCAACCGGCTAAGGCGCCAGCCACGTACACCTGAGGTGGCGGGTTCGAATCCCCAGCCCGG
>NW_003852535.1:506516-509111 GCF_000181295.1 Otolemur garnettii
AATAATTATTAGCCATCTAGACTGTTTGGCTTTGCTGTAACCTTTTATAAGGTATTTTCAGGCCGGACTTTCTCAAGAGCCTTTCATGAGCCCAGGTTTCATCTGTGCCATAAGATACCTGTATGCATTGGGTACATTCCTCTTCTCTTGAGGTCCCCAAGCACATTTCAATTTTCAGACCTGTCAGCAAGAAACCTTTGTTACTTACCACAGATCAGGAAAGGTTACTGATGGGTATCTGGCCAGTTTTCCAAAGGGCTTTCTTTATTGGCCTTATAAAGTCAACCTTAATTCCTTAACGCAGTCTGGACAACTCTAGAAATGCTATTCCAGCCAAAACCTTGGTAAAATACCAGTGCCTTCATTATGTCCTATAGAACAAAACAGATTCTTATTGAATTTATGCAAATAACTGTATTGTCAGAAATTGAGAATACTTACAAATGGCTTTCAAATTCCATAGAAATCAAGGAGACAGAAACATACATGTTTCAAACTCTGCTCTTAAGTACATACACTGCTTGAAAAGCTACAAATAGCTCAAAGGCAGAGAACTATTTTCTTGACTTCTGGAAAACAGAACAGAAAGAACCAATAATATGCTGGAGGTGGCAGGTTCAAACCCAGCCCTGGCCAAAAACTAAAAAAAAAAAAAAAGAAAGAAAGAAAGAACCAATAAGGACTGAGACTGAACGTCTATACCGATAGCCAGTATGCCTTTGCCATGGTGCATGTCCATGGGGCAATCTACCAAGAGCAGGGACTGCTCACGGCAGAAAGTAAGACAGTCAAGAACAAAGCTGAGATATTAACTCTGTTAGCAGCTCTCTGGCTCCCACAGGAAGTGGCAGTAATGCACTGCCCAGGACACCAGCAACAAGACACCCCAGTGGCCAGAGGAAACAGATGAGCTGACCAAGTGGCCAAAGAAGTAGCCCAGGTAGCAGAAGCTACACTGCCCATCCAAAGCCCAGATTCAGGCCCTCTTTGCCTGCCTGACAAACCACTCTACACACCAGAAGATCTCCAATGGATAGAGTAGATCTCAATGGCTCATACCCCAGAGAAGTATAATGGATGGTGGTGCACTTGTGACAGAAAAACCATCCTCCCCACTGAGCTAGGTCTATGGGTCTTAAAACAAATGCATCATTCAACCCATATGGGTACTCAGAAAATGAAAGACTTGTTACACTATGCAGAAATAAAAATTCAAAACCAGAATGCCAAAATTAATGAAATAGTGGCTGCCTGTAAGGCGTGTCAACTGACCTATAGCACCCCACATCACCAGAACCCAGGGTCCCGCCAACGAGGGACAAAACCAGGTGCTTATTGGAAAGTGGACTTCACTGAAGTCAAACCAGGTAAATATGGATACAAATATCTCTTAGTATTCATTGACACTTTCTCTAGGTAGTTAGAAGCTTTCCCTACCAAGCATGAGACAGCCCAAGCAGTGGCAAAGAAACTGTTAAAAGACATCATGCCCAGGTTTGGACTTCCCTGCAGTGCTGGGTCAGATAATGGATCTGGCTTTACTTCTCAGGTAGTGCAGAGTCTCTTGGAGGCTCTGGGGGTTACTTGGAAATTACATTGTGCATACAGGCCCCAGAGTTCAGGAGACTTTGACCAAATTAACCCTTGAGACTGGCAGTGTCAAGTCTCCTTATATGATTGGGCTGACATCCCTTGAGACTGGCAGTGTCAATTCCCCTTATATGATTGGGCTGACACCCTTCGAGATCATGTTCAGGCGCCCACCCCCCATCATCCCTAATTTAAAAGCTGATCTGTTAGAATTAGAAAATGACCCTGGCTTTCTTCTTTCTCTACAATGTTACCAGCGCATGCAGAAAAAAATTATTGGGAGAGTCTCAAAGCTCTGTACAAGGCTGGCCCCACTCCTGAACCTCATGCATACCGTCCAGGTGACTGAGTGTACGTAAAGCACCACCGCTGTGAGACCCTAAAACCCCAGTGGAAAGGACCCTACATCGTGATCCTCACAACACCCACCGCCATCAAAGTAGACGGCATTGCCTCCTGGATACACCACACCCACACTCGGCTTGCAGACCCGATTGCCATCCAGGAAAATTACCTCCCACAATGGGAACTCCAGCAGGACAAAGACAATCCCTAAAACTGAAACTCAAGAGCTCTTCATCACTGGCTTGATTCTACTAACTGTATGTACTGTTTCCCCCAGTCCTCCTAACCCAGTCAACATCACATGGAAGGTTATAAGTGCCATTACAGGGCACACTGTAAGCCAGACATCAGGTCTCCACCCTTCTAACTCTTGGTGACCGACCCTCCTGTTTGACCTTTGCGCCCTTGCCAGTAGAACCTGGAACTCATGACAGACAGATTCATGGCTCCCTGGATGTAAAGAATCATCTCAGCGAGCTATGTTACTTCAAACCCAATTCTCTGTCTGCCCAGGAACAGATAGATCCCAAGACAAAGAAAGGCAGTGCGGAGGGCCACAAGCCTTTTACTGTGCAGCTTAGGGTTGTGAGTCTACTGGTTGGTTCAGTTGGAATGCTCCTGTCAAAACTGACCTCATCCAAATCCAAAGAGGCAGTAACA
>NW_003852535.1:509154-511123 GCF_000181295.1 Otolemur garnettii
CCCTAATCCCCTAATACTCACTTTCACACAACAAGGTCAGCAAGCCCAGGGATGAGAAGTAGGAAAAACCTGGGGACTAATGCTATACCAAAATGAATATGATAATAGGCTACTCTTCACCATCCAAATATTAGAACAGCTCCCTGCCACACCCAGGGTACAGCCCATAGGACCCAACCTAGCTCTAGGCCCCAGCTCACAAGTAGAGCCTCCCAAACTGGCCCCCCCAGCTGACCCCATTAATTCCTCCCAAACAGATGTTTTGACTAATCCCCTCATGACCCACCCCACACTTTCTAACCAAGTATGGAAATTGCTAACCTGTACTTTTCAAGTGATAAACCTTACCAAGCCTGAATTAACAGTGGCTTGTTGGCTTTGTTTTAGTATCCAGCCTCCCTATTATGAAGGTATTGCTATTGAAGAAAACTCCACCCCAAGGGAGGCAAGTGCATGCTGATGGCATCAGCTCCGACCCTACCTTACCCTTCAGATGGTAATAGCAAAAGGCACATGTGTGGGACAAGTGTCTGCCTCTCACCAGCCTCTTTGTAATTCTACCTCTCAGTGAAATGGGACTGGGTACCTGATATCCCCGAATAACGCTTGGTGGGCATGCTCCACCGGATTAGCTCCCTGTATACATTCAGGTGTTTTAAACCAAAGCCAATATTATTGTGTTTTAGTACAGTTGGTGCCCAGATTAATTTATTATAAAGGTGATGCAATATTCCAAAGATTCCTAGAC
Organism: Otolemur garnettii; assembly: GCF_000181295.1. Classification (NCBI taxonomy): domain Eukaryota; kingdom Metazoa; phylum Chordata; class Mammalia; order Primates; family Galagidae; genus Otolemur; species Otolemur garnettii. Next base: position 509,903 of record NW_003852535.1, read on the forward strand.
CCAGACCTACCTCGCCAGAAACGGGAAGTTGCCACAGCCCTCACCATAGCCACTCTTTTAGGCCTAGGAGTGGTAGGAGCAGGTACTGGAGTATCTGCCCTGGTTCTCCAGGACAAGAACTATGATGCCCTGCAAGCAGCCATAGATTTAGACATAGAAAGACTGGAAAAATCTATAACACTTCTTCAAGATTCTCTGACGTCTTTATCAGAAGTAGTGTTACAAAACCGCAGAGGTCTTGACTTACTGTTTCTCCAACAAGGCGGACTCTGTACCGCCTTAGGAGAAGAATGTTCCTTCTATGCTGATCATTCAGGAGTAGTAAAAGAATCAATGGCCCTCATACAGAAGGCCTCATACTTGCATAAACGCAAGCTAAAAAGAGAAAAAGAACAGAGTTGGTATGAATCTCTTTTTAATTGGTCTCCTTGGTTAACTATTTTAATAACAGCTTTGGCAGGCCCTTTAATTTTATTACTTCTACTCCTAACTGTAGGCCCTTGCATAATTAATAAACTCATTGCGTTTGTGTGGGAAAGAGTAGGAGCGGTACAGTTATTAGTACTGAGAAGTCAATACAATCAATACCAGCCACTTTCAAATAATGAGATAGAAATGACAACCATAGAAACAGCCCCATGATTGGGCCCAGATATTCACAGGTCAAGGGGGGGATGAGAGAACCAGACAAACGCCATTATAGGCAGCTCCCACCATCTTGAGAAATAAGTTCCCTCGCCAGGTATTTCCCCATAATCGCATGATTCCTACCACCCAATCAGAACACATCTTGTAATCAGACCACTGGGCCACTAGTGCCCAATCCTGTGCAGCCCCATACTCAGATCTTCCTGTGCTGCCCCATACTCAGATCTTCCCCAAACCCCACCTACAATCCCAACCCCATAAACCTTCCCCCCGCCCTGCACCCCAGAGCTTGTGGCTCTCGGAGAGGATCCATTGCAGCAGAGCCCCCCGGAGTCCAAGCTCGAGGTTGCTGCAATAAAGGCCCTTTTGCTTTTGCATCGGACTCGGCTCCTGGTGGTCTTTGGGAACTACGCAATCTGGGCACAACAGAAGATTTGTCAAATATCAAAGGCCTTAAAACATTGGTTCAAATAAGATTACATGCCGAGGGCTCAGCGCCTATAGCTCAACCGGCTAAGGCGCCAGCCACGTACACCTAAGGTGGTGGGTTCGAATCCCCAGCCCGGACCCGCC
>NW_003852535.1:511587-517261 GCF_000181295.1 Otolemur garnettii
ATTATATGCCAAAAGGTTTTAAAGGAAATACATAATCAACTGGACCACATGTAAATTTTTTCATAAATTCTCTTTTATGAGCTTCACTTAACCTACACAGACAATCTACAAACATTCTAAACCTTCTTTAACTTTGTCCTGCCTTTCACTTTCTTAGACAACCATTCTGTTTCAGGACAAAATTTATCACACAAGGTTCTTTCTTTACACCATGCCATTCTCCTTTCTGTCTAATTTTTCTTACTTTCAAAAACTCACTTCTGACAAAATAGGATCTCAGTTCACTATGAAGTCACCCATTCACTCAGCCAAACTGATAATTAGCAGGTTTAAAAAGCCAGAATCTTATCCTTTGACAAAGACTCAGTTTCCCCAACAATTTAAACAACCAAATGATTACATTTTACAAATGAGAGATATTTTATGAGATATAACATTGATACAGGATTTTCCCACACAGGGCTAAACAGGGAACCCCCATTTTTCAGGGTTCAGGTGAGCTCAGATATCAGAGTCCCATCTACAGGTACAAACTCTCTGAGCCTCAGCAAGGTCATGAACAAGCAGCCTGAAACCTTTTGGCTGGCTCCACGCAGACTAAGGAGCAACACACCCTAATTCTCTCCCCAGACAAAAACTGCTGCAAAGACCTAATAACCTTGCCCAAGGTGTGGAGCTGCATTCATTCATTTGCCAGAACACTCATTCAGTTTGTAAAGGTATTTTTCCATCTACCAAGTCCTGGCCAAAATATCTCTCAAGGCCAACTATTTATCCCTAGATAAAGGACTCATGCAGAAAACTTCCAACCTGGGCCTCCTCCCCCCTTTCGGAGGCTATCCACCCAGGAGACCTGTTGCTGATATGGATACAGCCCCCATTCCCACAAGATTTACACTCTTTCCTGCAGATTTTCAAGGGCCATCCAGAGCTCACCAGACTGCCTGAACCACAACACTTTCCAAGGCACAGTCCCTCTGCCAATAACTCTGGCACTCCACTTCATCTGCATGCCCTTTAGTCTAACAAAATCCCATTTTCTCACTGATCTGTGGCCTGTGGGCACAATTCTCAAATTCCTGAGACCGAAGACTCACTGGAGAAATTCCAGTAACAAAACTCCAAAATCCTTTCTAATGTCTTTTCATTTTGCCCGGAGATGGACATGGCCATGTGGCCACCACCAAAGACAGAAAGCAGAAAACCCGAACTTCCAGTTTCTCTCAGAATAGCCAGGGAGCGGCTCGGCACCTATAGCTCAACCGGCTAAGGCGCCAGCCACGTACACCTAAGGTGGCAGTTTCGAATCCCCAGCCCGGACCCGCCAAACAACAATGACGGCTGCAACCAAAAAATACCAAAAAATAGCCGGGCGGGCACTTGAGGTCCCAGCTACTTGGGAGGCGGAGGCAAGAGACTCGCTTGAGCCTAGGAGTTGGAGGTTGCTGTGAGCTGTAATGCCACGGCACTCTACCCGGGGGACAGCTTGAGGCTCTGTCTCAAAAAAAAAAAACAAAACAAAAACAAAAAAAAATGAATAGCCAGGGAGCAAAGTTAGAGCAGGGAAGAAGGGCACACTCACACATTCGTTTCACCCAGGGGCGAAACCCCACCTATTGTTACCCATCTAGGTCATTCTCCAAACACTCACATGTACACAATCCCAACACATTTCTTAACCTGGGCAGCCTTGATTTCCCACTCAAGCTGCCACTTAGCCATAGGAGGCAAACCAACACTTCCCTAAGGCCCTGTGATGGGAGATCCAACTCCACTCTCGGAGTTCTCTCAGTCACACCACATCCACACACTCTCACACACCTCTCAACAGACCTGCCGGTGATCTAACACCCAAGGAAGTGATCAGGCTCCTCTTCCACTAAAACTGCAGTGGGCCCCAAATGGATCCTACCTTGCCTTAGACATCTCCCTATGTAGGTACCTGTTCCTGCATGTCAGTTCCTCCCAGTGTTTGACTCCTTGAAGACCCGCCAATGGGGTCCTTTCTCAGCCCAGTTGAGGCATCCACACAGGGAAGCCAAACTGCCTCCCTGGTGCTCTCAGTGGTTCACGTTGCCCAGGCTGATCAGGGCCCCCACGAGGGTGTCCAGAGGATTGGTGGCAACTACCAGGTGCATGTTCTCTCCAAGGGTGATCTCACTTCCTGGTCAGGGAACCAAAAATGTTGCAGGAAGACAAGGCCCAACTGAGAGAAAGAGCACCCAAACACCATATTTATAAGAGGAAGGGCTTTATTCATCGGCTGGGAGCTTACGGCAGAGAAGATTTCTAAATGGCCATGCTCCCCAACTGGCTTGGTCTTTCTCCTTTTATTGATAGTTAAAAAGTTCCACTCTATGGGTACCCTTCCATTGGCCAGTTTGAATCAAGTGGGAGATGCTAGTCCAGCCCCTACAGAACTACAGGATTTCACGGAACTCAGAAATTTCCAGGTTACAAATTCCTAAGAGCTGAGTCACCGTGGAGAGGACCCCCGCAGGTGTAACCTCATGATCTCCTTGAGAAGACCTGTTCTTCCAGACCTCACCCTTCTCTCAATGAAAGGCTTTTGAGAAGTTTAGCCTAAGAATTCCTTATAAAAGCCTCCAGCAAAAACCCCCAACGTAAGGCCTACATGGGAGCAGAGGTTTGCACACAAATTCCTGTATGCCCAAGTGTTGTAACCCAGTTCTCTTTCCCCTGCCCACTCCTGTTCCCAAGCCCTCACCTGTCCCCCCCCTCCAGCCCATTTCCCTCCTCCTCCCTTCTCCCCCCAGAGTCAATGCGGGAACAAGGCAAGTCCCTCCCCCCCCATAGTGGCTGAGAACAGTGATTCCCAGCCATGTTCCCAGGCCCCCTCCTTTCCCTAGGGTGCCAAGAACAAGCTTCAGGTACAAGGAAGAAAACTCCCAAGTTCTCAGTAGATGAACAATGGTGGAAAACTCACTGAGACTTGATTAATTGCTGTTGTATAACCATAACCATTGTAATATGAAATGTATCCATTGTCAACCGAAGCTGTATTAATTATTGTTCCATTGCTGTAGCCATGACTACCCAAGTTGTAACCCCCCCAACCAGCCACGTTTTGGTTCTGTAATATACTTGCCCAAAGCCTATAAAAGGCAACTCACCCTCACACCTGGGCTGCTGACTGTTTCTTGGAGCAGCAGCCCCTGCAGCAGGTAAAATAAATTACCAATTAATTAACCTAAGTGGGGGTCCAACTCTATTTTTCCAGGTCTCCTAAGTTATTTCATTTGGAGGCCCCAGGGAGATTCTCACCCTCAGATCCCCCCACCTGGACCCATCACAGGCCAACAGCTCCAGGGGAAGGCCTCGGAGAAGATGTCTCTCCGCCCCGGGGCTCTCAGCCAGTGAGAGTAAAAGAGAAAAAACTCGGGTCACAGGTTTCCAAATTTTCTGTTTGAGTGATTTAATTATGGTGCCTTAAGTAAGTCTGTCTGGGTCTCTAGAGAATCTGGGGGAACATGGGCTAGGCTGGACTCAGCCTGAGATGCCCCTCCCTCGAGGCAGGATGGAGACGTCCCCCTGTCTCTCTGGGTTGTTTGTTTTTGTGTTGTCATGTTTGCAGCTCCTATTAAACTGTTTTGTTATTAGCAGTCTTTTTAGACTGTTCGAATTTGCAGGGTAGTCCTGTTCTGGTAAATTGCAGTCTCCTATTGGGTTGTCTTGGGTTTCTGCAGTCAATTGTGCTGGTTCTGGTTTATGTGTCTTTTATGTTTTAAGTTTTGTATAAGTGAGTGAGTGAAAGAATTAAATGTGACTCTGCATTTGACTAATTTCTGCCTGTTGAATTCTATTTGTGTTTCCTGTCCCATCTACTTGCCATTTTACTTTATTGATTTATCTGTTTTTTATAATATTTTGTATTATAGTCTTTTCGTCCACTTAGTGATTTGCTCATAATAAGACAAAGTAATTTTTGAAAATGCTCTTTCAGTAACTTTTAAATTTCAGCCAAATTCACCAAGAACAACAGTAACAAAGTGCATATTTTCTGTAAGTAAAACTACCCAGCTTAACAAAGAGAAACTAAAAATTCCAGATTTTCAACTTTAAGAAGTGGGCACCTACTTGGGAAATATTAACTTGAGTCTACAAATCATGTGTGGGGGGGGTGTATGTATAAAAAGTAAAGACTGTGCCAAGAAAAAGTTGCGATTTAGGCAGTCCAGTGAACTTGATATATTAGTAAATTGTGTAAGACCTGTTAATCAAGATTGTATTTAATTTATCAATCCCAGTGCTTTATTCAGTGTCCTTTCAAGGTTCCTTTAGGGAACTCTCTTAGATTTCAATCCAGGGAAAGTCGCTGTATTTTCCTTCCTCCTCTTTTTCCTGGTAAACTGTTACTATCCTTGAGACTGGGCATCACTTTTGTTTCTATATATACCTTCAATTTATGAGTTTAAGTGTTAATATTTCTGTTCTATGTACAATTTGTTTTAACCCAGACTGGCCACTGAATGTGGCTGAGGCATAAAAGCCGCTTTTCACCCACAGGGCAGCTGCTGAGAAACTGACTCTGTCCCCCACCTCACCCTGCCAAATTATCTGATCGAATTACAATTAAAAGGTTAATACACTGTTTATTAAAATTGTTCCTTTTCTGCCTACAAAAAACTGTGGTTACTATGTAACAAATAGCTTTAAAATAAGGTGCCAGCTCTCAGCAAGAAACCCAAGGTCAATTACTCACCTGAAACTAAAAAAAAAAAACAGTCCTCTTTACCTTTTAAAATAGCAACATAACATCACTCTAATTAGTATATATTCTGCCAATCTTCAGATGGTCTCTGAGGAGGGCAGGCTGTAATCTCTTTAAGGGGAGGTGCCCTCTGAAAACATCCCAGGGCCCCTAAAAAGGGGCCACAGAGGTAAGCCATTTTGATGTCTATTTTTATCACATTTCTTGTTGAACTTTCCTTCCCAGTTGTGCAAATGACAGGGTTGCCACTGGCAGCAGTAGCTACAACTGGCTAAAAAATTCAGACATAGTAAAGACAGTTTTAATTCCTTTCAAACTTACCTACTCCTTTCGCCTGGCTTTCCCACCTCACTGTCTCTACTTTACAGGATTTAGCTATTTCAAATTTACACCTCAGGGACAGAAATCTAAACAGAATTGCCGGATAGGTGCCAATGGGAGGTGTCAGCCTCGCACCTTAGGCAGGTTTATTTAGTTTTTGCAATTTTTATCTGGAAAAATTATAATGTGTACTCCCTACTCAGAGTAAAACCTTCCAAATATTTAAAACTACTTTATTCATAACCTTACTAGGACTCAAAGAGTATAACCTGCAATGTGTTTGTGCCTGAAAATAAAAATCTGATTTCTAAACTTACCTGAGCCTGAAAAATAAAGATTTTCTGTTTAGCTCTGATTAAAAAAATCCTGTATCATTGTTATATTTCATAAAATGTCTCTCATTTGTTAAATGTAATAATTTAATTGCCTAAAAAATACTGGGTCTTTGTAAAAAATTCTTGCCTTTTAAAACTTTCTAATTATCAGTTTGATAAGTAAATAGTTAACTGTAATACTGTTTTAAAGGAAATAAATTTTAGGGAGTAAGAAAAACTGGACAGGCTCGGCGCCTGTGGCTCAAGCGGCTAAGGCGCCAGCCACATACACCTAAGGTGGTGGGTT
>NW_003852535.1:518075-536878 GCF_000181295.1 Otolemur garnettii
TGGCATTACAGCTCACAGCAACCTCCAACTCCTGGGCTCAAGCGAGTCTCCTGCCTCCGCCTCCCAAGTAGCTGGGACCACAGGAGCCTGCCACAACGCCTGGCTATTTTTTGGCTGCAGCCAACATTGTTGTTTGGTGGGTCCAGGCTGGGGATTCAAACCCGCCACCTTAGGTGTTCATGGCTGGCGCCTTAGCCAGTTGAGCTATAGGCACCGAGCCAAATTCCTAATGTTTTTAAAAATTAAGTACCTTTGGATTTTTAAAATGTTCAGTGAAAATTTAACGTATCTATAAGTATTGCTAATCTAGTTTCAAACAGAACAGAAATCAGTTATGTAAAATTAAACTAGTTTATTATAACTTTTTGTTTGAAATATTGTTAGTTTTTTCTGTGTTCTGTTTTCCAGAAGTCAAGAAAATAATTTTCTGTCTTTTGAGCTATTTATATCTCAAACAATGTATATACTTATAAGCAGAATTTAAAACATAATATTTTTTCTCTCTCCTTAATTTCTCCAACTCTACAAGCCATTAGTAAATATTCTTAATTTCAAACAATACAGTTATTTGCATAAGTTCAATAAGAATCTGTTTTGTTCTATAAAACATGATAAACATACTGGTTATTTTACCAAGACTTTGGCTAAAACAACATTTCCAGAAGTATCCAGACTGTGTTAAGAAATTAATGTTGACTTTATAAAGCCAATAAAAAGCCCTCTAAAAAACTGACCAGATACCCATCAATAACATTTCCTGATCTGTAATAAATAACGAAAATAACTTCCTGACAGATCTAGAAGTCGAAATGTGAGAGCCAAGCCGTCACCATCTTAATGACGGCCACCTCTGCCATCTTAGGCCCAATGAGTCAGCATAACGTCCCCCGCCCATCCCAAAGACAGCACCACCCCATGGCGCGAAACCTATGCCCAATCACGAGCTAATGCCTAACCTGTAATCTGCCCATGCCCCTAGCAACCAATCAAAATTGTACCTGTACTTTACCCCTCCCCTTCTTGTTTTCTGTACCCTATAAAAACTGTTTGCACCTCCGGGGCGGGGCTCTTCCTCGGTGTGCTCACCAGGAGAGTCCAGGCCCGGGCTTGAATAAAGCTTGCTTCATGATCTTTACATCGGAGTGTGTCTCGGACTAACTCTTAGGGGATCGGGAAAAATCCAGGCACAATAGAAATATGCTTAGAAACCTCAAAAAAAGAATTTACCCAATGCATACAAGTATCTAATAACACAGATAAAACCTAGACTCATAAAAAGCTTTTAAGTTCCAGCAAAGCCAATTTTAAAGAGTCCAGATAATTAATAATTATTCTTACTGCACTTTATACAAATAATCAGTATACTAAAAGTACAATTTATCTTAACAACTAAATTAGTTCTATTATAATTTCTTTAATAAAAAAATTAAAGAAAAAGAGAAAAAAATTAATTCAAAGAAAAAAAGGCTGTAACTCACCTATATTAAATCTCAACCTAGTCTGTACTAAAATAATCTGTTAAATAAGACTTAGGAACTGGCCTCAACAAAAGTCAACTATTAAAAATTTATAATATGTATAAACAAAGCCATAAAACAAAAAATATAAACTCTGCCAAAAAACAAACTTTAATTAAATATAAGCCTTGGCATCCGTATTATTCAAAAAACTTCATCAATCCTCTACTAACAAGAACTCCTAAAAACTAAGAGAGACTAAATTAAATAGCCACTTAAATAATTAACTGCGTTCTACTGTAACAGCTACACAACCTCCAACCTGGAGACCGGACTTAACCAATAAAGTCAAAGAGAAAAGAACCACAACTCTAACCACCAAGCCCCCTCAGCCATCATCTTCAATTAAAGATTTAATTTGCCAAGAAGAGGAGTGGGAAATGTTGTAACCCAGCCCTCTTTCCCCTGCCCACTCCTGTTCCCCAGCCCTCACCTGTCCCCCCGCCAGCCCATTTCCCTTCTCCTCTCTTCTCCCCCCCAGAGTCAAAAGGCAAGTCCCTCCTCCCGCCATGGTGGCTGAAAACAGTGCTTCCCAGCCACATTCCCAGGCCCCCTCCTTCTCCTAGGGTTGCCAAGAACAAGCTTCAGGTACAAGGAAGAAAACTCCCAAGTTTCACAAAACTCCCAAGTTCTCAGTAGATGAACAATGGTGGAAAACTCACTGAGACTTGATTAATTACTGTTGTATAACCATAACCATTGTAATATGAAATGTATCCATTGTCAACCGAAGCTGTATTAATTATTGTTCCATTGCTGTAGCCATGACTACCCAAGTTGTAACCCTCCCTTAACCAGCCATGTTTTGCTTCTGTAATATACTTGCCCAAAGCCTATAAAAGGCAACTTCACCCTCACTCCTGGGCTGCTGACTATCTCTTGGAGCAGCAGCACCTGCAGCAGCTAAAATAAATTACCAATTAATTAACCTAAGTGAGGGTCCAACTCTGTTTTTCCAGGTCTCCTAAGTTATTTCACAAGAAGTTTCTCTATGCTTAAAGATTCGAAGTAACTGCCTCCAAATGGCATGGTCAGTAGAACAGACATTCAAATGTCTCTACCCCACCCACCCCCAAGCCTCAGGCTTCCTCAGATAAGAACAAAGAAAGTAATGACTGACAACATTAAGTTATGTTAAACCAGGTTATGTTGAAAGGATTATGCTTAAAGGTGTATGTTGGGCGTGTTATCAGATTACCAGGGAGGAGCTACTTACAGGGCGGGTGGTCAGAAGATGTTTAAATGAATTAATGAAGTCATTGATGTCCAATGCACATGTGCAGAGGGATTGTAATGAATATTTATGAGGTCATTGCTGTATAGTAGGCATGCACAAGATTGCCTATATAAATAGGGTGACCAGACGTCCTGCTTTTGGCAGGACAGTCCTGCTTGTCAACAATTTGTCCTGCGACCCGCGGCATTTTTTAAAAGTCCCGATTTTTGGAAAGAATGCACGAACGGGTGGGAGAACAGTAAGGGAACATATATATATAATGTTAAACTGTAATAATAATTGCTGAGAAGTGATTATCGAGAACTGCTTATCAAAGTTTGCATTGTTGTCATGTTGTCAGGCCCTCCCCTGCTCCACCACCCCCCCACCCCATGTTGTCCCATCTTACAGATGTTCAAATCTGGTCACCCTATATATAAACCAACAACAAAGAAAGAAAGCTCACCATTTTGCCTGAGTGAGCAGATGGTCACCTTTATTTATTTATTTATTTTTTGAGACAGAGCCTCAAGCTGTCCCCCTGGGTAGAGTGCCATGGCATTACAGCTCACAGCAACCTCCAACTCCTGGGCTCAAGCGAGTCGTGCCATGGCATTACAGCTCACAGCAACCTCCAACTCCTGGGCTCAAGCGAGTCTCCTGCCTCCGCCTCCCAAGTAGCTGGGACCACAGGCGCCTGCCACAACGCCCGGCTATTTTTTGGTTGCAGCCGTCATTGTTGTTTGGCGGGTCCGGGCTGGGGATTCGAACCCACCACCTTAGGTGTACGTGGCTGGCGCCTTAGCCGGTTGAGCTATAGGTGCCAAGCCGGTCACCTTTATTTAAAACACAATTTCAATAAGCCTGCTTATTCTCTGCGACATTGCTTTTCCGTGAGACCCTTAAGGCAACATTCAGTAGTTGAGGAGTACAATGCAACCTCCCCATTGCCTCCAAGGTCCCCAGTGAAAGGGTAAGCTTTTAGTGGAGCTTCCCTGCCCTGGCCCTCAAAGACAGAGCTGGCTCCAGTGCACATGTGGAAGTAAACTCAGTGAAAATCAAGCTGCGGGGAGGGGATGGGCAAATTCACACCTATTGGATACAGCCAGCACTATCAGGATGGAGGACACACAACTCTGACTCAATGAGTGAAAAAACCAAAAGTATGCAAACAAAACCAAACCCAGCTGGCTCCCAGATGGGGCAACCAAATGAAAGTGCTACAAATAAAGAGGTCTTCCTAAGCCCATGTCACTATAAACAAAATATAGGTTCACTTTTAACCAACTCCAATAGCAGAGCCTTTTCCAGTACTAGGTTAGTAAGTTACTAGTTTAGTATAACTTTGTAGCACAGAGAAAGTTAATTCAAACCACACTGTCTCCACCTGTTACTCCAGGTTACCCATCCCCTTAGAGATCTCAGTCACTTTGCCATGCCCACTTCTATTTCACAGATCTTCCCATATCAAAGACTAGAGACAGAAAAAACACAGACAACATGGTGTTCTGATTTTTATTCCACTAAATGATCTTACAACTAGGAGTGAAACAGAAACATGCTTTTAATATACTAACAGCATAATCTCATCCATTGCACATTAAAAAAAACTATTAAATTTTAAAGCCATTCAAAAGCAAAGGTCTAACAGAGAGTACTTTTAACAAATCTTAAAAAAAAAGAAAACACAAAATAAAAATTGAGGAAAATTTATGTATGTACAAGATTAACTCCTTTAAGGCTTATGTCCGTGACACCATTTATTCATCTAAATTAGAAAACTTTGGGAACCAATGCAATCTTCCCTTGGTCATAAAAATACCACATTAAAATTTTTGTTCTGGCACATGAAATTCCTTCCTAAAAAATTTTCTTTCAAAACCCTTCTGCAGGCTCAGTGCTTGTAGCTCAGTGAGTAAAGCAAGTGGCCACATACACATAGGGTGGTGGGTTCAAGACCAGCCAGAGCCTGCTAAACAATGACAATTGCAACCAAAAAATAGCCAGGCTTTGTGGCAGGGGCCTGTCATCCCAGCTACGTGGCAAGAGAATCGCTTAAGTCCAAGAGTTTGAGGTTGCTGTGAGCTGTGATGCCATAGCACCCTACTGAGGGTGACATGAGATTCTGTCTCAAAAAAACCCACACACAACCTTTCTGCCCCTAAACCTATTGAGAAAAGTTCTTGATATTGGGTACTTAGGTCACTATCAAAGGTATGATCCTGTCCCTCTTTTATCTTCATTATTTTTACGTGTGATTTAAAGTTCTCCGTAGAGCTCAAGAGGCTAAGGCGCCAGCCACATACACCAGAGCTTGGCGGGTTCGAATCCAGGCCTGCCAAACGACAATGACAACTACAACCCAAAAATAGCCAGGCGTTGTGGCGGGCGCCTGTAGTCTCAGCTACTTGGGAGGCTGAAGCAAGAGAATCGCTTAAGCCTAGGAGTTGGAGGCTGCTATGAGCTGTGATGCCACAGCACTCTACCCAGGGCGACAGCTTGAGGCTCTGTCTCAAAAAAAAAAATTAAAAAATAAAGTTCTCTGTAAGCAAAAGATTTAGGGGTTCTAGTCACAGCGCTGAATTTTGCTTTGAAAAGAAAAAATGGGTCAGGCACAGTGGCTCACACTTGTAATCCCAATGCCATGGGAGACCGAGGCGGGAGGAAGACTTGAAATTAAAAAGTTCAAGACTGTCCTGATCAACAATTAGATACTTATCTCTACCAAAAAAAACCCCAACAACACTTTTTAAAATTAGCCAGGTGTGGTAGTGCGCACCTATAGTCCTAGCTACTCAGGAGCCTAAGGTGGGGAAGATGGCTTGGGCCCAGGTATTTGAGAGATCAGTGAGCTAGATATACCACTGCACTCTAGCCCTGGTGACCGAGCAAGACTCAGACTCTTGTCTCTAAACTGGAAAAAAAAAATAGCTATCCAAACTACTTTGTTAAAATCCTAATTCCATCTGTTAATACATAGGATATTTATACATTCATTTTTCAAAGAAGGCACTATGACAATTTAGAAAGTAACAGCTTTAAGGAGTTTAAATGATCCTCTGGATTAAAAGCATCTTTACTACTCTGAATACAGTAAACTCCTGGTGACTGTATCTGGTAAGACACTGTGTATTCTGAACCTCAGGTAAAAGGTGTCCACTTGCCTCTAGCTGATACCAAACTACATGCTTGGTACTTCCCATCTCATGGGCATTCTCTCTCTGTGGTCTCTGTGCCACTGTTTATAAAGCTATGATTCCAGGGCCACAGCCAGACCACTGATGCAATCCCTGGATGTAAAGCTGGGAGTCTGTATTTTCTTTAAACAAGGCTTCTAGGTAGGTCTTGTGTACTCCAATATAAAAGAGATCCACCAGTCCAAACACAGCTACAGTAAGACCAACATAAGGAAAGCTATTCAACTGCAAACAGTCTTTTCAGTAGGCTTCCATGTCATCTAAAAAAATCAACCATGTATATAGTTTGTACTTTCACAACTAATGTTTGTCTTCATCATAACCTCATACCTTGACTAAAATTTATTAAATCCAAAGCCATAGTTCTATGGAGACTTCCACATTGTTACACTGTTTAAAAAAAAAAAAAAAACACCCCTAGGAAAAAATAAGACTATTTGTTTTACTGCTTTTGCCTAAACTTTAATCAACCTATTTAATCTTACTATAACTCATACATACATACTCATCTAAACTCACCCTATCCAAGGCACCATTTTATGAGCTAAGTCAGGCGTCCTCAAACTAAGGCCCACAGGCCACATGCAGCCCTCCGAGAACATTTATCTGGCCCACGGGGTGTTTTTGCCACTGCTGCTTGTCCTGCTTAGCGGCCGACTCGTCCTGGGGCCCGCAGTCCGGCTCTCCAACAGTCTGAGGGACAACGAACTGCCCCCTATTTAAAAAGTTTGAGGACTCCTGAGCTGTAAACACGTGGTCCACTAATAAAACAAGGTGGTCTTTCTGTTTGTGTATGTTTGCCCAAAGCATTTTACTCCAAATAAAGAAAAAGTAAAGCAGAAATAATATTCACAACCAACTTTACCAAGTATAAAATAGGTGTTAAAACATAAACAGATTTCTTAGGATACTAGGAAAATAAGGCATTGACTCTGAAAGTGTTTTTATCATCACACAAGATAGTTTGTCCTCATTTTATCTACAAAACAATCATATAGAAAGATTTCTCAGTGAAAGAATCAAAACTTTGATTCTATTATTTTTACTCTAAGAAGCTAATTGCAAGTCCCTGTAATCCTAGCACTCTGGGAGGCCGTGGCGGGTGGATTGCCTGAGCTCACGTGTTCTACACCAGCCTGAGCCAGAGGGAGATCCCGTCTCTAAATATGTGAGGCGTTGTGGCGGGAGCCTGTAGTCCCAGCTACTTGGGAGGCTGAAGCAAGAGAATCACTTAAGCCCAAGAGTTTGAAGTTGCTGTGAGCTGTGATGCCACAGCACTCTACCGAAGTTGACAAAGTCTGTCTCAAAAAAAAAAAAAAGCTAATTGCAAGTTATTTAATTAGTAACATTTGACTACTTCTGAAAGAAGTTATGAGTTATTTTAATAGAAAATATTGGAAACCTCTTTTTATATGTTAATAGGAATGTGCTCCATATGGTGTTAGGAATGTGCAAATTAAAGCTGCCTTGGAGGAAAGGAAAAGGCCTGCAGGAGTAGCAGGGTGGCACACACGGGGCAAACACCCACAATCTGAGCTCCCCACCTACAATCATAAGCTGAAGAGAAGTTAACATGTAAGTCCTTCTTTTGCAACCTGGTTATAAATCTCCCTAGCACTATCTATAGCTAGCAATGAGAATGGATGTGTTATTGAAAAAGCTGACATAAAGTCATCAACTTACTGTTAAAAAAGAGATCAAAGAAAACTTATCAAGAAAACTTATAAACCTTATAAAGAAGCAGAACAAGTTACCTAATAAGGACCAAAAAAGGGTCTTCCTCTGCGTAATTAAACCTGTAAGACTAAAACAGAAATGGTGAAATGAAACAGTAACTAAATCCTAAGATTTTATTAAATTATACATTTTTACTTAAAAAAAAAAAGACCTAATACCTTAGAATAGGTTTTAGACAAATTAGCCCTTCGCCATTAAAAGTAGGACCACTTTTGATAATTATTCTGCAACCTATAAATTTAGGTTCTGAATACTTACAGAATATATTAAAAGCTAAGTACTGCAAAACCTATAGGACCTAGTAATTAAAGTATGAACCTTCAGACAGATGAGAGGTAACCTGAAAATGCACCAAAATGTCAGAAGCTTTCAACTTAACAGTAAAGGCTTGCCATCACTGATGAGCATAAGTAAATGGTTTTTAAAACAAGCTAGAATTTTTCTAAAATTAACAGCAAGTGAGTAAAATAGCAAGAACTTCAAGACAAGATGGTATATAAAAATGAAAAATATATAAGTGCTTAGAATTAATTTAGGACTTATAAAAATACTTGAGCAATAAAGTATTAGTCAAAAAAATTATTTGATAAAGAGATTACATGCTAGAAGAGATTTTTCTACCTTCCATTTATACTTGATGCATATAAAATTTACAATCATATTTTATGTAAGCCTTTCCACCTTCCACCCACAAAACTAAATTATCTCAAAAATTAAGGCTCACATACCTGAATCATATATGAATACTTACAGGCAAGTTTTAAGAGTTTTAAAATCCATAATAATTCACCATTATAAATCAAAGGGAAAAGTAATTAACAGGTATAAACTTTTTATCACATAATCAAGGTAAATTAAAAAAATTCTTAGACACTTTTAAATATTGTTTATATTTGCATAGGACTTTGGTTTTTACCATGTAAAAGCTATTTTAAAGCTAGCAGACTAATCAAAAATGAAGTTAAATAAGACTCACTAAATAAAACTGGTAATTTCAGTTTCATTATTAGAACACTGGACAGTGCATAGGAGTATGCAAATTAACTTTAGAAATGGACCTTATATCATGTTATTTAATTATTAATTATTGTTAAGCCACATGAAATAAGACATCAATCAAAGGCAGTAATATTTGGTAATATCTTTCCTCTAATTCTTAATAAAGTTCTGTTCTTGGGCTGACTCTCAAGAACAGAGCCTCTCAAGTGACAACTGTGAGTAAGAGTTATATAGAACAACTACATACATATAAAATCTACAGTGAACCTGACCAAGGCACAAGTTCAAATGACTTATCGGTAGTCACGTGATTCCTTTGAATGCAGCTTTTTTCTTACAATATCTAGTTCATTCCTTTTATTATTCAAGGAATATATTCTTCTCTTTCTAGAAAGAAGCTTTAAGAAAAAAAATAGAGCATGTTACAACAAAACTGTCAGCCTGTTGGATGAAAAACTTTACATTTAGAATGAATAGGGTATATTTAAATATAATTAATTTTCCTACTCTATATGGCAAACAGTATTATGTAATATTATAAATAAGATTTTTAAAGTGTAATGGCATCATTTTTAGTTATTCTTTAGTTCTGAAGTTTTTCCAAGTTTTGTAAACTTTTATGAAAGGAAATTTTTCTAAAAAGAGTAAAGGACTAAGAAGTTTCACCCCAAAAGGCACCTTTCATGAAGTCATCCTTCATGCCCCACTGTGTCTGCAGAACCATGGATTCAACCTTAAAGGCACTAATGGCACATAGAGGACTGAAAAGCAGCATTTCCATTTTTTGCCTTTAGCTTTCTCCCCCAGAAAGTGCACAAAGCAAAAGCAATGAGAAAATAAACACAGGCTTGGATCTACAATAGCAAGGAAAAGAAGTGTTTCCAACAAACATGGAAGTGTGTTTAAGAATCTGAAACCACAGGAGAGGTCAGTTCATTTATTATGATGCCACATTTCAGCTCTTCCTGGATGGTCTCAGATCTGCCATTTCTGTGGCCACAGCAAAAACCCAGAAATCAGTCGGATTCTTGTTGGATCCTCATGTTGAGATGCTATTGAGGTTTTTTATCCACAGGTAGTCTTCCAACAGCTGATTCTCTCATACCAGCCTGAGTGGAATTGCCAATATGAGAAGAAGCCTGCAAAAGTCCATTAATTCGACAGTTAATAAAATACAACAGAGAGTAAGTCCTTGGCGATAAACTTTCTTTCTTTTTTTTTTTTTTTTTGAGACAGAGCCTCAAGCTATCCCCCTGGGTAGAGTGCCATGGCATTACAGCTCACAGCAACCTCCAACTTCTGGGCTCAAGCGAGTCTCCTGCCTCCGCCTCCCAAGTAGCTGGGACTACAGGCGCCCGCCACAACGCCCGGCTATTTTTTGGTTGCAGCCGTCATTGTTGTTTGGCGGGTCAGGCTGGGGATTCAAACCCGCCACCTTAGGTGTACGTGGCTGGCGCCTTAGCCGGTTGAGCTATAGGCGCTGAGCCCGCGATAAACTTTCAAATGCCACTCTCCATCATCAGTATGTCACAGAAAGTAGGGGAACAAAACTGCCAAGGTGAAGAGAGGCTGTGGCAGCAGCCAACACCTAAGACTCTCAGCTGAATGTCTGCTCTGCCATCTTCACAAGCTGCTTAACCTAACTCATCTGTTCACATTACTCAGAAAAAAAGTCATCTCAAACATCCATAAAACTGAAGATCATGTCAATGTCGAAAAGCCACAGGCTTACTGGAAGATTTTAAATGAAGGCAAAGCCATTCATTTTCTAACCCAAAAGGACTCAAAACTGTTCAGTTTGTATTTTTCTCTGAGCTCTTCATTTTCTTCTTTTTTTACATTTTTTGGCCTGGGCTGGGTTTGAACCCACCACCCCTGGTATATGGGGCTGGTGCCCTAGTCCTTGAGCCACAGGCACTACCCCATTTTCTTCCTTTTTTTTTTTTTTTTGAGACAGAGTTTCACTATGTTGCCCTCATTAGAGTTCTATGACATCACAGCTCACAGCAACCTCCAACTCCTGGGCTTAGGTGATTCTCTTATCTCAGCCTCCCAAGCTGGGACTACAGGCACCTGCCACTACAGGCACCTGCCACAACAGCCAGCTATTTTTTTGTTGTTGCAGTTTGGCTGGGGCTGGGTTCAAACCCACCACCCTTGGTATATGGGACCAGCACTCTACTCACTGAGCCACAGGCACCACTCAAAACTCTTCATTTTCAATGAAGCAAATTAACCTATGGGGTTCAGGAAATTTGACACATAGAAATGGTATCTGGGCTCGGCACCTGTAGCTCAAGTGGCTAAGGCTCTAGCCACATACACCTAAGGTGGCGGGTTCAAATCCAGGCCGGGCCGCCAAAACAACGACAACTGCAACCAAAAAATAGCTGGGTGTTGTAGCAGGTGCCTGTGGTCCCAGCTACTTGGGAGGCTGAGGCAGGAGACTCGCTTGAGCCCAGGAGTTGGAGGCTGCTGTGAGCTGTGATGCCACAGGCACGCTACCCAGGGGGGATAGCTTGAGGCTCTGTCTCAAAAAAAAGAAAAAAGAAAAAAAGAAATGGTATCTGAAGAGTATGTAATTATAAGTTGCCCATGAGAAACAAAAATATGTCTCAATTGGAACTTTTTTTTCATCTAAGGGCCATTTTTAGGTATAGACACAAAATACTAGGAATAAATATTATTATCCTAAAACTGGATAATAAAATTTAAAGCTTATCAATAAACAATGGGCAAGGAAAGTTTCTCAAGTGTTCTTTCACTGTGAAATTCTAAACAGATACTTTACAACAGAAGCACAAATATCTGCCCTTTATCAAATCTCAGCTCCTCAGGGACACCACTTACCTGCTCCAATACATATGCTGCACCAAAATCAATAGCTCCGCCCAGCTCAGGATATTGACCAGAATACTTGATGTACCCCCAGGTAAGAAGTGCTATTAACAGCAGTCCAACCATACAGTTGAACAGCTGCGCCACAACCTGCAGCCCAACAAAGCCAGTGAGGCCTGAGGCTATGTACAAAGCCACAATGCCTGTAAACAGCACAGCAGGCGTTCGGAAGGTGCTGAAGACATTCTTGCTACCATTATGCTTGCAAAAGTTTTCGTACAGTTCCTTGATTTCCTCCTCCAACTCCTGCTGGTAACGAAAACTGAAATCCTTCCCACCCATCTTCTTTGTCTTCTTAAAATGGTCCAGAGCAAGTTGTTTGAATTCACAGTGCTTCTCCTCTAAAATGTCTGGAGACAAGTAAGGTTTCTCTCCCCCACAAACCTAAAAAGAGCAAAGACACAGTATGTTGAAAATCCCTTCAAAAACAAGTGCCAAATAAAACAAATGAAAGGACAACGAAAAGGTTAGAATGTTGGGCAGTGCCTGCGGCTCAAAGGAGTAGGCCCCTGGCCCCATATGCTAGAGATGGTGGGTTCTAACCCAGACCCAGCCAAAAACTGCAAAAAAAAAAAAAAAAAGGTTAGAATGTTTTAAGATATTAGAAGTTGACTTTAAAAAGATAACTAAGACCCAGCCAGTGAGGTAGCTCATATGTGTAATCCCTGTACTCTGGGAGGCTGAGCTCCTAGCCTGCTTCAGCTCAGGAATTTGAGACCACACTGAGCAAGAGCAAGACTCCATCTCTACTAAAAATGGAAAAACTAGCTGGGTGGAGTGGTGCATGCCTATGGTCCCAGCTATTTGGGAGGCTGAGACTAGAGGATCACTTGAGCATAAGAGTCTGAAGTTACAGTGAGTTATGATGGTACCACTCTACACTAGCCTGGGCAACAGAGTAAGGGCCCTCTTAAAAAGAGGAAGAAAAGGAAAAGAAAGGAAAAGAAAAGAAGAGAGAAGAAGTAATAATTAGAAGACCCCGATTATCAGGACACCTGATTATAGCTTTGTTGCCTCATCATCTTAAGATACATTAAGAAAGATCAAGTTGGGCTCTTAAAGACAGCAACAATGCCCAGGTTATAGATATTTCAGAATAAAACATATGCACCACATACCTCCTCCATGTTGTTATAATAAATGTCCTTGGCAGAGGCTGCAGCTGCTAAATTGTTGGCTTCAGCGGTGGCCTTTTAAGAAAGGAAAGTGTGAACTATAAACTCTTCCTCTTTTAATATTCTTTCTACAAATAACCCAATTTAAAAACTCTCACCATATTCTCCATTCTTTGTTTTTATTAACTTTCTGCTAATTTTTAGGTTTTCATACAGTTCAACTGATGAAATAAAATATACCTTTTCTGCCAAATTTTCTACCAAAAAATCTGTTTTATAGATAAAAATCATTAGTATAAATTAAACCTCCAAAAATCAAGGAAAATTTAACTCTCTTTGCTTTAATGTAGAAATAGATGTGAGTCAAAAAAGAAGGGAAAAAAAGTATCTTTACCATGTCAATGCCAGGCTCTAGCTCCCTTTATGAAAATGTTTCGCTACTAAAGAAATCAACATTTGGTAACAAATGGCCTTATATTCAGCATTTGAAAGTTAGAAATTATAAGTTTTAACCAAATGACACTTTTCTAGTTGAAAATAAGAAAACCCAATTAGTGAACAGTAAATAGATAACAATAGTTCAGGACATGACAGGAAATTACTTATCTAACCTAGTGGGTATGTTTTACCTGGCTGTAATAAAAGTGTTTTCCAAAGTGAGTTTGATGGGAAGATCAGGCCCAATGTGGAGAGGCCATTCTGTTTTAACTGTACTACCATGAATACAAATAAGAAACTAGAGGGCAGCCACGCTGCTGCAAGGCATGCCAAAAATCAACAGACCTCCATGATGAGAAAGGAGAGCAACTGTGTTCTCTTTTTAAAGGACTCTATTTATTGTATATGCAACTCAAGTGGTTAAAGGACAGCATTCAGTATGTCAAAGAATTGCTTACCTGAAGCATCGACTTGGGGTGAGGCAGATCTTCTCCTTGGTAAATTTTAATATATGCCTTAAAAGATAAAAATAAGAACTGATTATGATATCATTCTGTCATACATATTCATACTTTTTTAGAAACAATGACCATACAACTTTATTTTCCTAAAGACCTAGATCAACAACCAGGAATTAGCAAAAACACAACACACCTGTGAGTGTATGTTAGCGTTTTTAGTTAACTAAAAATGTTCTCAAGCAGCACAAGCCTAGGAAGACTAGGGTCCCATCCGACACCCCATGCACACTGGCCTCACCACTACCTGGGCAGAGTGACCATCCGCCTTGAGGTAGTCGTGTCACATCTAGGTGCGATCTCCTCCTACACACAGCAACTTCCTAACCACCTCCTGTCCACACCATCGTCCTCCAGGAACAATCTTCCTTTAGCCACAGTAATTTACTCTTCTAAGAGAGTGCAAAGAACATCCATTTGGTTCTTAGACTGATAGCGCCACCCAGTGGCCCACACTTGGAAGGACACTGAGGTCTCTGAAAATGCCTTTTACCATCTCCCCCAGAAAACTTTCCCCCTAAGTTTCAAAATACTGAAATTCCAGTTGGTTTACAACCTAGGTTGGCTTTACCAAAAATCAAATATTTTTAATAATTAAAGCTAATATTTACCTTAAAATACTCCAATAGTCCCCGACAGGTGACTTTTGAGCCATTGATCTCCTTTTCCATTAACTTAGAAGGGTTTAACACATATGGTATCAGAGCCTGTAACTGCTCTTTGAATTCACCAGCAATATCTGTTCACAGGACCATGAAGAAGGAAACAATAAGCCACATAACCTTATTCAATCAAGATGAACATAAAACACAATCATTACAGTCTATTTAATAATTTTAACATCTGTTAGCTGGAAGCAGAAGGAGGCAGCACCATACTGTATGTATGTTTTGACACTTTCTGGCTGTGACCAGGTTACTGACAGAGCTCCACCCTGATGCACCTTCATCTGTCTCCTTCCCCTCTGCAGCACAGAGTCCTCTCTCATTAAGAATGGAACACTGGGGGTGGCACCTGTGGCTCAAAGGAGTGGGGTGTTGGCCCCATATGCCAGAGGTGGCAGGTTCAGGCCTGGCCCTGGCCAAAAACTGCAAACAAAACAAAACAAACAAACAAACAAAAAAAGAATGGAACACTGGGTTCGGCGCCAGGGGCTCAAGTGGCTAAGGCGCCAGCCACATACACCTAAGGTGGCGGGTTCAAATCCAGCCCCGGTCCGCCAAACAACAATGATGGCTGCAACCAAAAAAAAAAATAGCCAGGCCTTGTGGCTACTTGGGAGGTGGAGGCAGGGGACTCGCTATTGAGCCCAGGAGTTGGAGGTTGCCGTGAGCTATGATGCTACAGCACTCTACCCAGGGTGACAGCTTGAGGCTTTGCCTCAAAAAAAAAAAAAAAAAAAAAGAATGGAACACTGGTAGCACCTGTGGCTCAGTGGGTAGGGCGCTGGCCCCACATACCAAGGGTGGCGGGTTCGAACCCGACCCTGGCCAAACTGCAACAAAAAATAGCCAGGCATTCTGGTGGGTGCCTATAGTCCCAGCTACTCAGGAGGCTGAGGCAAGATAATCGCCTAAGCTCAGGAGTTAGAGATTGCTGTGAACTGTGACGCTGCACCACTCTGCTGAGAGCGACAAAGTAAGACTCTGTCTCAAAAAAAAACGAATAGAACACACAGACTATCTTTTTTTTTTTTTTTTGAGACGGAGCCTCAAGCTGTCCCCCTGGGTAGAGTGCCATGGCATCACAGCTCACAGCAACCTCCAACTCCTGGGCTCAAGCCAGTCTCCTGCCTCAGCCTCCCAAGTAGCTGGGACTACAGGCGCCCACCACAACGCTTGGCCATTTTTTGGTTGCAGCCATCATTGCTGTTTGGCGGGCCCGGGCTGGGGATTCGAACCCGCCACCTTAGGTGTATGTGGCTGGCGCCTTAGCCGCTTGAGCCACAGGTGCCGAGCCACACACAGACTATCTTATCCTGGTTTTTCTTCTGGGATATTCGATCTCTCTAGCCTTTCAAGAAATTTAACTTTTTAAGGAACTTCATAAACAAGGTCTTCAACAAATCCATTACCAATCCCTCAATTTGTCTCAGGCCTTTGTCATAACCTCACACTACCCCTTAAAATCAATAAAATCAAGTCACTATTTGAGTGTTAAGTTTTTGTTTTTTTAGAGACATAGTCTCACTTTATTGCCCTAGGTAGAGTACCATGGCATCACACAGCTCACAGCAACCTCCAACTCCTAGGTTTAGGCAATTCTCTTGCCTTAGCCGCCCAAGTAGCTGGGACACAACAGGTGCCCGCCACAACACCTGGCTATTTCTTTGTTGCAGTTTGGCCAAGGTTGGGTTTGAACATGCCACCCTTGGTATATGGGGCTGGCACCCTACTCACCCAGCCATAGGCGCTACCCATGTGTTAGGTTTTTTCTTTTTTTTTTTTGAGACAGAGCCTCAAGCTGTCCCCCTGGGTAGAGCGCCGTGACATCACAGCTCACAGCAACCTTCAACTCCTGGGCTCAAGCGAGTCTCCTGCCTCAGCCTCCTAAGTAGCTGGGACCATAGGCGCCCGCCACAACACCCAGCTGTTTTTTGGTTGCAGCTGTCGTTGTTTTGGTGGCCCGGGCTGGATTCGAACCCACCACCGTAGATGTATGTGGCTGGCACCTTAGCCACTTGAGCCAAAAGTGCTACCCACGTGTTAGGTTTTTCACATTAAAAGAAGTGGCCGGGTGCAGTGGCTTACGCCTGTAATTAGCACTCTGGGAGATTGAGGCGGGTGGATTGTCTGAGCTCACAGGTTCAAGACCAACCTGAGTAATAGTGAGACCCCCAACTCTACTAAAAATAGAAAAACTGAAGCAAGAGGATTGCTTGAGCCCAAGAATTTGAGATTGTAGTGAGCTATGATGCCCGCACACTCTACCCAGGGCAACAGTTTGAGACTCTGCCTCAAAACAAAAAATAAACAAACAAACAAAAAAACAGAAGGACGGCGCCTGTGGCTCAAAGGAATAGGGCACTGGCCCCATATGCCCAAGGTGGTGGGTTCAAACCCAGCCCTGGCCAAAAAAAAAAAAAAAACCCAGAAATAGAAGCACCTGTACTTTGTGATAATTATTTTTTATAATATCCTCAGAGTGAGGATATTAAAGTGAATATCCTTTTCACTTTAAGATGAAAAGGCCACTAACTCAGAAAATGTGAGTTTCTCTGCAGCCTCTACAAGGTTTCCACAGAGAGTTCAGGAGAGCCATTAAACAGAATTCTTTTTACAAAGTAAGAATTAGGTGGTGCAACTATGAAGATACAGGAGAATTAAATACAAAGACTCATCAGAGTCTAATGTTGTCCTGGGTTTCCAAGCATAAACTGAAAAGAAAGTGGGTAGATGGCTTGGCGTGGGTAGCACAGTGGTTACAGAGCCAGCCACATACACAAGGCTGGTGGGTTTGAACCCAGCCTGGGCCAGCTATGCAACAATGACAACTGCAACAGAAAAACAGCCAGGCATTGTGGCGGGCACCTGTAGTCCCATATACTTGGGAAGCTGAAGCAAGAGAATAGCTTAGGCCCAAGAGTTTGAGGTTGCTAAGAGCTATGAAGCTATGGCACTCTATCCAGGGCGAAAGCTTGAGACTCTGTCTCAGAAGAATAGAATAGAATAATATTGTAGTTAACAGATGAAAATAACGTGCCATTGGATAACCGAGTAGAATGGCTTTTCTAGCCTAAGCCCAATAGCTGGAGGTTGCTGTGATGCCTCCAATGGCAACAAAGTGAGACTGTCTCAAAATAAATAAATAAATAAATAAATAAAGGGTCTCCCATGCTTTCTCCCCAGTCTGGAGTGCAGCCTCAAACTCCTGGACTCAAGCTATCCTCCTGCCTCAGCCTCCTGACTAAAGTATGCACCACCTCACTCAGCTCATTTCTTTTTAATTATTTTTAGATAGGACCTTGCTACATTGAACAGGCTGGTCTCAAACTCCTTAAGTGATCCTCTTACCTCAGCCTCCCAAAGTGCTAGCATTACAAGTGTAAGCCACCAAGCCAGGCCAAACTACTTTTTAGGTAAAAGGTTCTAGTTCCAGTGCTTTCTGAAGTAGATTTCTCTCTCAAAGCCAAGCCCTATCCTTAGATTTTAAAATTTTAAATAATGCATTTTAGGCTCGGCACCCATAGCACAGTGGTTACGGCACCAGCCACATATACCAGGGCTGGTGGGGTTGAACCCG
This sequence comes from Otolemur garnettii, assembly GCF_000181295.1. Classification (NCBI taxonomy): domain Eukaryota; kingdom Metazoa; phylum Chordata; class Mammalia; order Primates; family Galagidae; genus Otolemur; species Otolemur garnettii. Next base: position 535,953 of record NW_003852535.1, read on the forward strand.
GCCCAGGCCTGCTAAACAATGATGACAACAAAAAATAGCTGGGTGTTGTGGCAGGCGCCTGTACTCCCAGCTACTGGAGGCTGAGGCAAGAGAATCACTTAAGCCCAAGAGTTTGAGGTTGCTGTGAGCTGTGACACCACAGCACTCTACCAAGGGTGACATAGTGAGACCCTGTCTCAAAACACAGCCTCATGTTAAATAAATAAATAAAACATTTTCTATTTAACATGAGGCTATGAAAACCTTCCACTTAGAAAGGCACATCTCCCTAACAACCAACCAGGACGTATCCTCTAAATGACTTCCCCCATATAACAGAAGTACTACTATTTTAGCACAGTATTACTTCTAGGCAACAAGAATCCAGATATGGGTCTATGCCCCAGCATTTACTAGCTTAGTACTTTGAGTAAATTACATAACCTCCTTCCTTTCCTTAACTATTTTTGCCAGTTTCCTCATCTGTACAATAAAGGGAATAATATCTACTTCACGGAATTACTGGCAGCCTAAGTATGAAAGTACCTGGCATAGTGATGCAAACTCAGCTGGGCCTCTAAAAATAGCAACTAGTATAACTACCACTTTACCAAGAATCTGAGAAGCTCAGATAAGCTTATAAACAAAAGTACTCAGTTTAACACATGTAAGGTACAGCCATTACATGACTCAAGGCTTCAAGAGTAAGGAAGAAAAATAAGATAATGGAGCCCAAGAGTCCCTACTCTGATTCCTCTCACCTACTTTCTAGTCAGCCCTTCCTCACAAAGGCATATGACCCAGCATCAGCTTTTACTATAATTACAAATAAGATGAAAATAATAGCTCTGGCTCGGCGCCTGTGGCTCAGGCAGCTAAGGCGCCAGCCACATACACCTAAGGTGGCGGGTTCGGATCCCCAGCCCGGACCCGCCAAACAACAATGA
>NW_003852535.1:536914-538564 GCF_000181295.1 Otolemur garnettii
CAAAAAAAAAAAAAAAAAATAATAGCTCTGCCACGTATCATGCTACCTCTCCTTGGGAAATGAATTTTACTTAATAAATGTCAGCTGACTTAAATATTAGCTTCTTTTATTTAGCACTTGTATCTCTTGTAAACTAAAAACCAGAACAAGTCTTTTAGATTATAATGGTGGCTACTACCACCACCATTTCAGATGAAGAAGCCAAGGTAAACTAATTCTGATGGTCACAGTAAGTAAGGAGCAAAATCTGAACTAGACTCTAAATACTAAGAGACTTGGCTTGGCACCTGTAGCTCAGTGGTTAGGGCACCAGCCACATGCACTGGGGCTGGTGGGTTCAAACCCAGCCCAGGCCTGCTAAACAATGACAACGATAACAAAATAATAGCCAGGTGCTGTGGTGGGCACCTGTAGTCCCACATATTTGGGAGGCTGAGGCAAGACGATCACTTAAACCCAAAAGTTTGAAGTTGCTGTGAGCTGGGATTTCACAGCACTCTACCTAGGGCAACATAGTGAAACTCTGTCCCCCAAAATAAATAAATACATACATACATACTAAGAGACTATACTGTTTCTCTTAAGCATTTGTTTGATGCATAATTGGTTCATTGTTCTTTAATTACAAAGATCAAATTACATGTTTAAAATGACATCTAGAGGCCGGGTAGTGGCTCACGCCTATAATCCTAGCACTCTGGGAGGCCAAGGTGGGTGGACTGCCTGAGTTTGAGACCACCCTGAGCCAGCCCAAGATCTGTCTCTAAAAAATAGCTGGGTGTTGTGGCAGGCACCTGTAGTCCCAGCCACTTGGGAGACTGCGGCAAGAGAATTGCTTAAGCCCAAGAGTTTGAGGTTGCTATGGGCTATGACATAAGAGCAACATAGTGAGACTCTGTCACAAATAAAAAAAAGGCTTGCCACCTCTAGCTCAGTGGCTAGGGCACCAGTCACATACACCAGAGCTGGCAAGTTCGAACCCAACAGGGCCTGCCAAACAACAATGACAATTACAAAAAAAAAAAAAATAGCTCGGTATTGTGGTGGGTGCCTGTATTCCCAGCTACTTGGGAGGAATCACTTAAGCCCAAGAGTTTAAGGTTGCTGTGAGCTGTGACACCACAGCACTCTACCGAGGGCAACATACTAAAACTCTGTCTCAAAAAAAAAAAAGAATCAAGAATCGCTTGAGCCTAAGAGTTTGAGGTTGCTATGAGCTATGACATAAGGGTGACACAGTGAGACTGTCTAAAAATAAAATAAAATAACATATGTAATATACCTTTCACTTTCCCATCAAAGTCAGGGCTTGTGGCCACCTGGAGTCCTGGGTGTGGTAAGAGAAAGCATGTAACATCAGAGAAACATGAATGAATGTGATTTCGAACATTCTGAATTTCTTCATGTTGACGTTCCTTCACCTGCCAATAAAAACCAACAACTCATCAACCAAAACCATTTCATTTACTTTAGTCAAAACCACTAGCATGAGGACAAAGGAAAGAAGACATCCCAATGTTGATAGATTATAATGGCCAAATAAGAAAACTCAAAACCTTAAGAAGCAATAAATGCATAAATTTGAGCACCCACAGCTTGACTTCTATTGCTAACAACCAACAGGTACTAATGAGTTTTTTTAAAAAAAAA
>NW_003852535.1:538998-540241 GCF_000181295.1 Otolemur garnettii
CCAGCCACATACACCTGAGCTGGTGGGTTCGAATCCAGCCTGGGCCTGCCAAACAACAATGACGGCTGCAACCAAAAAACAGCTGGGCATGTGCTGGGCGCCTGTAGTCCCAGCTACTTGGGAGGTGGAGGCAGGAGAATCACTTAAGCCCAGGAGTCAGAGGTTGCTGTGAGCTGTGATGCTACTGCACTCTACCCAGGGTGACAGCTTGAGGCTCTGTCTCAAAAAAAAAAAAAAAAAAAAAGAATTAAAATTCTGTATGTGATTTATAAAAGCACATATAGAGCCTGGTTTTTTTGCTTGTTTTGAGACAGTCTCACTTTGTTGCCCCTGGTAGAGTGCCATGGCATCATAGCTCACAGCAACATCAGACTCTTGGGCTCATGCAATTCTCTTGCCTCAAACCTGAGTAGTTGGTACTACAGGTGCCCAACATAACACCCAGCTATTTTTAGAGGCAAGGTCTCGCTCTTGCTCAGGCTGGTCTTAAACCTGTGAGCTCAGGTAATCCACCCACCTTGGCCTCCCAGAGTGCTAGGATTATTGGCATGATAGAGCCCAGTTTTAAATATGAAATGAATGTTATAACCAAAGCTTGGGCTTTTGCTTAGAGATTTTTTCTACAGTTCCTGTGCATCACTTCTCAGCCTTTTGGCTAAGATGAAGTGTTAAAGGGAAAAATAAGGAAGACCCAGGTAGGAAATAACATGTGGAAAGTTGTAATCTTTTTAGGCAGATGGCCATAGAAGGCTTCATTGAGAAAGAGCCATTAATGATTTTTTTTAAAAAAAAAAGGCTATTGCACAATACTGAAAAAAAACAAGGGAAGGTTTGTGGGTATGAAAAAGGATCTAACCAGTTAGTATAGTAACTGACAAAGAACTCCTGTGTCTTGGTTTTAGAGAACAGGCTGAGCCTATCTCTAACACAAAACAAGCAGGGATTATGAATAAGAACAAAAAAACTGGCCAGGCATGGTGGCTCATGCCTGTAATCCCAGCATTTGGGAGGCCGAGGATGGTGGACTACCCTGAGCTCACAGGTTCGAGACCAGCCTGAGCCAGAGTGAGACCCATCTCTAAAAGACAGCCAGGTATTGTGGTGGGTGCCTGTAGTCCCACCTACTCGGGAGGCTGAGATTAGAATAATTGCTTGGCTCGGCGCCTATAGCTCAACCGGCTAAGGCGCCAGCCACGTACACCTAAGGTGGCAGGTTCGAATCCCCAGCCCGGACCCGCCAAAC
>NW_003852535.1:540419-546988 GCF_000181295.1 Otolemur garnettii
AGGAGTTGGAGGTTGCTGTGAGCTGTAATGCCACAGCACTCTACCCAGGGGTACAGCTTGAGGCTCTGTCTCAAAAAAAAGAAAAAAAAGAAGTGCGGAGGTTGATGATGAGGATATTTGGGGAAATGACTGGGCCCTGAGTGTGCCTAGCTTGTCTGTGGATCCAGGTGTGGCTGGATCATGCTGTAACGACGGGCTTTTATACAGCCACTCAGGACCCTGCATATTACATACCTTGGTTCTTTAATCCTACCAGAAATAAATACTACTAGTTTGTGCTAAAATTCACATATATATTTAACACACTCAACATCATTTTTTTTTTTTTTTAGAGACAGAGTCTCACTTTATTGTCCTTGGCAGAGTGCCATGATGTCACAGCTCACAACAACCTACAAGTCCTGGGCTTAGGTGATTCTCTTGCCTCAGTCTCCGGAGTAGCTGGGACTATAGGGGTCCACCACAATGCCTGGCTACAACATCATTTCAATAATCTGCTTTAAATATAAATGCCAAAGGCAAATGAGAAAGTTATCACTACATATAGATAATTCCTTAGACAATTATATTCTGACTTACCTGTAAACGCTTATCCAAAAATGCCATTCCTCCTTGTAGTCCATAGTTGTATTCATAAGGGAAACTCCAATCTCGAACTAAAAACATCAGTGTCTATTTAGGAAAAGAAAAGAACATACTTTAACAAGGCATAAACATTTTCAAGATAACAATTGCAATTCTTCTTTACATAATGCCAGCTGCAGCAAAGGAAGCAAAGAAATGTACTAAAGGATTTATCTACTCTGTACTGTCTTAAACTTTACAAATACTAGAAAGACATGTTTAAGCCAAATGTGAGGCCAATATACCCCATCTGCTATTTTTATTCCCACAGGTTAATAGGAACAGAAGGAATAAATTGATGAAAAAAAGTTAAATTAAGGCACTGCCCTAAAGGCAAGTATGGGAAATGTAGTAAAGAAAAAAAGAGAGAACTACATGGTACCAGCTAATCATAAAATCAGATCTGCTTTTACTATTGGAAAGCAGATTAAATAAGGCTCACATACTAAAAGCACTTCTCATATCTCATTGACGTTGCTGTGCTTTCCTATCTTCAAAAAACAATTAGCTAAAGCAAAAATCAGCAAAAGTTTTCTGTGAAGGGCCAGAGAGTAAATATCCTAAGCAACTATCAACTCTCCTGCTGCATTGGGAAAGCAGCCACAGAAAACACACAGACAAGCTTTGCTGTTCCACTAAAACGTTAATGATGGACGTTGACATCTGGATTTCAGATAATTTACACATATTATGAAACATTCCTCTTTTCAATTTTTTTCAACCATTTAAAAATGTAAAAACCACTCTTAGCTCACGTGTCACATTATCTGGCCTTTGAGCTGCAGTGTGCTGATGTGTGAACTCAAACAAAGATATGAATTATATCCATAGCTAATACTCTACCTGGAAGGGTTTTTGGAAAATTTCATCCATTGCCAGACGACCATATTCTGTGAAGAGCTTTAAAAAAAGAAAAGTTACGGTTTGAAAGGCAAAATTACTTAAGTCATATGGCTATTCTTTAGCAAAGTATTTAACAGACTTATATTGAGACAAAAGTTCTATAATTTCAAAAGCCCATAGGAGTCATGAAATAATCTTGGCCGCTCCTCTCTCGTATCTCACACCTCAATTCATCAGCAAATCCAACGTCCGACTGCTCATTATTTCCATGTGGGTGAATACTGCAACAGTCTCCTCACTGGTCTCCCTGCCTTCAGCCCTTGCCTCCCTACAGGCCATTCTCAATACAGCAGCCAAAGCGGCTCTGTTGTAAACAAGGTTGGCTGTATAAAAGCCAGTCCTTACAGCATGATCCAGCCACACCTGGATCCACAGACAAGCTGGGCACACTCAGGGCCTTTGTACTGAGTCCTTCCGTTCCCTATAAAGTCCCTTCCCCCAAATATCCTCATGATCAGCCCCCACACTTCCTAAGGTCTTTACTCAAATGGCTCTTTCTCAATGAAGCCTTTTATGGCCATCTGCCTAAAAAGATTACAACTTTCCACATGTTATTTCCTTCCCAGGTCTTCCTTATTTTTCTCTTTAACACTTACCACCACCTAATACACTCTACCTCTACTTGTCTGGGGGAGTGCCTGCCTTCACCACTAGCATTTAAACTCTATGCATTTTCTGTTTTGTGCACTGTGGTGTGTCCAGGAGCAAGAAAAGCACTGGGCCCAAAATATTTGTGCCATTCAAATGACTAAGTGAATGAATGAATTCTGTAAGGTTAGGCTTTACATGTATATTTACCTCTGTTTCTTCATGAAGCTTCACTAAAAACATAGCAAAACAAAAAGAAATAAATTCACTTAGCCAGGCAGTGGTGCATGCCTGTGGTCTTAGCTATTGAGAGGTTAAGTCAGCAAGATCACTTGAGCCCACAAGTTCAAGACCAGCCTGGGAAACGTAGTAACTCCCTACCTTGATTGTAAAAAATAAAATTAAATAGGATCAGTGCCTGAAGCTCAAGTGGCTAAGGCACCAGCCACATATCCCAAGGCTGGTGGGTTCAAGCCCAGAACAGGGCCTGCTAAACAATGACAACCACAATCAAAAAATAGCTGGGTGTTGTGACAGGAGCCTGTAGTCCCAGCTACTTGGGAGGCTGAGGCAAGAGAATCGCTTAAGCCCAAGAATTTGAGGCTGCCGTGAGCTATGATGCCACAGTACTCTACTGAGGGTTACACAGTGAGACTCTGTCTCACAAAGAAATATTTTAGGCTCAGTGCCTATAGCTCAACCGGCTAAGGCGCCAGCCACGTACACCTAAGATGGCGGGTTCAAATCCCCAGCCCGGACCCGCCAAACAACAACGATGGCTGCAACCAAAAAAAAGACAGGCGTTGTGGCGGGCGGCCGGGGGCGCCGGCTACTTGGGAGGCGGAGGCAGGAGACTCGCTTGAGCCCAGGAATTGGAGGTTGCTGTGAGCTGTAATGCCACGGCACTCTACCCAGGGGGACAGTTTGAGGCTCTGTCTCAAAAAAAAAAAAAAGAAATATTTTAAAAAATTAAATTAAATAAATAAATTCACAGGACAAAGAAGATAGAAAAAAACATGATAGCAGAAAAGAGCTGCTAAAAACTCTGGTGGAGGCTTAAGGCCTAGCTCAAGCAGCTAAGGCACCAGCCACATACACCAGAGGTGGCGGGTTCAAATCCAGTCAGGGCCTGCCAAACAACAATGACAACTACAACCCAAAAATAGCCAGACGTTGTGGCGGGTGCCTATAGGCCCAGTTACTTGGGAGGGTGAGGCAAGAGACTCCCTTAAGCCCAAGAGCTGGAGGTTGCTATGAGCTGTGATGCCATGGCACTCTGCCCAGGGCAACAGCTTGAGGCTCTGTCTCCAAAAAAAAAAAAAAAAATTTATAAAAAAATAAAACCTCTGGGGGAAACAGACATATAAGAACCATCTCACATTTTGGCTTTTTCTATCCTACCAACAAATCTGGGAGAAGCAGGGGCAAATATGCAGATTCTCTCAGCATAATCTCTGAAAGGCTCAAAATTATAAGCATGGAGCTACCTTGCAGGAGGGGGTGAGAGTGGGGCTAACAATGAAAGAAATGTGCATAGCTCTTTGGAGACAGCCTCCATATTCTTCCTGTCCCCACAGACGATGGGGAGTACCACCATCTGGAGAGGATAAACCCCAAAACTAAAACCCTCACTCAGGTACCAAACTCAGCCGAAGTTCAGAGTGAGTCCTCTATCTTAGTGGAAACAGACACTTAAGTCAAAGCTACACATTAAACAGTGGACTCCTTAGGCCTCACACTCTATTGTAGCCACAGCAAGGCAGGAGTTTAAAGAATTTAATTTTCTCTGGGTAAACTGGAGGCCCAAGAATAAAGGTCTGTACTTATAAACATTTAGGAGTTGGCAACAAAATAGCTAGTCTTGCCTAATCTCCTAGCTGTGACATAGACCAGTAGGCACCTCTGGCCCTCTTGTCAATGCTCCCAGCAGGTATTTAGTGCCTGGCTCTTCTATACAGTCAAGGACCACTAGACATGTGAGGAAGCCTCTAGCACAGCGGTTCTCAGCCTGTGGGTTGCCACCCCTTTCACAGGAGTCACCTAAATACATCCTACATATGAGATATTTATATTACGATTCATAACAGTAGCAAAATTACAGTTATGAAGTAGCAATGAAAATAATTTTATGGTTGGGGGTCACCACAACATGAGGAACTGTATTAAAGGGTCACAGCATTAGGAAGGTTGAAAACCACTGCTCTAGCAGAAAACAAAAACTCTTGTCCTGAAATTCTAGATCATCTTTTTTTTTTTTTTTGGCAAGGGCTGGGTTTGAATCCACCACCTCTGGCATATAGGGCCGGTGCCCTACCCTTTTGAGCCACAGGTGCCGTCCCAGTCATCTTATTTTTAATATAAATTTTATAATTTCTTTTCCTCTGTTTTCTCTCCTCTCTTTTCCTAAAACACCTATTATTAAAACAGGTTCAGCACCTGTAGCTCAAGCAGCTAAGGCACCAGCCATATACATCAGAGCTGGCAGGTTCAAATCTAGCCAAGGCCTGCCAAACAACAATGACAACTACAGCCAAAAAATAGCCAGGCGTTGTGGAGGGCGCCTGTAGTCCCAGCTACTCAGGAGGCTGAGGCAAGAGAATCACTTAAGCCCAGGAGTTGGAGGTTGCTGTGAGCTGTGATACTACAACACTCTACCCAGCTTGAGGCTGTCTCAAAAAAAAAAAAAAAAAAGTTAAACCTCTCCTGAATTGACCCTTTTTCCATTTGTTAGGTGCCCTCCCTCATTTCTATGTTTCAACACCCTTTCTCCCCTCCCAATTCTCCCTCTCATCTGTCTTCTCTCTCCTTCATTCTCTCTCTCCCTTCTAGTTTCTATCTTCTGTATCTTTATTCAACCTACTAGGCAAATTTCCTCCAATTTAAATTCTAACTCATCCTCTACTGAATTTTCCATTTTGCTGTTAGGAGCTCTTTTCCTCCCCCTTTTCTTTGTTTTTGTTTAACATGCTAGTCAAATTTAGCAGAGGAGGCTTGTATACAAATTTTAGTGACACTAATATTAAAAGTTCTGTTAAGCCACTATCATCAGACCAGCCCTACTTTGTTTCCTGAACGCTGCTTTAACAGCATCCTGTTGTTATTTCCTCATTGCAGCACGGTAACATTTCATTTTTTTCTCTCTCTTTTTTTTTTTTGAGACAGTCTTACTTTGTTGCCCTCCACAAAGTGCTGAGGCGTCACAGCTCACAGCAACTTCAAACTCTTGGGCACAAGGGATCATCCTCTTGCCTCAGCCTCGCAAATAGCTGGGATTTCAGGTGCCCACTACAACATCTGGCTATTTTTTAAGAGACGGTTGATCTCAGGCTGGTCTCGAACTCTTGAGGTCAGGCACCTCGCCCAGACTAACATTTTATCTTTCTAAAGATATGAGTTCACAAAGAATGAAGAAAAAACCTACACTAAGGCACATTACCATGAAAATTCATGCCAAGAATAAGATCTTAGAAGCTTCAGCTAGAAACAAAAAGGTCACATACAAAGATCAGGAGTCAGATAGTGTGGGACAGCAACCCTGGAAGCTAAAGGGCATTGAATTCCACTCTGTAACTCCAGGATGAAATTAAAATATAGGTTCGGCACCTGTGGCTCAAGCGGTTAAGACGCCAACCACATACACCTAAGCTAGCAGGGTTGAATCCAGCCTAGGCCTGCCAAACAATGACAGCTGCACCAAAAATAGCCGGGCGTTGTGGCAGGTGCCTGTAGTCCCAGCTACTTGGGATGCTGAGGCAGGAGAATCACTTGAGCCTAGGAGTTAGAGGTTGCTGTGAGCTGTGATGCCAAGGCACTCTACCCAGGGTGAAAGCTTGAGGCTCTGTCTCAAAAAAAAAGAAGAAAGAAAAAAAGAAATTAAAATATACTCAGACTTCCAAGATGCCAATAAAAGTTATCTCCTATGCATCTTTTTTCAGGAAGCTACTGGAGAATGAGTAGAAGTACAGAGTGAATACACAAATTATTACATAATCTGAGGTAAAAACTGAAAAGAAACTGCCAGGATGGTGGCAAAGGCCATTAGATGACCAGGCCCAGAGTAGGCAGTCTAGACAGAAGAACACAATACCTAAGAGTGAAGCCTCTGCAAGGAAAAATAAAATAGAACTCGCAAGTCTCAATACTTCAGACCATAGAAAGAAGTTTTAGGAGTCTATCAGAGTTTATGAAGGCATTAGTGATCAGTACATAGAAAACCAAAGTCCAAGTACACTGCTTGCACATGTAATCCTAACAATTTAAGAGGCCAAGGCAAGGACTACTTGAGGACAGTTTAAGACAAGATTGAGCAGCTCAGCGCCTGTGGCTCAAGTGGCTAAGGCGCCAGCCACATACACCTAAGGTGGGTTCGAATCCAGCCTGGGCCCGCCAAACAACAATGATGGCTGCAACCGAAAAAAAATAGCCGGGTGTTGTGGCGGTCCCAGCAACTTGGG
>NW_003852535.1:549050-551814 GCF_000181295.1 Otolemur garnettii
AAAAAAAAAATTCCTAACACCCAATATGTGTACCTGTAGCACTGGGCCTTCTACCTTGCACAAGTTAGACATTCAAGAAATTTGTGAAAAGAAGGCCAACCAAGATGGCTCATGCCTATAAACCCAGTACTCTGAGAAGCCATGGTAGGTGGACGGCCTGAGCTCAGGAGTTCAAGACCAGCCTGAACCAGAGCAAGACCTCATCTCTAAAAATAGCCGGGTGTTGTGATAGGTGCCTGTAGTCTCAGCTACTTGGGAGGCTGAGTTTGAGGTTGCTGTGTCATGGCACTCTACCCTGGGTGACAAAGTGAGACTCTGTCTCAAAACAAAAAACAAAAAAGAAGAAAGAAATGTGTGAAAGGAAAAGAGTTCAGAAAGGAATAACTTTTTAAGGGAAATGGTGACAAAGTCAAGTTTTGGTGAAAAAGTTTACAGAGCAACAACTCTCAACCACTGAGTTAATGGCACTGATATAGAACTACCAATAAAGAAATGCACAAAGGCTCACGCCTCTAGTCTTAACACTCTGGGAGGTGGCGAAGGTGTGTGGACTGCCTGAGCTCATGAATTCGAGACCAGCCTGAGCAAGAGCAAGACTAGCCAGGCATTGTGGCAGGCCCCTGTAGTCCCAGCTACTTGGGAGGCGGAGGCAAGAGAATTGCTTGAGCCCAAGAATTTGAGGTTACTGTGAGCTGTGATAACATGGCACTCTACCAACAGTGACAAAGACTCTGTCTCAAAGAAAAAAGTGAAACTAATTGTTATTAAGGCCCAAAGTTTAAAAATTATGTGGCTGGTTCAGTGCCTGAAGCTCAAGTGGCTAAGGCACCAGCCACATATACCAGAGCTGCCAGGTTCAAATCCAGCCAGGGCCTGCCAAACAATGACAACTACAACCCCAAAATAGCCAGGTATTGTGGCAGGCACCTGTAGTCCCAGCTACTTGGGAGGTTGAGGCAAGAAAATCGCTTAAGCCCAAGAGTTCGAGATTGCTGTGAGTTGTAATGCCAGAGCACTCTACCCAGGGCAACAGCTTGAGGGTCTGTCTCAAAAAAAAAAAAAAAAGAAAAGAAAAGAAAAAAAATTATTTGGGTTTTTTTTTTTCCTTTTCAGTGTTGCTCTCAATTATTTTTTTTTTGAGGAATATAAAATAAAAATAACACTCACTCACATTCTGATGTTTTCTTAAATATCAACAAGAGAAACAGAATTAGAGAAGCATGCCACCCTAGAATACCCATTGAAGAGTGTTTTATGGGAAAAAAGATAAGAACTTCTGCTATGAAAAACGGTAATAATAATGGCTAATATTTATTAAGCACAAACTATTTTCTAGGCACACAGTTCTATGCATTTAACAAGTATTAATTTATTTAACCTCACCTGGATTATTTTAATAACTCCATAACCACTCTCAATGCATCCTCCATGCCCACTAAAAATCTATACTGAGCACAACTACCAGATCCTTTTTTTCAGACAGAGTCTCACTATGTCACCCTTGGTAGAGTGGGGTAGCATCACAGCTCACAGCAACCTCAAACTCTTGGGCTTAAGTGATTCTCTTGCCTCCCAAGTAGCTGGGACTACAGGTGCCCACCACAACACCTGGCTATTTTTTGGTTATAGTTGTCATTATTGTTTGGCAGGTCTGGGTTGGGTTCAAACCCCACTAGCTCCAGTGTATGTGGCTGGTGCCCTAGCCATTGAGCTACAGGCGCCGAGCCCAGGTCCTTTTATAATGTTCAATAACATCACTTCTGTGCTGAAACCCTCCAGAACCGCCACCCTCCACCCCAGACCCCAAGGGAGATCCCTGGCACAACCAACACCTCACTGCCTCTCTGACTTCATCATGGAGCCCTCTCTGGTCACACCCTCCTGCCAGTCCTGGCTCACACCAAGCACACTCCACCTTAGCTCTTTCTTCTTGCTGCTCCCTTTCCTATTAACATCTTCTTTTCCAGATGTATCTGAAGGACTCATCCACTTTCTTCTGTACTCTGCTCAAATCAGTAAGGCCTTCCCTGACCACCCCTGCTCCACCCTAGCAATAAATATACAAGATGAACAAAAGAACTTTCTCTATATTTCAATCTTTTACTGAGTTTAAAAATCTTCCTTAATCTTAGAACTATTGAATAATATATTTTGATAATAAAGTATTTATGAGAAATACATACCTGTAGCTGTTGAAGATCATCTTCCTGAATGTTCTGGGATAAATTATAAATCTAGAAAACAAAAATTCAGATCGATATTACTCTGGCTTATTTAAGACAAATTCCAAATAAGCCTAAAGCGCCAACAGAAGCTCTGTACAATAAGTTTGCATATAAGAATATGAAGGAAAAAAAAAAAGAGTATTAGTGGCTCATGGCTGTAAACCGAGCACTTGGATGGCCGAGGCAGGTGGATTGCCTGAGCTCACAGTTTTCAGACCAGCATGGGCCAGAGCAAGACCTCATCTCTAAAAAAACAAAAAATAGGCTCAGCACCTGTGGCATAAGTGGCTAAGCCGCCAGCTACATACACCTAAGGTGGTGGGTTCGAATCCAGCCCGGGCCTGCCAAACAACAATGATGGCTTCAACAACAAAAAATAGCCAGGCATTGTGGTGGGTGTCTGTGATCCCAGCTACTTGGGAGGCAGAGGCAAGAGACTCACTTGATCCCAGGAGTTGGAGGTTGCTGTGAGCTGTGATGCCATAGCCCTCTACCCAGGGGGACAGCTTGAGGCTCTGTCTCAAAAAAAAAAAAAAAAA
>NW_003852535.1:552461-555358 GCF_000181295.1 Otolemur garnettii
CTATTTTTTGGTTGCAGCCGTCATTGTTGTTTGGCGGGTCCGGGCTGGGGATTCGAACCCGCCACCTTAGGTGTACGTGCCTGGTGCCTTAGCCGGTTGAGCTACAGGCACCGAGCCTAAAATAGTTTTCTTAAGTTGTTAACAAATACATTTTCTATATGATGTAAATAATGTCATTTCAATTTCACTTTTTTTTTTTAACTTTTCTGGGAACATTTTATTTAATTATGACCAAAGAAGAAAAACAGTTTAGCTCCTTCTTGAGCTTGTAAGAGCTTAACTCCAATCGATAGTCTAAAAAGAACATTTACATGTCAACATAGTAATTGTTAACAGAACCATAACTGAAACTAGATGTCGCCCTTTTAATCATATTTCCTTTGTAAACCTTTTTCTAAGTCAAGTGTTTTTACCTGAACAGAACTAGTCATGGTGCTTAGAGCAAAGATGGTAGCACAGTCTTTCACCGTTGACTGACTGTCAAATGCTCCCTGAGTGTCCATCAGAACAACTGCAACCTTAAAAACAAGAAAATACAAACAAAATTTATTCAAGAAGTAAAGTAGTGACATAAAAGACATTTTTTCTTTTTGAGACAGAATCTCGCTCTATTGCCTAGGCTACAGTGCCATGGTGCATTGCTCACAGCAACCTTAACCTCCTGGGTTCAAGCAATCCTCTTGCCCCAGCCTCCTGAGGAGCTGAGACTACAGATGACTGCCACAACACCTGGCTAGTTTTTCTATTTTTAGGAGAGATGGGGTCTCGTGCTTGCCCAGGCTCGTCTCTAACTACTGAGCTCAAACAAGTAACAAAAGTAAAAGCAAGGACCATATGATCCTCTCAATAGATGCAGAAAAAGCATATGACAAAATTCATCATTTGTTTTTTTGTTTTTGTTTTTTGAGACAGTTTCCTTTTTGTCGCCCTCGGTAGAGTGCCATTGCATCACAGCTCACAGGAACCTCCAACTCTTGGGCTTAAGTGATTCTCTTGACTCAGCCTCCCAAGTAACTGGGATTATAGGCACCTACCACAACACTCAGCTATTTTTTTTGTTGCAGCTGTCACTGCTGTTTTAGCTGGCCAGGGCTGGGTTCGAACCCACCACCCTGGATATATGGGGCCAGCGCCCTGTTGACTGAGCCACCGGCGCCACCCTCACCATTTGTTGATAAGAATATTTAAGAATATTGGCACAGGCTCCGTGCCTGTGGCTCAAGTGGCTAAGGCGCCAGCCACATACACCTAAGGTGGTGGGTTTGAATCTAGTCCAGGCCCATCAAAACAACAATGACGGCTGCAACCAAAAAATAGCCAGGCGTTGTGGCAGGTGCCTGTGGTCCCAGCTACTTTGGAGGCAGAAGCAGGAGACTCATTTGAGCCCAGAAGTTGGAGGTTGCTGTGAGCTGTGATGCCACAGCACTCTACCCAGGGGGACAGCTTGAGGTTCTGTCTCAAAAAAAAAAAAAGAAAAGAAAATTAGCACAGCTGGGTGCAGCGGCTCACACCTGTAATCCTAGAACTCTAGAGGGAAGCCGAGGTGGGTGGACTGCCTGAGCTCACAGGTTCAAAACCAATTTGGGCAAGAGCAAGACCCGGTCTCTAAAAATAGCCAGGTGTTGTGGCAGGCACTTGTCCCAGTTACTCGGGAGGCTGAGGCAAGAGAATCATTTAAGCCCAAGAGTTTGAGGTTGCTGTAAGCTATGACACCGCAGCACTCTATTGAGGGCAACAAAGTGAGACTCTGTCACAAAAAAAAAACCAAAAAGAAATACTGGCACAGATGGGACATTCCTTATAAAAGCCCTCTATATCCAGGCGTAGAGGCACACAGCCGCACTCCAAGCTACCTGAGAGACTGAGGGAAGAGGATTGCTCAAGCCCAAGAGTTTGAGGTTGTGTGGGATATGACTCCATGGTACTCCACGCAGGGTGACAGAGGAAGAGGACTCTATCCCCCACAAAAATAAAATAAATAGAAGCCATCTATGACAAACCCATAGACAAGATCATACTGAATGGAGAAAAGCTGAAAGCATTCCCACTTAGAACTGAAACCAGACAAGGATGTCTGTCCACTATCACCACTATTATTCAACACAGTGCTAGAAATCCTAGCCAATGCAATCAGGTAAAGAAAGATGTCAGGGGTATCTAAATGGGGACAGGAGGTCAAGCTATTGCTCTTTTCTGATGATATGATCTTTTTTTTTTTGAGACAGAGTCTCACTATGTCGCCCTTGGTAGAGTGTCATGGCATCACAGTTCGCAGCAACCTCCCTCCAGCTCTTTCTTGGGCTTAAGCAATTCTCTTGCCCCAGTCTCCCAAGTAGCTGGGACTACAGGCACCTGCCACAACACCCAGCTATTTCTTTGTTGTTGTTGTTGCAGTTGTCATTGTTGTTTTAGCTGGCTCGGGCTGGGTTCAAACTCACCAGCCTTGGTGTATGCGGCTGGCACTGTAACCACTGTGTTATGGGCACCAAGCCAGATGATATGATCTTATACCTAGAAAACCCCAAGGATTCAACCATTAGACTCCTCAAAGAGATCAAGAAAAACAGTAACGTTTCAGGTTATAAAATCAATGTACACAAATTAGTAACCTTTATATACACCAACAACCAAGCTGAGAATCAAATCAAAGACATAATACCTTTCACAAAGAAAATAAAATACTTAAGAATATATTTAACAGGCTCGGCGCCTGTGGCTCAAGCGGCTAAGGCGCCAGCCACATAACACCTAAGGTGGCAGGTTCGAATCCCCAGCCTGGACCCGCCAAACAACAATAATGGCTGCAACCAAAAAATGGCCAGGTGCTGTGGCGGGCACCTGTAGTCCCAGCTACTTGGGAGGCTGAGGCAGGAGACTCGATTGAGCCCAGGAGTTGG
>NW_003852535.1:555426-556568 GCF_000181295.1 Otolemur garnettii
GTCTCAAAAAAAAAAAAAAAAAAGAAAGAATATATTTAACAAAGGATGTGATGCATCACTACAGAGAGAATAATAAAAAAACACTGAGAAAAGAAATAGCAGAAGGTGTTAACAGATGGAAGAACATATCATGCTCACAGCTTGGAAGAATCAACATTCTTAAAATATCTATGCTACCCAAAGCAATCTACAGATCTAATGTAATCCCCATTAAAATACCAACATTATACTTTGAAAATCTTGAAAAAATAGCTGTTTGGTATAGAACCAGAAAAAAGACTGGAAGAGCCAACCCCATTCTACAAAATACAACCTAGAGGCATCATTTTATCAGAGTTCAGGTTATGTTACTAATCCATAGTGATCAAACAACATGGTACTGCCATAAAAATAGACACATAGATCTAAGGACAAAACAGAGAACCTAGAGATGAAACAAGCCTCATATAGCCACTTGATCTTTGACAAAACAACAAAAGCATTTACTAGGGGAAAGAATTCCTATTTAATAAATGGTGCTAGGAGAACCAGTTAGTCACATGCAAGAGACTAAAACTGGACCTGCACTTCTCACTGCTTACAAAAATTAATTCACAATGGATAAAGATTTAAATCTAAGACATGAAACTATACAAACCCTAGAAGATAGTGTGGGGAAAACTCTTAGTATTATTAGCCTATGGTTAAGAATTTATGAAGACTGGGCAGTGCCTGTGGCTTAGTGAGTAGGGCGCCAGCCCCATATACTGAGGGTAGCAGGTTCAGCCACCAGCCAAACTGCAACAAAAAATAGCCTGGAGTTGTGGTGGGCACCTGTAGTCCCAGCTACTCAGGAGGCTGAAGCAAGAGAATCACCTAAGCCCAAGAGCTGAAGGTTGCTGTGAGCTATGACACCATGGCACTCTACCGAGGGCAACAGAGTGAAACTTTCTCTTTTAAAAAAAGAAAAGAATTTATAAAGACAACCCCACTGGCAATTGCAGCAACAACAAAATACCAGAATCTATAAAGATCCCAAATCTATATGAACAAATAACCCCATTAAAAATTGGGCAAATTGGCTCGGCGCCTGTGGCTCAACCGGCTAAGGCGCCAGCCACGTACACCTAAGGTGGCGGGTTCGAATCCCCAGCCCGGACCCG
>NW_003852535.1:557942-562898 GCF_000181295.1 Otolemur garnettii
CTCCAACTCCTGGGCTCAAGCGAGTCTCCTGTCTCTGCCTCCCAAGTAGCTGGGACTACAGGCACCTGCCACAACGCCTGGCTATTTTTTGGCTGCAGCCATCATTGTTGTTTGGTAGGCCTGGGCTGGATTCAAACCCGCCAGCTCAGGTGTATGTGGCTGGCACTTTAGCCGCTTGTGCCACAGGCGCCAAGCCTATGATGAACTTTTAAACTATAATCATGCATTTAAACCATGCACTTGTAATACATGAATAAAAATTATTTTAATTGGATTAACAATTATTATTAACTTAATTCTTTATATAACTTACAACTTAATTATTATATAACTTTTTTTTGGAGGGGGGCAGAGTTTTACTTTGTCACCCTCAGTAGAAGCTATGGCTTCGTAGCTCACAGTAACCTCAAACTATTAGGCTCAGGTGATTCTCTTGTCTCAGCCTCCTGAGTAGCTGGGTCTATAGGCGCCCAGCACAATGCCTGTTATTTTTTTCAAGACAAGGTCTGACTCTGGCTCAGGCTGGTCTCCAACTCATGAGCTCAGGCAATCTACCTACCTTGGCCTCCCAAGTGCTAGGATTATAGGCGTGAGCCACCACACCTGGCCATAATTATTATAACATTATTATTATTATTATTATTAACTTAATTCTCAATTTTTTCTTATTAATTTGTAAGTCTTTTTATTTTTTTTTGCTTTGGAAAAAGAGTCTCACTCAGTCGCCCTGAGATTAAGTGCCATGCATCAGAGCTCACAGCAATCTCAAACCCTTGGGCTCAAGTGATTTTTTTGCCTTAACTCCCAAGTAGCTGGGACTATAGGTGCCTGCCACAATACCCAGCTATTTTTTAGAGATGAGTGTCTTGCTCTGGCTGAAACTGGTCTTGAACTCCTGAGCTCAAGCAATCTATAGGCCTCAGCCTCCCAGAGTACTGGGATTACAGGTGTGAGCCACCATGCCTGGCCCTTGTAAATCTTTTTCATCCTTACCTTCTTTCCACCTGGCTTCTCCACAGTGAAAACTTCACTCCAAATTTGAATCCCAGTGGTTTCTGGGTCAGAGCCCCCTCGCCATGAAAATCCTGTTAATGGTTCTTCTGGATCACCCAACCAATTTGAATGGCCACCTTCCTTCTACAGAAGAAATTAGAAATTTCCATTAATTCTTTTTTTTTTTTGAGACAGAGCCTCAAGCTATCCCCCTGAGTAGAGTGCCATGGCATCACGCTCACAGCAACCTCCAACTCCTGGGCTCAAGTGAGTCTCCTGCCTCAGCCTCCCAAGTAGCAGGGACCACAGGCGCCTGCCACAACGCCTGGCCCATTTTTTTTTTTTTTTGGTTGCAGCCATCATTGTTGTTTGGCGGGCCCAGGCTGGGGATTCGAACACGCCACCTTAGGTGTATGTGGCTGGCGCCTTAGCCGCTTCAGCCACAGGTGCCGAGCCCATTAATTCTTAATAAATTTTACACATCAAAGAAAATCCACGAGTCTACTTTGCTTTTTTATACATAAAAGTCTCATTTTCTCTTTTTTTTTTTTTTTTTGAGACAGAGTCTCACTTGCTCACCCTCAGTAGACTGCCATAGTGTCTTAGCTCATAGCAACCTCAAACTCTTGGGCTTGAGCGATTCTCTTGCCTTAGCCTCCCAAAGAACTTGGGCTACAGGTGCCCTTCACAACACCCAGCTATTTTTTAGAGACAGGGTCTCGCTCTTGCTCAGGCTGGTCTCAAACCTGTGAGCTCAGGCAATCCACCTGCCTCAGCCTCCCAAGTGCTGGAATTATAGGAGTAAGCCACCATGCCCAGCTCATATTCTAATTTTTCTTTTTTTAAGAGACAGAGTCTTATTCTGTCACTCACACTGGAGTACGATAGCATAATTATAGCTGGCTGCAGCCTCAAACTCCCAAGCTCTAACAATCCTCCCACCTCAACCGCTTGAATAGTAGATGGGACTATAGATATGTACCACCACTCCTGGCTAATCTTTTTAAGAGATGGGGTCTTGCTATGTTTCTCAAGCTGGTCTTGGACTCCTGGCCTCAAGCAATCCTCCCAGTTCGACCTCCCAAATTACTGGGACTACAGGCATGAGCCACTGCACCCAGCCTCATTTTCTAATTTGAAATGAAATAATTCCACCTTACCTGAGAATACAAGTATCGCAGCATAAAGTCCAGAATGAAGGACTTGCCCTTTCTAAAGGCACCAGCCACTGACACTACCACCACATCAAGATCTCGGATGTGGTCCTGCAAGAGGATGCTGGCCAAGGCTTTCTCTTCTAGCTCAAAAGAATGTTGGTCTTTGTGAACCAAAACAACCTGCACTGGACCAGGCTTGCTGTTCTCCATGGCATCACCTGTTAACATAGAAAAAGAAATTAGTTTCAAACGTTTTTTAATATGTATTTTTTAATATCAAGAGAACAAAAACTACTTAAAGAGGACACAAAAGTACTAATCATAAAACAAAATAAAATGACAAATTAGACTTCATTAAAATTAAGAATTTTTGTTTGGGCTGGGCGTGGTGGCTCAAACCTGTAATCCTAGCACTCTGGGAGAACAAGGTAGGTGGATTGCTTGAGCTCACCAGTTCAAGACCAGCCTGAGAGCAAAACCGAGACCCCCCATCTCTACTAAAAATAGAAAAACTGAGGCAAGAGGATTACTTGAGTCTGAGCTGGAGGTTGCTGTGAGCTGTGACAAAAAATTTTTATTCAAAAATTTTTTATTCAAAAAATTTTATTTTTATTCAAGCTACCCAAGGCGATAGCTTGAGACTTTGCCTCCAAAAAAAATATTTTTCTCTTATTTCGCAAAAGATGCCAATATGAGAATAAAAATACAAGCCACAGACTAGGAGAAAATATTCATTCACAAAACCTATTTCCAAAGGACTTAACATTCAGAATCAATACGGAAATCTCTAAGAAAAAAAATTAACAATTTTTTTTTTTTTTTGTGAGACAGAGCCTCAAGCTGTCCCCCTGGGTAGAGTACCTTGGCATCACAGATCACAGCAACCTGCAACTCCTGGGCTCAAGCCTCAGGAGTCCCCTGCTTCAGCCTCCCAAGCAGCTGGGACCACAAGCGCCCACCACAACGCCCAGCTTTTTTTTTGTTCCAGCTGTTATTGTTTTGGCAGGCTGGGCTGGATTCAAACTCGCCACCTTAGGTGTATGTGGCTAGCGCCTTAGCCACTTGAGCCACAGGCACCAAGCCCCATTTAAAAAAATTTTTTTTATAAAGATAAGGTCTCAGCAGATTGCCCAGGCTAATCTCAAATTTTTGGCCTCAAGTGACTCTTCCACCTTGGCCTCCCGAAGTGTTGGGATTATAGGCATGAGTCCAATTTTTTTGAATAATAATAATGGATAAAAGACTGTCAATAGGCACTTAACAAAAAAAACCCCACATAGTCAATAATATGAAAAGGTGCTTCCATACTATTTATCACAATAAGAAACCACTACCTGCCCATGAGAATGGCTAAAATTTACAAGACCAACAATATTGACTATAAGAAAGGATGTGAGTCAACTGGAAATCTCATACATGCTGATAAGAGTACCTGAACAGTATAACTACTTTGGAAAACTGGCTTTATCTATGAAGATAAATTCCACTCCTAGGTATGTACCTAAGAAAAATAAATGCATAAGTCCACCAAAAGATATATATGTAAGAATGTTTTGCTTTTTTTTTGAGACAGAGTCTATGTTGCCCTGGGTAGAGTGCCATAGCATCACAGTTAACAACAACCTCAAACTCTTGGGCTCAAGTGATTCTCTTGCCTCAGCCTCCCAAGTAGCTGGGACTATAAGCACCTGCCACAAGGCCCAACTATTTTTTTTTTTTTTTTGAGATAGTCTCAACTTTGTCACCCTTGATAGAGTGCTATGGTGTCACAGCTCACAACAATCTCAGATTCTTGGGCTCAAGTGATTCTCTTGCCTCAGACTCCCGAATAGCTGGGACTACAGGCGCATGCCACAACACCCGGCTATTTTTAGAGAGGGGGTCTTGCTCTAACTCAGGTTAGTCTCAAACTAGTGAGTTTAGGAGATCTGCCCGCCTTGGCCTCCCAGAGTGCTAGGATTACAGGTGTTAAGTCACCACACCCAGCCCACCAGCTATTTTTAGAGACAGGTCTCCTCTAGCTCAGGCTGGTCTCAAACCGGTGAATTCAGGCAATCCACGGCCTTGGCTCCCAGAGTGCTAGGATTATAGGCGTGAGCCACCATGCCCACCGTGCAAAAATGTTCACATCAGCTTTCCTCAAAATAATCCACAAGTGGAAATAATATAAATATCTATCAACAGTAAAAAGTATGTCTCCCACTGCTGAGCCTTCTACATGTTGCATTTAATCTTTAGAAGAACAATATGACATAAACAAAAAATGTCCCCCCCCTTTTTTGCAGTTTTTGGCCAGGGCTGGGTTTGAACTCACCACCTCCGGCATATGGGGCCGGTGCCCTACTCCTTTGAGCCACAGGCACCACCCAAATGCCCCATTTTAAAAATAAGAAAATGAATGCTTACAAAGGCTTAGTGTCTTGCCCCATAGGTTCTGGAGATAAGCTCAAAAATATTATTAAGTGGCTATATTTCACAGATCATTCTTTAACAACTCAAAGTTTTAGTGCAATTCATTCTACAGTTCAAAATTAAGCACTAACTAGTACTTTCCCTGACAGAGTTGAAGGCACAAAGATATTCTTTGAAATTCAGAGCTGCTTAGTAGCTATGAATTTAAGGAAAGTTTATAAAAAACTACCAATGGGATGGCTTGGCGCCTGTGGCTCAAGTGGCTAAGGCACTAACCACATACACCTAAGGTGGCAGTTTCAAATCCAGCCCAGGCCCACCAAAACAACAACGATGGCTGCCAAAAAATAGCTGGGTGTTGTGGCGGGCGCCTGTGGTCCCAGCTACTTGGGAG
>NW_003852535.1:562957-565622 GCF_000181295.1 Otolemur garnettii
GCTGTGAGCTGTGATGCCACAGCACTCTACCCAGGGGGAGAGCTTGAGGCTCTGTCTCAAAAAAAGAAAAAAAGAAAAAGAAAAAGAAACTACCAATGGGACTTAGGGAATGAGGCAAAGCACGATTTCGCTAAAGTGCAAGTAGTGCCACAGAAATTAAAGGAGAAGTTTATAAGTAAAGGATATTTTTTATTTTGAAAATTACTCATTTTAGTATATACTTAAAAATACCAAGCCTAGCTCGGCACCTGTAGTACAGTGGTTATAGCGCCAGCCACATACACCAAGGGTGGCGGGTTCGAACCCGAAATGACAATGACAACTGCAACAAAAAATAGCTGGGCGTTGTGGTGGGCACCTGTAGTCTCAGCTACTTGGGAGGCTGAGGCAAGAGAATCACTTGAGCCCAAGAGTTTGAGGTTGTTGTTAACTGTGATGCTATGGCACTCTACCCAGGGCAACATAGACTCTGTCTCAAAAAACAAAAAAAAACAAACAAAAAAAAACAAGTCTACATTTTAATAGATGTTGCTTCAAAGAATCCTAAGTTTAAGAAGTCAATCAGTGAAAATAGCACACTGTACCCCATGATTGCATTAATGTACACAGTTATGCTGTAAGAAATTTAAAAAAAAGAAGTTAATTAGGGCCAGGCATGGTGGCTCATGCCTATAATCCTAGCATTCTGGAAGGTGGAAGCAGGTGAATCACTTGAACTCAGGAGTTCAAGACCAGCCTGAACAACAGAGAAGCTATATCTACAAAAAATTTAAAAATTAGCTAGGCACTGGGGCATGTGCCTATAGTCCAGCTACTTGGAAGGCTGAGTCAGGAGGATCACTTGGACCCAGGAGTTTCAGGTTGTAGTGAGCTATGGCTGCCACTGCACTCCAGCCTGGGTGATAGAGCAAGAACACTGTCTTTAAAAATAAAAATTTTAAAGGAAACATTTTGTGAATAATCTCTTAAGGTTCTTATTTGCCCCAGCAGCCGTTAAATCCAAGACCTAAAGATCTCAGTTCTTCATACAAAAGAACTAATAGAATTTATTCAGGTTTCAAGGATAAGCCACAGTCTTAAGTATTGTGTACCACTCAAAGAATTACAGAACAAAGTCCTGATTGTGGCAGGGATGGCTGGCTATCCCCTCAATCGTCACTTCTCTTGCTATGTAACAGATTTTCAACTGAGCACATAACTGCCCCAAACAAACAAATTTACAACCCAAACCTACAGCTAAGATACAGCCAGGTGACTAAGTTTTGGCCAATAAAAGTGTCTAGAAATGACACAGGCAACTTCCAGGTCAGGCATTTGTCCTTGCCCACTGGCTGGATGTAGAAGTGGGAGTGAGTCATCCTGGGCCAGGCACATGAGGGCAACACCCTAAGAATACTGGAGCAACAAGAGGCAGAACCTAGGACTTGGTTCAGCAGAATTGCCACAAGGGTTCACTTTTATATGAAAGAAAAATACATGTTGGCTTGGAGCCCATAGCTCAGTGGTTAGGGCGCCGGCCACATACACCTGGGTTGGTAGGTTCAAACCCGGCCCAAGCCTGCAAAAAACAATGACAACTACAATAAAAAAATAGCCAGGGCTCAGTGCCTGTGGCTCAAGCGGCTAAGGCGCCAGCCACATATACCTGAGCTGGTGGGTTTGAATCCAGCCTGGGCCCACCAAACAACAATTATGGCTGCAACCAAAAAACAGCAGGGCATTGTGGTGGGTGCCTGTAGTCCCAGCTACTTGGGAGGCTGAGGCAGGAGACTCGCTTGAGCCCAAGAGTTGGAGGTTGCTGTGAGCTGTGATGCCACAGCACTCTACCCAGGGGGACAGCTTGAGGCTCTGTCTCAAAAAAATAAATAAAATAAAATAAATATATATTTTTAGACAGCATCTCACTATGCCTCCCTCAGTAGAGTGCCATAGTGACCTACCTCACAGCAATCTCAAAGTCTTGGGCTTAAGCAATTCTCTTGTCTCAGCCTCCCAAGAAGCTGGGACTACAGGCACCCATGAAAACGTCTGTTTATTTTTTGTTGTTGTTATTGTTCTTACAGTTGTCATTGCTCTTTCAGCTGGCCCAGGTCAAGTTCGAACCCACCAGCCTTGGTTTGTGCAGCCAGCACCCTACCTACTGAGCAACAAGCACTGCCTGATTAAATAATCTAAATGATTGGGGAGCTTGAGATATGAGGACAATTCAGCAAACTACCTTTACCTGACATCTAGGAAGTAATTAATAGAAATGAAGTTTTTACTTGGAAGATTGATAATATTGGTCTGTTGTCCTTAAGCAGCAAGAGGTAATATAGCAATAAAGGAGCAGCTCCATTTGTTTAAATTGTATTGGCGATGTGTACAGTTCAAAATAATTTTTCCTTTACATAGGCCCAACCTAAAGGAACACTGTCAGTGAACACAGTGGATGTTGATAACTGCTTATACCACTGGTGTGAAAAGACATACAGGATCACCTCAGCTCCTCCAACTAGGCATAGTCTTCCTGTGTTCTTGGGTACTGTGTTACAGGAAGAAAGAGGAAGAGAGGAGTAAAGACTTTTTCTTTCTTTTTTTTTTTTTTTCAATTATCTTCAGTAGTCTTCAATTCCTCTTGAAGTATAATTTATTGTGCACAACTGTATGCTTTTTTTTTTTTTTT
>NW_003852535.1:565799-576432 GCF_000181295.1 Otolemur garnettii
CTGGGCTGGATTCGAACCCACCACCTTAGGTGTATGTGGCTGGCGCCTTAGCCACTTGAGCCACAGGCACCGAGCCATTAGTTTTTGTAATAGGATAATTCCATCTTACTTGTAGCCCATGTAACCTTATCTTCCATGCCTGTTACTATACATCTTTAGAGTTGTAGCCCCTCAACTGTGTTATAGTACACATCGTCATTCATTTTATATTAATTTTGTGCCTGTTATGTGTCCTTACATTCATATTACTCAGAGAACTAACTTTATATATCTATAATAAACTTTATATATGTATTTATGTATTGTTTGTATGTGTGAATAAGATGGCACTCTATTGCCCAGGCTGGAATGCAGTGGCATCATAATAGCTCACTGCACCCTCAAGCACTTGGGACTACAGGCACATGCTACCATAACTGGCTAATGAAAAATTTGGGGGTTTTTTGGCTTGGCACCTGTAGCTATAGAGGTTAGGGCACCAGTCACATGCACCAGAGCTGGGGGGTTCAAATCCAGCCCAAGCCTGCCAAATAACAATGACAACTGCAACCAAAAAATAGCTGGGCATTATGGCGGGTACCTGTGGTCCCAGCTACTTGGGAGGCTGAGGCAGAAGAAGCGCTTAAGCCCAGGAGTTAGAGGTTGCTGTGAGCTGTGACGCCATGGCCCTCTACCCAGGACAATAGATTGAGGCTCTGTCTCAAAAAAAAATTTTTTTTGTTTTTTTTCCAGCTTGGCGTCCATAGCACAGTGGTCACGGCACCAGCCACACACAGCAAGGCTGGCAGGTTCGAAACCAGACTGGGCCAACTAAACAGTGACAACTGCAACAAAAAATAGCCAGGCATTGTGGCAGTCACCTGTAATCCCATCTACCTGGGAGACTAAGGCAAGAGAATCACTTGAGCCCAAGAGTTTGAGGTTGCTGTGAGCTGTGACGTTGTGGCACTCTACGGAGGGTGACAAAGTATAACTCTATCTAAAATTTAAAAAAAAAAAGGACACAGGAGAAAATGATTCGTGGAAGCTATGGAAGGGTGGGAATTTTGGTCTCTTTTGTTCAGTGCTATATCCCCCAAGTTTCCAAAACAGTGCCCACACTGATCAGGCAATCAATAAATATTTGTGAAATAATAAACATAAACACTATCACTTAGTCACAGTAGGACCACAAGAGAAATCTGTTATAAATCTAACACTCATCTCAAAGCACGTTTGAAATACATTACAGACTCAATGAACAGTTTCTACTCACATTCTCGTTTTCTCTGAAAGCTTGTATACATACATACTATTATTCTACTCATTACAACATCATCACCTTGTGATTTATCACTCAAACTGGGAGCTCCTAGGTAGCAGAGAAACTGTCACAGCCTCAGTATGTAAGAAAGAATAGTTTCCTAAACTCAGTCATAAATGAAAGCACCTCAATAAAAATTTCTTCCCTCCCCGCTTCCATTCTCTTCTCTCACTGTCAAACTCCCTGAAGGTATGTCCTCAGCCTCTCATTATATACCCACTCCCTTCTGAAGCCTTGCATCTGGTTTTCACTTCAGTCTCTCTGCTGATAATACTCTTCTATCAAAGGCCTTCTCCTGATTCTCATCAATCTTACCTCTCTGAAAAAAAACACAATTGCTATCCACTTGTAAAACTTAAAACCTTTGGCTTCAGTGATAGTGCATGTTCCTAGCTCCTAGTTCACTTCTTGCCTCTGTGTTACCTCTTTTCCCTGTTCTTTTTCCTCTTACAGCCTCCTGTGGATATATACCAATGCTCTGCTTCAGGATTTGGTTTTGGGGGGGTTTTTTGAGACAGAGTTTCACTATGTCACCCTCAGTAAAGTGCCATGGCATCACAGCTCACATCAACCTCAAACTCTTGGGCTTTAGCAATTCTCTTGCCTCAGCCTCCCAAGTAGCTGGGACTACCGGGGCCTGCCACAACGCCTGACTATTTTTTGTTGCAGTTGTCATTGTTGGTTAGCTAGCCTGGGCCAGGTCTGAACCAGCCAACTTTGGTGTATCTGACTGGGGCTGTAACCACTGTGCTACAGGGGCTGAGCCAGTTTTGTTTTTGAGACAAGAGTTTCAAGCTATCGCCCTGGGTAGAGTGCCATGGCATCATAGCTCACAGCAGCCTCAAACTCTAGGGCTCAAGAGATCCTCTTGCCTCAGTTTTTCTATATTTCAGTAGAGATGGGGGTCTTACTTTGGCTCAGACTGGTCTCAAACTCATGAGTTCAAGCAATCCACCCACCTCAGCCTCCCAAAGGCTTACATGCCTGTAATCCTAGCCCTGTTTTGGTAGAAAGCACAATGCAATGGAGTTCTGCAGTAGGAAAGAGGTAAGGCACAACTCTCCCCAGCTTGTCTTCTGCAGTTCTCATTCACTTCCTCAACGAACTCTTTATTCTTATAATTTCAACTATACCTTTTTTTGGTTGGTTTTTTTTTTTTTTTAACAATTTCTGGCTTTGTTGCCCACACTGGAGTACAGTGGTGTCATCATAACACACTGTAACACCTCAAACTCCTGGGTTCAAGAGGTCCACCTCCCCAGCAGCTGAGACTACAGGCATGCACTACTGCGCCTGGCTAATCTTTGTATTTTTTATAGACCTGTCTCATTCTCCCAAAATGCTAGGATTACAGCTGTGAGCCACTGCGCCTGGCCTATACCCTCTATTTTGATGAATGACACAACCTCATTAGATCTCTAACCTGCATATAGTTCAAATGTACAAATGCCTAAGGGACTGATTCACCTACTCACTCTCAGGGGAGTAATCTGTGGAAATATACGGACCTAACAGTTAGGAGACAGGTTCCTATTCTAGCTCTACCTGATCCTGGCCCTGTCTAGCCTTCAGTCTCATAAGTAAAATTAGTCAAGTGGTTAACCTCTAGCAACCCTTCCACTGCTAAAATTTTACAAGTCCACATTTAGTATTTTCAGAATGGATCCTTAGCCACTCTACTTCTCTCAAATCTCTCAAAGTCTCTACATTTCCCCTGGTTCAATCTTCTATATGGAATATATCACCAAATCCTATCATTTCTTCCTTCCATGATTGAAGTTTCTGTTTTGGCAAAGATTGCTATTTTTTTTTTTCTTTTTTGACGGAGCCTCAAGCTATCCCCCTGGGTAGAGTGCCGTGGCATCACAGCCACAGCAACCTCTAACTCCTGGGCTCAAGCGAGTCTCCTGCCTCAGCCTCCCAAGTAGCTGGGACTACAGGTGCCTGCCACAACGCCGGGCCATTTTTTGGTTGCAGTCATCATTGTTTGGAGGGCCCAGGCTGGGGATTCGAACCCGCCACCTTAGGTGTATGTGGCTGGCGCCTTAGCCGTTTGAGCCACAGGCGCCGAGCCAAAGGTTGCTATTTTGAAAAAGCAGTTATGTATAGGAGAAAGGGCTTCCTTAACAGTTAACACCAGGATTTTGTGCCCAATTTTGCGCTGACTGTAACAGCATAAATAAATCATTTTACTTCTTTGTCTCCATTGCCTCTACAAAATCAAACAAAAGCTATTTTTTAGCTCTAAAATTCAATGTCTCTTGAACAACTCAAAATTTCCTGGATATCTAATTGGCCAAACTTGCTAGGTAACCTATTCATCCCTTGACTTAATTTAAATTGTGCAGGACTGGCTAAAGAAAAATCAAAATTTATGATTACAAAAACATTAAAATAACTTGCTCAGCAAGGACCCATACAAAAGGTTTGGGGAGTTATGGGCTGTGTTTGGGGCTTTGGGGGGGACTTTTCATTAATTTCAGTGAAATTACTCTTATTTCTTAAGAATCTTAAACTCTGAAGATCTAATTTCAAGGGACGGTACCAGAAATATCAGTTAAGCAGTAACCTTACATATCTTGTTCCTTTAGAAAAACAATTATTTTTCCCAGGTCTAAATCTGCATACTGGGCTCAGCACCTGTAGCTCAGTGGCTATGGCGCTGGTCACATACACCAGGGCTGCTGGGTTCGAAGCTGGCCTGGGCCTACTAAAGAACAATGACAATTACAACAAATAAATAGTTGGGCACCGTGGCGGACGCCTGTAGTCACAGCTACTTGGGAGGCTGAGGCAAGAGAATCACTTAAGCCCAAGAGTTTGAGGTTGCTATGAGCTGTGACGCCACAGCACTCTACCGAGGTGACAAAGTGAGACTGTCTCAATAAATAAATAGATAAATAAATATGCATACTACAACAATAAGAGTTGTATTATACTACATTCACATATACGAATATAGATAACAGATGTAACATTTTCAAACATATACAAAGATAACAGCCAGATCATAGTCACATCTGCCATCCAAATACATACAAAGGGAACTCAAAACTTGTTTTATTTTTTTGGAGACAGAGTCTCACTCTGCCACCCTTGGTAGAGTGCCGTAGCATCACAGCTCACAGCAACCTCAAACTCTTGGGCTTTAGCAATTCTCTTGCCTTAGCCTTCCCAAGTAGCTGGGACTACAGGCACCTGCCACAATGCCCAACTATTTTTTGTTGCAGTTGCCACTGCTGCTTAAGTTGGCTGGGGCTGGGTTTGAACTCACCACCCTCAGTGTATGAGGCCAGTTCCCTACCCACTGAGCCACAGGCACCACCCTCAAAACTTGTTTTAAAGTAGCAATATTGTATCATAGTGTCAATTCTGATTACAGCCAGCCCCCCCATCCTCAGTTTTGCTTTCCACGGTTTCAGTTACCCAAGGTCAATCAATCATGGTCCCGCAATATTAAATGGAAAATTCCAAAAATAATTCATAAGTTTGAAGTTGCATGCAGTTCTGAGTATCATAATGCAATTTTTCACCATCCTGCCCAGGACATGAATCTTCCCTTTGTCTAGCATGTCCAAGCTGTACACGCCACCAGCCCATCAGTCACTTAGTAACCCTCTCATCACCAGATTGACTGATTTAGTGGGCATACAGTTAGGTACTACCCACGGTTTCAGGTATCCACTGGGGTTCTTGGAACTTACTCCCCTCAGGTGAGGGTAGAAATACTGTATTGCTTTACCTAGTTCATGATAATCATTTCAAGTATGTACAAAATGTTGAAGATAGTTGGCTAATAATTAGAAAGTATTCTAGGTTGGCACCGGTAGCTCAGTGGGCAGGGTGGCGGCCACATACATAGGGGCTGGAGGGCTGGAACCCAGCCCAGACCAGCTTAAAAAAAAAACAACAATGACAACTACAACAACGACAACAACAAAAAAAATAAACCAGGCACTGTAGCAGAAGTCTGTAGTCCCAGCCACTTGGGAGGCTGAAGCAAGAGAATTGCTTAAGCTCAAGAGTTTGAGATTGCCATGAGCTGTGACGCTATAGCACTCTACTGAGGGCAACACAGTGAGACTGTCTCAAAAAAAAAAAAAAAATGAATTCTATAATGGCTTATGTGGCTGCTACAACCCACCTTAATCCAGACTAACCAACAGGATTAATGGGCCTCTTCAAATCTCAATGGTACAGTTAATTCCTCACTTAAGATCATGGACAGCTTCTTATAAATTGCAACTTTCAGCAAAACAACTATTATGAAACCAGTTTTATCATAGGATAATTAACATTAAACCAGAGTTAAGTTCCTATATATATTTCTGGTCACAAAAACATCACAAACTTATAAATTAAAACTCAAAACACTTCCAATATTAAACACTGAAATAAATGTAACCTATACGTACAATTAAGAAAGATTAATAAGGTGGTGCCCATAGGTCTGTGGTTAGGGTGCTGGCCACATACACCAAGGCTAGCAGGTTTGAACCAGCCCAGGCCAACTAAAAAAAAAATACAATAACTACTGCAACAACAAAAATTGTCTTGTGTTGTGGCAGGCGCCTGTAGTCCCAGCTACTTGGGAGGCTGAGGCAAGAGAATCACTTAAGCCCAAGAGTTTGAGGTTGCTGTGAGCTATGACACTACAGCACTCTACCCAGGATGACAGCTTGAGACTCTTGTCTAAAAAAAAAGAAAGAAACATTAATAAAAACAAGAATTATCAGCGGCGCCTGTAGCTCAGTGGGTAGGGCACCGGCCACATACACTAGGGCTGGCGGGTTCAAACCAGGCCTGGGCCAGCTAAAACAACAATGACAACTGCAACAAAAAAAATGGTCAGGTGTTATGGTGGGCTCCTATAGTCCCAGCTACTTGGGAGACTGAGGCAAGAGACTCACTTAAGCCCAGGAGTTGGAGGTTGCTGTGAGCTGTGAGGGCAACATAGTGAGACTCTGTCTCAAAAAAAAAAAAAAAAAAACAAACAAGAATTAACCAAGTTTTGGTGAATCAGTGAGTGATAGCAATCCCATTGGTATTGGTTTAAATCAGGAATAAATCAAGGTAGTGGGTTAATCAAGGAATAAAGGTTTGCAAAGTAAAAATTGTAAGGAGCACCTCCTACCATCATGCAGTTCAAAAACAATCATAGGCCAGGTGAGGTGGCTCATATCTATAACCCTACCATTCTGGGAGGCCAACAGCAAGACCCTATCACTACAAAAAAAAATGATTTTAATTAGCAAGGTGTGGTGGCACATGCCTGTAGTCCCAGTTACTCAGGAGGTTGAAGTAAAAGGACTGCTTGAGCCCATAAGTTTGCAATTACAGTGAGTCACAGCACTCTAGCCTGGATGACAAAAGACCGTGCCCCTTCCTCCACCCAAAGAAACACAAACATGGCAGGCTTTCTTTCCACATCACTTACTGTCATGCGTGTGTATGATTATCATATACTCCGTGAGTTTTCATTTTACTATAATTTGTTATTTATTCATTCATTTTCCAACTCATTTATTCCAGGTCAGGGTCTCAGATGGCAGAAGCCTGTCCAAACAGTTTAGGGAACCAGGCAGGAACCCATGTAGGACAGGACACCATTCCATCGCAGAGTACACTCA
Organism: Otolemur garnettii; assembly: GCF_000181295.1. Lineage (NCBI taxonomy): Eukaryota > Metazoa > Chordata > Mammalia > Primates > Galagidae > Otolemur > Otolemur garnettii. Next base: position 572,733 of record NW_003852535.1, read on the forward strand.
CACACTGCCCTATAATCATTCAGACAAGGACCATTTAGACGCACCAATGCACTTAACATGCACATCTTTGGGATGTAAACAGGAGTACCTAGAAAAAACTTACACAGACATGAGATGTGCCAACTCCACAAAGCAGCTCCAGCTGGGAATCAATTTTTTTCCATCAGTGTTACAACAAAACAACGCTAAACAAAATGGCATTATTGGAGGACCTGCTGTTATTTCATTAAACAAACTAGCTCTGTACTAAAATGACAAAGACAAATAAATAAATAAATAAATAAAATGATAAAGACAACCTAAGTAGAATGAAGTTGAAAGATTAACAGGTGAAATTATTGCTTAACTCTGGATTATTTATTTTTTTTCTTTGCAGTTTTTGACTAGGGCTGGGTTTGACCCAACACCTCCGGCATATGGGGCTGGCGCCCTACTCCTTTGAGCCACAGGCGCTGCCCTTAACTCTGGAATTTTAAAGGTCTTTAAAAAAAAAAATAGTTCTCATTCTATCACTCAGGATAGAGTGGAGTGGTACAATAATCATAGTTCACTGCAGGCTGAAACACCTGCATTCAGGTGATCCTCTCACCTCAGTCTTCCTAGAAACTGGTACTACAGTTGTGTGCCTCTGCACCTGCTGGCCTTAATTTTTTTCTTGAGACAGAGTCTTAATTTTGTTACCCTTGGTAGAGTAACAGGTCACAGCAACCTCAAACTCTCCGCTCTAGCAATCCTCTTGCCTCAGTTTTTCTTTTTCTTTTCTTTGAGACAGAGTCACAAGCTGTCACCCTGGGTACAGTGCCATAGTGTTACAGCTCACAGCTATTTCAAACTCTTGGGCCTAAGCGATTCTCTTGCTTCTGCCTCCCAAGTAGCTGGAACCACAGGCGCCCATCACAACACCCAGCTGTTTTTTTAAATTAATTAATTAATTTTATTTTTATTTTTTGTAGAGACAAGAGTCTCACTTTATTGCCCTCAGTAGAGTACCATGGCGTCACACAGCTCACAGCAACCTCCAACTCCTGGGCATAGGCAATTCTCTTGCCTCGGTCTCCTGAGTAGCTGGGACTATAGGCACCCCCGACAACACCCAGCTATTTTTTTGTTGCAGTTTAGCCGGGCCAAACGCGCCACCCTGGGTATATGGGGCCAGCGCCCTACCCAGTGAGCTACAGGCGCCACCTCCTGGCTATTTTTTTGTTGTAGTTGTCATTGTTTTATTTTTAAGCTGGCCCGGGGCCGGGTTCGAACCTACCAGACTCAGTGTATGTGGCCAGCACCCTACCCACTAAGCAACGAGCACTGCCAGTTTTTCATTTTTAGTAGAGACAAGAGTCTCATTCTTACTCAGGCTGGTCTTGAACTCATGAGCTCAAGCAATCCACCCACCTCGGCCTCCCCAGAGTGCTGGGATTATAGATGTGAGTCACTGCACCCAGCCTACTGACCTTATTTTTTAAAAAAGGAAAGAAAGGGCGGTGCCTCTAGCTCAGTGGGTAGGGTGCCCGCCACATACACCTAGTCTGGCGGGTTCAAATCCAGCCTAAACAGCTAAAACAATTGTAACAAAGAAAAAAGCCAGGTGCTGTAGCAGGCACCTGCAGTCCCAGCTCTTGGGAGGCTGAAGCAAAAGAATCTCTTAAGCCCAAGAATTTGAGGTTTCTGTGAGCTGTAATACCAGGGCACTCTACCCAGGGTGACAGCTTGAGACTGTCTCAAAAAAAAAAAAAAGAAAAAAGGGTTGCATAGTTGAATAAAAGCAGCTGAAATTGCGGGGTGGGCACGGTGGCTCACCCCTATAATCCCAGCACTGTAGGAGGCTGAGGAGGGAGAATTGCTTGAGCTCAGGAGTTCGAGACTCGCCTGAGTGAGAGTGAGATCCCAACTCCTAAAAAAATGGAAAAACCCAGCTGGGCGCCGGGGTGAGCGCCTATAATCCCAGCAGCTTCCAAAGGCTGAGGCAGCAGGATGCCCACAGCCTGAGTCTGAGGTTGCAGTGAGCTATGATGCCATTGCACTCTGCTCAGGGGCATAGGGTGGGACTGTCTCAACAACAACAAAAAAAAAGTAGATGAGACTGTTAAACCATAGTCAGCCTTTTCAGTCCTACAGAAAACATATTCTAGGAAAAAAGTTTCAGCATAAAAACATTAGAGGGAAAAAAATTAAATGCTCCCTCAAATGTGAGAAAATAGGTATAATTCAATGAAACTAGTTAAATGAAAGCAGTTACTATTAACTATTTCAGAAAATTAACATGAAATTAAGCCAATTGATTTGACAGTGCAGACCAGTTTCTCAACCTCAGCGCTGCTCACATTTGGGGCCGGATAACTCCTTGTGGTGGGGGCTATTCTACGCACTGCAAGATATTCAGCAACACTTATCCTTTACTTTTGTCATAACACACCTTAATCCAGACTAACCAACAGGATTAATGGGCCTCTTCAAATCTCCATGGTTAGTTAATTCCTTACTTAACATTGTGGACAGCTTCTTGGAAATTGCAACTTTCAGCAAAACAACTATCATGAAACCAGTTTTACCATAGGGTAATTAACATTAAACCAGCATTAAGTTCCTATGTATATTTCTGGCCACAAAAACACCACAAACTTATAAATTAAAACTCATCAATGTTGGGGTGGCGCCTGTGGCTCAAAGGAGTAGGGCGCCGGCCCCATATGCCAGAGGTGGCGGGTTCAAACCCAGCCCCGGTCAAAAACTGCAAAAAAAAAAAAAAAAAAAGATTCCTCAATGTTATAACAAAACAACACTAAACAAAATGGCACTATTAGAGGACCTGCAGTAATTTCATTCAACAAACTAGCTCCGTATTACAATGACAAAGACAACCTAAGTAGAATGAAGTTGAAAGACTAATAGGTGAAATTATCGCAATACTGGATGATACTCCTAGATACCAGTAATACTCCTCTCAAGTTGTGACATTAAAAAATGTCTCCATGGGTTCTGCGCCTGTGGCTCAAGCAGCTAAGGCACCAGCCACATACACCTGAGCTGGTGGGTTCGAATCCAGCCCAGGCCAGCAAACAACCGTGCCAGCTGCAACCAAAAAATAGCCCGACGTTGTGGTGGGTGTCTGTAGTCCCAGCTACTTGGGAGGCAGAGGCAAGAGAATCACTTGAGCCCAGGAGTTGGAGGATGCTGTGAGCTGTGATGCCACAGCACTCTATGCAGGGCAACAGCTTGAGCCATGTACGCCAGGACTGGCAGGATCGAAGCCAGTCCATGACTGCTAAAAACAACAAGGACAACTACAACAAAAAAATAGCCAAGCGTTGTGGTGGGCACCTATAGTCCTAGCTACTTAGGAGGCTGGGACAAGAGAATCACTGAGATCAAGATTTTGAGGTTGCTGTAAGCTGTGATGTCACAGCACTCTACCATGGCTACATAGTGAGACTCTGTCTCCCCCCCCCCCCAAAAAAAGTCTCCAACCATTGCTAAATGTCCTGCGGAGGCAAAAATCACCCTGGGTTAAGAATCAATCACTGGCTCGGTGCCTATAGCTCAACCGGCTAAGGCGCCAGCCACGTACACCTAAGATGGCGGGTTCAAATCCCCAGCCCGGACCCGCCAAACAACAATGACGGCTGCAACCAAAGGGCGTTGTGGCGGGTGCCTGTGGTCCCAGCTACTTGGGAGGCGGAGGCAGGAGACTCGCTTGCGCCCA
>NW_003852535.1:576527-577951 GCF_000181295.1 Otolemur garnettii
AAAAAAAAAAAAAAAGAATCAATCACTAAGGTAGAATCATCCTTGGTGCATTCTTACTATCTGAAAGTGTTAAAAGCAATGTAACCAGTTACAGAAAAACTTTCCTGAATAGACTGCACGACTCAAGGTTAAGTTATGACCTGAGTTTTCCAGTCTCCTTCTGATACGTCGAATTCTCTAAAGGACAAGAGAAATACACCCCAAAACAGAGATATACAATTTTCATGCCTAGTTTTTGCTGACAATCTTTAAAATTCCTAATTTTCAGACAAAACCAGAGAAAACATATTGTCTCATGAGAGACTAAATTTGGTGGTGTGGGGGTGGTGTGGGATTTTTTTTGTTTGTTTAATCATATTAATTTGAATTTTTTTTTCTTTGGCAGATTTTGGCCGGGGCTGGGTTTGAACCCACCACCTCCGGCACAAGGGGCCAGCACCCTACTCCTTTGAGTGACAGGCGCCTCCTAAATTTTTTTTTTGGGAGACAGAGTCTTACTTGGTCACCTTTGGTAGAGTGCCATGACATCTTAGCTCGTAGCAACCTCAAACTCCTGGGCTGAAGCGATTCTCTTTCCTCAGCCCCCCAAGTAGCTGGGACTACATACAGGCTTACACAACACTCAGCTACATTTAGAGGCAGGGTCTTGCACTGGCTCAGGCTGGTCTTGAACCTGTGAGCTCAGGCAATCTACCAGCCTCAGTGCCTCAACCTCCCAAGTGCTGAGATTACAGGCGTGAGCCATCACACCCGGCTGTGAATTTTTTTTTTTTTTTTTGAGAGAGTCTCACTTTGTCAACCTCGGTAGAGTGCCATAGTATCACAGCTCACAACAACCTCAAACTCAGTGATTCTTTCGCCTCAATCTCCCAAGTAGCCGGGACTACAGGCGCCTGCCACAATGCCCAGCTATTTTTAGAGGCAGGGTCTTGCTCTTACTCAGGTTGGTCTTCAACCTATAAGGTCAGACAATCCACCAGACTTGGTCTATCAGAGTGCTAGAATTTACAGGCATGAGCCACCGCGCCCAGCCTGGGGCAGGTGCTTTTATATACTTTATTTTGTCTTAGGCATTGATTGTACTAGTAGATACACCTATGTTTACAGTTGTTTCAGTGAAAATATTAGTAAGACTCAACTAAACAGAATACTGGTGTAAATTAATATTCTAAGTAATCGAAGGGTTTAAAGAGAAAGCTTTTTTCCAAGTTCTTTGTTGTAGAAAATTTTTGTGCCTTAGCAAGAGAATGCTGAATGTTAAAACATTTTTTTCCTTTTAGGGAAATTTGATTATACACTATTATGCAAAATAGAATTACTGGAAATTTTTAACTGTTTCCTGAATTAAATCAGAATCTCTGAGACAGATCCAACCTTATGCAGGTTTTTTGATTTTGGGTTGTTTTTTTTTTTTTTTTTTTTTT
>NW_003852535.1:578229-580726 GCF_000181295.1 Otolemur garnettii
GCCCGGGCTGGGGATTCGAACCCGCCACCTTAGGTGTATGTGGCTGGCGCCTTAGCCACTTGAGCCACAGGCGCCAAGCCAGCAACTCTTAAGCTTAAGCGATTCTCTTGCCTCAGCCTCCCAAGTAGCTGGGACTATAGGCACCTACCACAACACCCAGCTATTTTGTTGCAGTTGTCAAGGTTTTTTAGCTGGCCTGGGCTAGGCTTGAACCTGCCAACTGAGGTGTACATGGCCAGTGCCCTACCCACTCAGCTACAGACACCACCCTTACGCAGGTTTTTAAAGTATCTGGGTAGTTGGGCCCCATGAGGAGTGCCTGTAATACCACCTAACTCAGAAGCTGAGGATGGGAGGATCACCTGAACCCAAGAGTTCAAATTCAGCATGGACAACATAGCAAAATCCATCTCTAAAAATGATTAAAATAGGGTGGCACCTGTGGCTCAATGGGCAGGGCACCGGTCCCATATACTGAGGGTGGCAGGTTCAAACCGGCCTGGGCCGAACTGCAACAAAAAAAAGCCAGGCGTTGTGGTGGGCACCTGTAGTCCCAGCTACTTGGGAGGCTGAGGCAAGGGAATTACCTAAGCCCAGGAGTTGGAGGTTGCTGTGAGCTGTGCGATGCCACAGCACTCTACCGAGGGTGATAAAGTGAAACTCTGTCTCTACAAAAAAAATAAAAAATCAAATAGGGGAGTGACTGTGGCTCAGTGAGTAGGGCGCCAGTCTCATATACCAAGAGTGGCGGGTTCAAACCCAGCCCAGGTCAAACTGCAACAAAAAATAGCCGGGTGTGTGGCGGGCGCCTATAGTCTGAGCTACTTGGGAAGCTGAGGCAAGAGAATCACCTAAGCCCAAAAGCTGGAGGTTTCTGTGAGCCGTGATTCTACAGCACTCTACCAAGGGTGACAAAGTGAGACTCTCTTAAAAAAAAAAAAAAAATTCAAATATGCAGCAGGACTAAGAACTACAGCTCCAAGGCAACTGAAAGTTTTCTGGGTTTATTTTTTTGTAGAGACAGAGTCTCACTTTATTGCCCTTGGTAGAGTGCTGTGGCATCACACAGCTCACAGCAACCTCCAACCTGGTGGGACTAGGCAATTCTCCTGCCTCAGCCTCCTGAGTAACTGGGATTACAGGCACCCGCCACAATGCCCTGCTATTTTTTTGTTGCAGTTTGGCTGGGGCGGGGTTTGAACCCACAACCCTCAGTATATGGGGCTGGTGCCCTACCCACTGAACCAAAGGCACTGGCCCTGAAAGATTATTTGTGGAGACAGAATCACTTTGTTGCCCTAGGTGGAGTGCAATGGGGCCACAGCCGACAAAAACCTCTAACTCTTGTGCTCAAGGCATCCTCTTGCCTCAGCCTCCTCAAGAGCTGAGACTACAGGTGCCTGCTGCAATGTCTGGCTATTTTTAGAGATGGAGTCTCTTTCTGGCTCTGGCTGGTCTTGAATCAGCAGTGAGCTCAGGCAATCCACCTGCCTTGGCTTCCCAGAGCGCTGGGATTACAGGCCTGAGCCACTGCACCTGGCCCAGATTTTTTTTTTTTTGAGACAGAGCCTCAAGCTATCCCCCTAGGTAGAGTGCGGTGGCATCACAGCTCACAGCAACCTCCAACTCCTGGGCTCAAGCGAGTCTCCTGCCTCAGCCTCCCAAGAAGCTGGGACCAATAGTCCGCCACGATGCCCGGCTATTTTTCGGTTGCAGCCCTCATTGTTGTTTTTGGTGGGCCCGGGCTGGATTCAAACCCGCCACCTTAGGTGTATGTGGCTGGCGCCTTGGCGCCTCAGCCACTTGAGTCACAGGCACCGAGCCGATTTTTTTTTCTTTTAAATTAAAGCTTTCCCTTCACTTTTTCCCTTGAGGTTTTTTAGAATTGTTCCTAGAATCTCAAAGGTAACTCAGAAAATGTTTTAAAATTCAGACAATATTAAAGTGTAGTTGTGTTATTTGAATGCTTTCTCAGTATGAAACATAAATCCATAAAAAACTGTTAACAGGAGGCCGGGCACGGTGGCTCAAACCTATAATCCTAGCACTCTGGGAGGCCAAGGCGGGTGGATTGCCTGAGCCCACCTGTTTGAGACCAGCCTGAGCAAGAGCAAGACTCCCATCTCTAAAAATAGCCTGGCATTGTGGTGGGCACTTGTAGTCCCAGCTATTCAGGAGGCTGAGGCAAGAGAAGGAACCCAAGATTGAAGGCTGCTGTGAGCTATGACATCACAGCACTCTATCAGGGCAATAAAGTGAGATTCTGTCTCAAAAAAAAAAAAAAAAAAAAACCTGTAATAGGCATGCCGGTCATTACCGGCAAATCCTAAACCAATTCTCACAGAAGTTCACACACATCTAGGGTTCCCTAAAATACTTCAGGGAAATCTTAAAAGAATATGGGCGGCTCGGCACCTATAGCTCAACCGGCTAAGGCGCCAGCCACGTACACCTAAGGTGGCGGGTTCGAATCCCCAGCCCGGACCCGCCAAACAAC
>NW_003852535.1:582164-586518 GCF_000181295.1 Otolemur garnettii
ATTGTTGTTTGGCGGGTCCGGGCTGGGGATTTGAACCCGCCACCTTAGGTGTACATGGCTGGCGCCCTAGCCGGTTGAGCCATAGGCGCCGAGCCAGAAAACCAGTTTTTAAGCCTGTTCTAAATAAACCCTACTCAGTAAAAACTAAAAAATTATGCCAGTACACATTATCACATTTATTCCCAATCCCATCAAGACCATGAGACAGTAAACTATAGCTAATAAAACGACGTGCTGGACTAGAGTGACGCTTCATTTTACCAAGTGTTTCCTTTACAAGAGTTAAAAGCGGCATCAGGAATTTCTAGAGTATAAGCTAGTTTCCGTAGGAATTGAAAAAGCATCAATTTGAATTTCAGTACATCATCTCCAATGCCGAATACTGAACACAGATTAGAACTCCGTAGGTTTTGCTTCTCAAATCTGGTTTTCCGAAAGCCAAAATGTGAAATCACACCTTTTCAGATCATTTTTCTTCGAATTTCATAAAACAATCCCCTCCCTCATATTCAAATTCGAAGACTGAGATTTATCTATTAAAAGATTCTTCAAGCACTGTCCTGTTCCTTTTGCTCAGATTTCGCAAGTGAAACTTCTGGTAATTTCAACAGTGCACACGTTAAACAATGAAGCCAGGTTAAATGACAGCCTAAATCGTATTCGTGAATTTACAGTGACTCCCTATTTGATTTTCACTTAATACTCTATGTTTTACGCCTTCAGGAAAGCAAAAAATAAATAAATAAATAAACGCATCGTACCAAAAGTACTAAAAACCAATTTAGGACAATTCTTTTTATTTTCCTGATGGAAGTAAGTGTGGGTTGAAAACTACCTAATACTTGTAGTGCCTCAAGATCGTCAAGATGAAAATAAAACTTCCAACTCTAAGGACTTTCGTAGCCCTCCAGCCAGTCAATAAAGGATCTGCCCTCCCGCCGCGGGTCCGTTAACACGGCCAGAGCCTCTCGGGCCCCAAGGTCTCGGCCCAAGGGCGTGCCGAGCGGCCAGGCCGGGAGGAGCAGCAGCCCCCGGCGGCCAGCCCTGCCTAGGGCGGTGCCGCCCCGGCCGAAGGCGGGGACCGCGCCGCCGGGGGCCAGCGGCCCTCGAGGCCGCCCGGGACGAGCGCAGGGAGCGCCCCGGGACGGCGGCAGCCCAGAGGAGCGCTGGACGCCTTTCCTGGGCGCCGCCCGCGTCTGACAGCCCGGGCCCCGCGAGAAGCCCCTAACCCCGAATTCGCGAGCCAAGGGACCCCAGTAAGGGACGCTCGGTCCCAACCCCGAGACCAGGAAGGGCGGCGGCGATGGCGGGCAGTCGCCTCGGAGCAATAGCAGGGAGGGCGAAGGGGGCAGCCATGTAGTGGTCTGGGGAAGTTGGGAGCCTCACCTGCTCCTCTCGAGGCAGCCGCTACCACTCGCTGAGGGGACGACATGGACCTCCGCCTCCAGCAAGAAGCAGCAGGGGCGCAGAAGAGAGGGGCGTAGTAGGGCAGGAACGAACCAGGCCCAGTAGGCGGGAAACGGGCGGGGCCTGGGCTCCAAAAGAAACCGGGGAAAGGGAGGGACGCGCGGAGCCGCGAGTGAGCGAGCGCAGGGCGTGCAGGCGAGACACTACGCGCTGCCCCAGGCGTGGCGAGGCAGGGCGCGCCGGGGCGGGAAAGCGCACGCGGCGAAATCCCGCCACCGCCCGGCGCGTGTGCGCGTGCGCACAGAGTTTCGGCTACCTGTGGCAGGGCGCCCGTTGCTACATCCGTTGGGAATTGTAGTCCCTCCGCTCCCTGGGTGCCGGCCAGCGGTCCCTTTTCTGCGCACTCATCCGGGGCGAAGAGGAAGCCGGGCAGGAGGAAGGCGGGGCTTGGCGCGGGTCTCCGCCGCGTGAACTACAACTCCCGGCAGGCCGTGCGTTGAGGGCGGGACGACCCCGGCCCACCAGGGAGCCCCGCCCGGCGCCCAGCGTGGAGACCAGGCCCCGGGCGGGAGCCTGGGGGTGACGGGCGGGGAATATCTACCCGCCGCGTTTGGGACGCTTTCGGTGGTCTGCGCGGGCTGAGGCCACGCATCTGCGGCAGAGAGGCCTCACCATGGGTGACGCGAACGTCACTGGGTTTTTAATGATGTTGACTTCACAAGGAGAGGTCGTCGTGACTTCATTATCACGCCACTAACCACCACCAATGTCAGCCCATATTCCTGTATCTGGCCAGGCAGCCTGTTGCGACTATTACCGCTCAAATAACTAACGTGAGAACTTCCAGAGAGACCTCTTTCACTGCTTTTGTCCAGCCTAACCCTTAGCCATCTTTTGTAAACCTCAGGTTTATAGAAACTTGTTTGGAAGCTGCTTTTGTAAACACTTTTAGTCAAACTGTGTGGTAGATCAATACAAAACAAAGGTCTCTGAAAATGCTTTTATTTGCACTTTAATCTCCCTGTGATTGGGTGAAATGTTACTTGCCACGGTTGAATATTGGCCTCTGGATTTGTTGGGATGAGGGTAGGTGTCTTGGAGATAAGTAGCCGTTGAAGCTTATGGGAAGTTAAAGCGTCCTTTCCTACACCATCACCACCTCCTGGCATCACCATTGATTGACTCATCCATTCAACAAATTATTCCACTCTTCTTTCTGTTTCTTATGGAAACAGATTATCTAGAATCTTCTTCCACCCACCTCTGGGTCCTGCCAAACCTTGAGCTATTTTCTACTTGAGAATGAGAGGACAGAGGTGAAAAGGTAAAAATAATTCTAGCTAATCCTACCTAAAGAAATCTGTCTTTATTTCTTTTCCCCTGCCTCTTCTGATTTCTCTCCAGACTCTCAAGATTGTTTGAATACTCTCCAATAGGCTTTAGATCTAATCCCAGCCATCTTGGACCAGCAAGAAACTAGAAGTGAAACATCCACAAGTGGTTACTGGAGTTTCACGCTGGGTGTACAGAAGGCAGAACCTCCAGGATATGACAAATCTGGGACATTATGTGGAATGCTCAGAAAAAGAAAAGAGAGGCCAGGTGCAATGGCTCACGCCTGTACTCCAAGCACCTTGGAATACAGCTGGAATGCTTGAGTTCACAAGTTGGGAGACCAGCCTGAGCAAAAAAAAAAAAAAGCCAGACCCCTCTCTCTACTAAAAGTAGAAAGACTGGGCAGTGCCTGTAGGCTCAGTGGGTAGGGCACCAGCCATACACAGAAGATGGCGGGTTCGAGCCCAGTCCCGGCCAGCTAAAACAACAATGACAACTGCAACAAACAAAATAGCTGGGCATTGTGGCAGGTGCCTACAGTCTCAGCTACTTTGGGAGGCTGAGGCAAGACAATCACTGAAGCCCAAGAGTTTGAGTTTGCTGTGAGCTGTGACGCCAGGGCACTCTATCCAGGGCAACAGCTTGAGACTCTGTCTCAAAAAAAAAAAAAAAAAAAAAAGACTGAGGCAAGAAGATCACTTGAGCCTAAGAGTTGGACATTGCTGTGAGCTATGACATCACAACACTCTATTTAGGGCGAGGGCTTGAGACTGTGTCTCAAAAAAAAAAAAAAAGAAAGAAAGTAGAGGCCACAGGCCAATTACTTGTCACAATTACAAGATGCTGTGTAAGGATTTAAAATTGCACACAGATCCTAGCAGTCTCAAATCCCTTTCCCTGCATTACTTTTCTATATAAGACTTTTGATACCTAACTTAGGCTTTACTTTTTGTTTGTCTCTTCCTACTAGAATCTAAGTTCCAAACAGATAGGAATTTTTGTCTATTTTGTTCACTGTTATATCTCCAGTGCTTCAAACAGTGCTGGCAGATGGTAGAGACTCTTAGCTATTGAATAAATAAATGAAGAACACACACATTACACCTAACATCACTCATTTTCTGGTTATTTCATTATAAAGTTATATCTAATTTTAACCTATTGAATGAAATACCCTGTTCTATTTTAAGGGCTCTCGATAAAAATCCACAGAAATAAATCCTGTCAGGAAGTGAACAACAAATACTGACATCCTATCTATCTCAATATAACATCACCAAGGTCACTCTTAGCACATTAGCCTTCCCTATACCTTGGAGAAGCTTTTAGCATTTGTACACAGTACAAATCATAGGTGGACTTTAGGATTAGTCACAGTTTAGAAAGCAACACAATGAGAAACATGTTTTTGTTTTTTTGGTTGTTTTTTTTTGAGACAGAGCCTCAAGCTGTCGCCTTGGGTAGAGTGCTGTGGCATCACAGCTCATAGCAACCTACAAATCCGATTCTCTTGCCTCCACCTCCCAAGTAGCTTGGACCATATGCACTCCCCAAGATGCCCAGCTATTTTTTGGTTGCAGCTGTCCTTGTTTGGCGGGCCCAGGCTGGATTC